>NC_091951.1:129065352-129382856 GCF_031021105.1 Erythrolamprus reginae
CGTAGTTCTAAGCTTTCAAGACCCAGGATTGTAAGTTTAGTTTCGTAGGGTATTCTGTTTCGAGTGGTGGAGTGAAGGGCTCTTCTGGTGAAGTATCCTTGGACCTTTTCTAGGGTGTTGATGTTCGAAATTTGGTGTGGGTTCCAGACAGGTGAGCCCCCCTTCCCCCGTTCAATAGTGTCCCTCTTTCCCAATCTTAAAATCTGGTCACTTTATCCTAATTGTAATCACTAAACAAGGACCAACTGTATATGATGGCTTTGCAGGTGTGATAAGTATCTTATATTGGCTATTTAGATGTTTTGTCATTGTAGATATTCTGTCTGTTGGTGTATTTCAGTGGGCCTCCCTCTTAGTCAGAAGTCTATGGAATAAATCTTATATCAAAAGAAAACTTGCCTCTGAAAAGCAACATAAAACACAGTGATTGTCTTCATATCGTGGAGACAGGAGGTGGGTTCCTCCTGGTTCAGACTGTAATGAGCCGCTGGTGATGTCACAATGATGTGGCTGAACTGCTTCTGTCGGTGCTGGTCCATGAGTGTGACCATTTTTTTTTAATTTAATTTTTTTAATAACATTTCTTGAATTTTTTTCTTCTGCACATGCGCAGAAGCTGAGTTTCTGGCACTGCACATGCGCTGCCTTCCTAACTACCCATTGCTCACTTTCTCTTGTCCTGCCCATCTGCACCATGCTTGCCCCACCACACTACCCACCTGCCGCTGAATGAGTCGCTGGCTTGCTGATCCCCCCCCCCTCTGAGGGCCTGATATTCACTGCAGTCACCACAAGCCTATTGCCCTGACTTCCCGGCTTTCCTGACTTCACTTCCTGATATCCCGGCTTGCCTATCTGAGTTACTGCTGCCTCCTCCTCTGGCTGCCTAATGGTAAGTAAGCCTATGGCTGTGGGCGCAGACAGTAGGGGAGCCAGAAGAAACTACCAAGAGTGATAACATTCCTTGCTATTATTTCCAGGGCTCGCATAGACCGGGAAGCCCAGCGGCTCTCAGAGGAAAACTTTGCGAGGCATGAATGGCGAGAAAGAACTACCGAGAGCAGCACCAGCCTTTGTGGTCTATTTATTTATTTATTTATTTATTTATTTATTTAGATTTGTATGCCGCCCCTCTCCGCAGACTCGGGGCGGCTCACAGCATAACATAACAGTTTGTAACAAATCCAAATATAATTTAAAACATTTAAAAGAACCCCATTTTGTTAACAAGCATACACTCAAACATCCCATACATAAAATGTGCATGCCCGGGGGAGGTGTTTCAGTTCCCCCATGCCTGACGACAGAGGTGGGTTTTAAGAAGTTTACGGAAGGCAGGGAGAGTAGGGGCAGTTCTAATCTCTGGGGGGAGTTGGTTCCAGAGAGTCGGGGCCGCCACAGAGAAGGCTCTTCCCCTGGGGCCCACCAACCGACATTGTTTAGTTGACGGGACCCGGAGAAGGCCCACTCTGTGGGACCTAATTGGTCGCTGGGATTCGTGCGGTAGAAGGCGGTCTCGGAGATATTCTGGTCCAGTGCTATTTGAGCCCTGGGAATGACTGAGGCCTTTTTTGCTGCCATTCCTGGAGCTTGCGTAGATCAGGAAGCCTGGCAGCCCTCAAAGAAAGATTCTACAAGGTGCACAGAGTTGGCTTTCTCTGAGCCCCATCAACTAAACAATGTTGTCTGGCGGGACCCAGGGAAAGGGCCTTCGCTGTGGCAGCCCCGACCCTCTGGAACCAGCTCCCCTCAGAGATCAGAATTGCCCCCACCCTCCTCGCCTTTCGTAAGCTCCTTAAAACCCACCTGTCATCAGGCATGTCGGAATTGAGATATTCCTTCCCCCCAGGCCTATACAATTTATGCATGGTATGTTTGTGTGTATGTTTGGTTTTTAATAAGGGTTTTTTAGTTATTTTAAATATTAGATTTGTTATATGCTGTTTTATTATTGTTGTTAGTTGCCCCAAGTCTACGGAGAGGGGCAGCATACAAATCTAATAAATAAATAAATAGATAGATAGATAGATAGATAGATAGATAGATAGATAGATAGATAGATAGATAGATGTTCTGTCTGGGTTTTCCCAGACCTCAACACCAACTGAAAAAACAGCCAGACACTCTGGTAAAAGCCAAAAGTATTTTATAGCTGGAAAAAATAAGCACAAAGGAAAACCTGTCTTCACAACAGACAGGCTATAATACGTTACAGCAGGGTCCTGATGTCCAGTCAATACCACAAGCTTCTTGCTGGCACCCCCCCCCCCAAGGTTTCAATAGTCCAAGGCACAAACCAGGATTGTAAGCCACCAAAGTTCACAGACAGGTCTCACGAATCTCCAAGATAAAACTCCACAAGCCAGGAAGGGTGGGTCCGCCTTTTATCCTTTCCCAAGAGCACCACACCCAAACCCAGCTGTGACCTCTAATGCTGGAAATACTTAGCCAATTGAGTCCGTCTCTGATTAGCTCTCCTTTGTCGCATATCTATGATGTCTTGAGCATTTTCCCCTAAGGAATCCAGGCTGCTTGCTGGGGAGAGCTCCCCCTGGTGGGACTCTGGCTGTCCTTCTTCTTCAGCCTGGGATTCCTCTTCCTCGTCAGTCTGCACCTCCTGTTCCTCAGCCTCTCCCTCTGAGCTGGAAACCGACAGAAGGTCAGCCATTCCCGGAGGGGTCCCAGACTGAACCACAACAGATAGATAGATAAATAAATAAATAAATAAATAAATAAATAAATAAATATAAATACAGTATAAATATAAATATAAATATAAATATAAATAAATAAATAGCCATTGATAAAACAAATCCCACGTTTAAAAGTATTTGAAGCATTTGCCTTGATTTTAATTATCAATTTATTCATTTCTGTGCATTGTAATATTTGCTTTATTCATATCTTTGTTTTTCCACTGTTGTACAAACACAATTCTAGCATCTGTTAACGTGTAAAATTAAATATGTATTGTATTCCCTTTGAAATACCCAACAAAATATTTCTGGTTTTAAATCCATATCTTGCTTTACCATTACTTCTAACCATGAAATCACTTAATGTTGAATAGCTACTTCAATTGACCTAAGTACTGAATCTAATTCATGTACTGTATTCCTGTTTTTTGAACTGAGGAATAAATTTCAGAAAAAGAAATCTATTGCTCTGTGAATATACCTGTGACATTCATTCCTTTTGATCTAACTTCTTAGATGAAAAACTATCTTTCCTGTTTGTGGAGGGACAGCCTTCCTGAAAAGACAGCACAACACAGTACTCATCAGCTTACAACCACAATTGAGTCCAAACCACAATATTATTTTATTTTGTTTGCAGTTAGTATTATTTAACAGGATAAAGAAGAGGCAACAGTGTTTGAATGATTTCTTCACCAAGAAACCAAGACAGGCACAATCAGATGATCCAAAACACCAGTCATCAGCAACACCAGTACCTCCAGCAACACCAGCAATATGAAAACACCACCATTTTAAAAAAGATTGAGTGAATGATAACTTTAGAAATCTTCAAAATATAAGTTTTATAAAATACTTGACACTGTCAGAAAAGCTAAATTATCAGGACAATTGTTGTTAGTTCAGCCAATTTGTTGCACTTCCTCATGGAAAACTACTGGACCGGGAGTCATTGCTCACAGTCACTCATGCCCTCATCACCTCGAGGCTCGACTACTGTAACACTCTCTACATGGGGCTACCTTTGAAAAGTGTTCGGAAACTTCAGATCGTGCAGAATGCAGCTGCGAGAGCAATTATGGGCTTCTCCAAGTATGCCCATATCACTCCAACACTCCGCAGTCTGCATTGGCTGCCGATCAGTTTCCGGTCACAATTCAAAGTGTTGGTTATGACCTATAAAGCCCTTCATGGCACCGGACCAGAATATCTTCGGGACCGCCTCCTGCCGCACGAATCCCAGCGACCGGTTAGGTCCCACAGAGTTGGCCTTCTCCGGGTCCCGTCGACTAAACAATGTCGTCTGGCGGGACCCAGGGGAAGAGCCTTCTCTGTGGGGGCCCCGACCCTCTGGAACCAGCTCCCCCCTGAGATTAGGATTGCCCCCACCCTCCCTGCCTTTCGTAAACTCCTTAAGACCCACCTTTGCCGTCAGGCATGGGGGACCTAAAACACCTCCCCCTTGCCCATGTTGTTTTGTTGATTGATTGACTGTGTGCCTGTTTTTTATATACAGTATACTGTTTTTTATGAGATTATTAATTTAAATTGGAACTGGATGGGTGGGCATTGGATTTGGTATTGTGTACTGTACTGTTTTTTATTATTGTTGTGAGCCGCCCCGAGTTTGCGGAGAGGGGCGGCATATAAATCCAATAAACCTAAACCTAAACCTAAAACATCATCATCAATTTGAAGAAAAGGCTGGTGGGTTGGGAACACCTAAAAACAGGTAGCCAATTGCCAGACATAAACAAATCACAATTTCTCACATACTTGAAGCCAGATTACTGGAATATTGCAGATGTAGTCATTCCATGGGCCGAAGCAGAGAAATGATTGCTTGAATTTGGCAAAATGTTTAATTATGAAATTGATTTGAATGACTACAGAGATTTTTTGGAAAATATACTCAAAAATCCACAGAACTATAAAATTCCTGACACTGTCAAAAAACCTAAGATATTATCAGGACAATTGCTGTTAGTTCAGCCGAGGCAGAAAGGGGATTCTCAAAAATGAACCTCATATGTTCAGAACAAAGAACGCATCTACTATTCAAAACATTAGCAGTTTGATGACAATAAGCATCATTGGCCTATCTGTGGAAAGATGGGATCCACTTTCTACAGTCAGAAACTGGGTCAAAGAACATCATAGGGGCAATGATCCACGATTGAAGACTAAGAGAATTGCACCCAAAGAGGTTCCAAATGAAATAGCGATGTGGAAACATCTTTAACCACCAAAGCAATAACACAAGTAAGTACTTGAGTGTATTTCTGAGTATAAGTGCATGCAATTAAAGTCTTCCTTTCTGTGTCTCTTTTTTTGTACAGGTCATTGGAGCAAGGTGGACAATTGGTGGCATTGAAGACCAGCAGGACAGTCATCTTCCTTCTGTAAGTATCTCTTTTATTGTTTTATGTACTTATTTTATTCTGATTTAAGTAGTAAGTGCACAAAATAATTTCTTTTTTATGCCTTTTTTTTGTAGGTCATTCATTGGGACAAATAATTCAGTAGCATCTACTTGGCCACTCCCACCTAGTCACATGACTGCCAAGCCATTCCCCCCTGATCACATGACCATCAACCCATTTCTACCCAGTCACATGACCAGCAAGCCACATCCACTAAATTAAGCCACACCCACTAAATTAAGCCATAGTCACAGAGCCGGCAGTATACATTTTTGGAACCCACCCCGGTGGAGACCATAGTTGTCTAGCTATAGCTATTGAATAAACCATAGGAACCAAGTAAACAGTATACTAAACCATAAACCATAGTTTGTGAAGCCCAACTACTTGCATTCACACAACACATGTTGCTAATCCTATATGCACAGCAAGCCATAGTATAATATGTGAACTCTACTGAGGCAGCAAACTGGAAATAATCAATTGCTGTGGCTCTAAATCTAGAAGCACAGTTTCTGCTTTCCAGAGAGGACCAGAGAAAAATAAGAGCAGTTTAAGATGCTTGGTAGACGAATTCAAATCAAATCTGGATGAATGTTTTCTGGGGATCCTTTAATTTGGATTCCCACACTGAGATCTGATAATTTAAATGCTCTCTTCCAACACTTTGATTCTATTACTTTGATTCTATCTGACATTTATGGCACAGCTTGCCCTGACTTGTGTATCACTACACTAGCTACTGAGCCAGATCTAGAGTACACAGGAGATGGAATTATGGTAAGAGAGTGAAGAGGCTAGATTAGAGGATCGTGAGGATGTTCCTCTATGTCCCACTCATCATTCAGCTATTTGGCTGAGGCGTCTGGCGTGTTCCACTACCTTATCAGTAATGGCTATGGAATAGCTGGTGCATGGCCAGCATAGCAAAGCGTCTGCCAGTTCCTACACTCCCACAGCTAACAAAGCATCAGTGTACAATTACACCCTAAAGGATTTCTCCAATCCACCCTTCCTGTTTTCCATCACTTTTTTCCCCAGCACGCACGTTTTTCAATAGGAAAGGACATTTCTTCAAAGCAAACTTCTTACTTGCAGCTGTGACAGTATCAATCTATGTGTGATTGAAACAGTACAGAAATAGCTACATTGGCTTGCTCTCAGCTTGAAAGCAGGAAGTGGTTTTCCAATTGCTGAAGCAAAGTCTTTAAAAACTTTTCATTTAAAGTTTTGTGTTATCCTCCTATAAACAAAAGTGGTTTTGTTTATTTTTTTTAAATAAACTTGTCTAGTCTCATGGTTTGCCAAGTGCATTTATTCATGCCAGTACGAGTTGCCTAGTTTTGCCTACAGCTCTTATGCAATCCTTCTCCGCATTGATTTTCCTAAAAGTGGATCACAATTAAACCTACAGTATTCCGTTCTGTCCAAATTCCATTATACAGAGGAACTTTTTAACGTAATTTGTGAATCAAGACTTTATGTTGTTCTACTTAGCACAACGATCCTGAGTTGTTGGGGTTTTTTTGAAACAATTTATTTCTTGATTCTTTCTTTTATCAAAGCAATGAAAAGAACTAGTGGTTTATCTGAGATATTCTTCAGATTTTAGCTAAAAATGTGTGCCCATTTACAGACGTTTTTATGGTCATTCATCGTTTTTTTCATTTATAAATCATTTTTCCTTCAATAAACTTAAGATAATCTATATTTTATATCCCAAAGATCCCTATAGGACAGGCTAAGCTGAAATATAATGGCTGAGTTCACACTTCACACTATGCCAAAACCTAGTTTTATTTGGTTTGGATTCAGTGACTTTACTTTATCCCCTGGTTAGGGGTTAAAAAAACCTTTGGAGGGAGTAGCAAATAGTGACAAGCAGTAACAAAGTTCAACCTAAAAGTAAAACAAATCAGGGAAGTTTTTCTTTCTTGCTGGTTAGCTGCCATCCATAGCATCCTTAATTGTTATTTTGGTTCTTTTAAGGTAATTCCACAAGGACACTTTGCAATGGAATACTTTGAAAAATGTTATAATGAGAGGAAGAGTCATTCATCAAAACAGTAGAAGGAACAGCAACAAAATCAACAGAAGACTGGCAAATTTAAATAGTCACAAGAATTGTACTCTTCTTGAGTATTCAAATTTATTTTATGCTTTATTATATGCTCTTTGTTCTTTTACACTTTTATTCTGAAGATATTAAAAAACTTTCATTTTTAAAAATTCTTCTTGTCCTGTTGTAACCTTTTCCTTTTATTTTTTTCTTGCCAAGAATGCTATCAACTCGCGTATATAGGCTTTTGTTGTGTCTTAGAGATTTTGCAATGATATAGATTCTTTTATATTTAGTTTTTTAAAAATATTCTTAACTCCTTTTCCAATATTTCTTGATATTCTTTCTCTTTAACTAGAGATTGGCTTATTGTCCATCTGATTTTCCCTTTCTATCCTTTCCGGGTTATTTTTAAAGGGCTACGATCAGCCCAAAAATTAGTTTCAATTTTGATCTTCTGTACCTCATTGCTCAATTCCAGGATCACCAAAACCATGAAAATTCTGGGCCAGGATTGAGTTCTTCATTGTTTTTTCAGCCTGTGAAATCTCCATTTCAGAGGCACTTTTCCAACCTGTGAAACCTCCATTTCAGAGGCTTTTATTTTCAGCATGTGAAACCTCCATTTCAGATGTGTTTTTCAGCCCATGAAACCTTCATTTCAGAGGCTTTTTTTCAGCCTGTGAAACCTCTGTTTCAAAGGCATTTTTCCAGCTTGTGAAACTTCTGCTTCAGAGGCTATTTTCCAGCTTGTGAAACCTCCTTTTCAGAGGCATTTTTCCAGCCTCTGAAATCTGTTGTAGCCCTACCCAGACACTCAAACAGGTTTTAGAGGCTGAAAAATAGCTTCTGAAACCTCTGTTTGAGAGGCTGGGTGGAGCTACATTGGGTGTATAAGACACATTCAAATTTTCACCCTCTTTTTTGGTGTGTGTGTGGGCAGTATTCAAGTAAACACTTGAAAAAGCAAGAGCACCACCCACATGGACAGAGGCTTTAGTAACACTGATCTCTAATGAATATTCAGATGTACAATTAATTCAAAATTAAATTTGAATTAAATTTGAATTACAAACTATTTAAATTTGAATTACAAACTATTCATATCGATAATGGCAGAAAGGGTTTTAAAAATCCTTAATGAGATTATACATCAAGACCAAAATGGTTTTCTGCTGCAAAGGTGGATTAAGAACAACATGAGAATAATAATGAATACACTTGAGTATTATGAGGAATATCCTGAAAAATAGGCAGCAGTTGGTTGTCCAGAAAGTTTTTGATAATGTCAACTGGAAATTTATGTTTTGGCAATTGGATACAATAAAATTTGAGATAAAATTGATAGAAACAATATATTAAAAACAAAAAGCTAGAGTTATAGTGAATGGGGATTATACTGAAACATTTGATATTGAAAAGGTTATAAGACAGGGATGTCCACTATCACCACTGGAAATTTTATTAATAAAAATGAGAGAACAGGAAATTAAAGGATTAAGTATTAGAAAAGAAGAATATAAAGTTCAAGCATTTACCGATGATTTGGTGTTTATAATAGAAGAGCCACTTGAATTGGGAGCAAAATTAATTATAAAAATTGACCTATTTTTTTTTAAAGGTAACTAAAAATCTCACTAAAAATCAGGACAAACAATTGGAAAAAATAACAAATATATAGGTGGTTAAAAAAGTAACATATTTTGCTAAAGGCAAAATGCTCATTAATAAAAAAGATAATTATAGAATATTAGTACAAATCAAAAAAGAATCTTCAAATATCACTGATTTAAGAATATCATCAATTAAAATAAATATTTTACCAAGGTTGTCATTTTTATTTCAAGTAGTTCCGATAAAACCGGAGAAAGCTTTCTTTGAAGACCTAAAAAAAGACTTCAAAGTACATTGGCAAGGGGAAAAAAACAAGGATAAGATGGAAATTATTACAAGATATTAGAGAAAGGGGTGGATCTGGACTTCCAGATTGGCCATTGTATAATCAAGCAGTGGCTTTAGTTTGGATTAAAGAGTGGATGGAGTGAAACAATAAGAGAATTTTAATAATTGAGGGACATGGTTTCCAATTAGGATGGCATACTTTCATATGAGATGATAAATATAAATCACACGCTTATTTTAAGAAATATCTGGTTAGGGACACATCAAGTTTAGCAGAACATAAAAAAGCAATAATACATAAAGATTCCAAATTGGATTTCCACAATTGCAGCCATAAAACACCCAAGTTCAAAGACTTTTGACAAAATCATATGATATAAAGATTTAATAGATGAGCAAGGAAATTTGGAAACTAGGAAAATTTTAACTGAACCTGGACTGGTGGACTTACACATAAGTACAAGCCAAATACCACAGTGATACCAAAATCTATGAATTTTAGACAAAATCGAATGACCTTTGTAAGATTATTTGGTACTGATGAAAAACTAATTGGAAAAATTTATAAATTTCTAATAAGATATAAAATGGAAGAGTAGATGGATAAGGGCATGATGATAAGATGGGCAAAAAAAATTTGGACACTATAGATTTGGAGAAATGGGAACAAATTTGGACATCAAATGAAAAGTGGCATACAAGGAAAACCAGTATAATATGTTTTATAGGTGTCATCTACCCGCTGTAAGAATTGCCAGATGTTCCCAAACTCATCATCAATGTGCTGGAAAGGCAGGAAGGAAAAGGGAACTTACTATCACTTATGGTGGACTTGTTTAAATATTGGAACAAAATTAGGTCATGGTTAAAAGACAGATGGGAAAGTTGAACTACCGTATTTTTATTGAGCATATTTGAGAAAAAAATATCTAAAAGTATCTGATTAAACATCATCATGGCAGCTAGAATAATCTATGTGCAATTTTGGAAAAGTGAGGAAATACCAAAAGATGACATAATTAGAAAAATATTAAAATGTACCAAAATGGACAAAATAACAAAGGCAATAAAAGAAAAAGAATGTGTATATTACTTAGTATGTGTATATTACTTAGTATGGAATAAATTACCGTATATGAATGATTGGAAGAGAGAAAGAATAGGTAAAGGATGAACTGAAATGTCAATAATTTGAATGATTGAATAAGCAAGGAAGGAAGAACAGGTAAAATATAAAATGTATATATGTACATAAGGGATAACATAATTGTGGATATTAGTGATGCCAGTTTATTGTAAGCATGGGGGAATTATACCATTATTGGTGTGTCTGTTTTGTATGTGCATTTTTTATGTGTCTATGTTTTTATGTGTCTAATAAAAATTATTTTAAAAAAAGAAGTGGCAGTTTTTAATATTAATCCCCTTCTTGTAAAATATATGCTTATATGAACCACAGCCACTTTGATATAGTGATTATAGCCTGTGTTCTAGTCCTCCCTTAGCCATGGTGCTGACTTTGGGCCAGTGATTTATCCTCAGCTCAACCCACCTCAGACTTGTTACTGTGGGAAATATAGACAGGAGCATTATGGACACCACCTTGCATTATACAAAACGTAGATGAGATAATAAATCTGATAATAAAATATTTATTAATAAATGTCATGACTCATCTTCCCGTTGTTCCCACTGCTAATCTCATCTTGCATGCCCAACGATGGCCACCTTCCAACTTTCACCTAACCACAGCACATAAACATGCTCTTTTGTGTGTTTCTGCTATGTTCCTATGACTACTGTCACTATGGTTTTCTGCCAATTCAAGGAGGGGAGGGGAGAATTTTGACTTGGTATCAGGGAAAGACTCTTTGTCTCATTGCTGGGCATGGCATGTGCTATGCAAATATCAAGTAAACCACATCATGCCTTACTACAACTACAGTACGGGAAACAAACATTAGGGAATGTTATTTCTCTTTCGCACTTGTTTCTCATGATGTTCTTTCCTTTTCCCTTTCACACACACACATATGCAGACACACAGAATATTTTATTCAAAAAAGCTCTTTTCTGAGCATAGTAGTATAAAAATGTGAAATATTCTGCTTATTTTTAATTTATGTGGGATAATGGACATCATGAGTCTCCTATATTTTAATGCTGACATTGTTTTTAACCATATCAATCTTATTCAGTGTTCTACAGTATGTTGCTGGGCTACAGTATTTGGGATATACTCTTTCAGTCAAATGAGATTCGTCTAGTACCATGATGGCAAACCTATGGCATGTGTGCCCCAGATGGCATGCAGAGGCATATCTGAGAGCACATGAGACTTGCCCTATGTTAGTTCCAGTGCACTGGCCAGCTGATTTTCAGCCTTCTGGAGGATGAGATGGAAGTCATTTTTACCTTCCCCAAGTTTCAGGAAAGCCTCATAAACCTCTGGATGGCAAAAAAATGGACCCAACGGGCCTACCAGAAGTTCAGAAATGGAGCCTCCTAAAGCCTAGGTAGGGTGAAAAATGACCCAAATGGCCTACCGGTGAGCGCTGTGTGCATGTGCAGGGTAGCAGTGTTGGAGGGATGCGTGCATGCATGGGGGGCATTACATTATGTGTATAGACACATGCACATGTACTATCATACATATGTGCGTGCCCTTTTGGCACTCGAGCAAAAAAAAGGTTCGCCATCACTGTTCTAGTATGTTTTCAGAATCAGAGATAATAGGCGATGCTTCTTTTAAGTTGACTTTTAAAATCAGGATTGGAACCTGAGTTATCTGCTAGCTGATATAATATGTTGCCACCATTTCCTCCCACCTACCCCCCAAAAATAAAAATGGGCAATTTTTGCTGGCCAAAGCTGCATGTGCTATTATTAGAAGGTAGGAAACCTCAAAAAGTAGGAAAACGTGTGAAGTTACTGTATTTTGTCACATATGGTGGTAAAGCCAAGATTTTCTGAGATTTTGGGCTGATAATGATATTGGTGTTGTGTATGCATAGACTGCAATTTTTTATTGTTTGTTTCTTCATTATGTCTATTGGCTTTTGCAATATTGATAACACACGCAGTCACTACTGAAAATAATAATAATAATAATAATAACAACAACAACAACAACTATTATTATTATTATTATTATTTTATTGTCATTATTAACAATACAATAAAGCAAATGAGATCACTATGCTGGATTTTGTATTTCTTCACCAGTCAGGTGCTTCCCAAGCACCTAGGACTGTGTGATGTAGCGGCATATTATGTGTGCCAATCCCAGTAAATTGACAGATGGAGATTTTGTCAATTCCAATGGTTTTCAAATGTCCACTGAGATCCTTTGGCACTGCACCCAGCTTGCCAAGGACCATTGGAACACTTTCACTGGCTTATGCCAGAGTTATTGCAGCTCGATTTTTAGATCTTCATATTTCACAAATTTCTCTAGCTTTATTATTATTATTATTATTATTATTATTATTATTATTATTAACAATACAACACAGCAAACAAGATCACTATGCTGGATTTCATATTTCATCACCAGTCAGGCGCTTCCCAAGCACCTAGGACTTCATGATGTAGCGGCAAATTATGTGTGCCAATCCCAGTAAAGCGGTCTTCTGCAATTGACAGATGGAGATTTTGTCAATTCTGATGGTTTTTAAATGTCCACTGAGATCCTTTGGCACTGCACCCAGCTTGCCAAGGACCACTGGAACACGTTCACTGGCTTATGCCAGAGTCATTGCAGCTCGATTTTTAGATCTTCATATTTCACAAATTTCTCTAGGTTTTTTTTAAAATTCTTATTCTTATTATTATTATTATTATTATTATTATTATTATTATCATCATCATCATCATCATCATCATCATCATCATTATCATTATCATTATCATTACCCAGTTATGGTTGGATGACTTTAGAAACCACCATAAATGACTTCTGGAGAAATAATCCATGTATATTAGATCTTATATCACACAGTGGTAAAAACTGCTTTTGAATTTAAATGGTGCAGAACATCCTCTACATCTTTTATTTTTATTCCTTCTCAGCTTCTCAGACTACTTATATACTTTTAACGCAGAAGGAAATACTGAGGGAAACTCTACGAAACATCTAGAAAACTTCCAAATCCTGCTAATCATTCCTGTTTGCTCATTCCTGAGTGTGCTTGTTGGATTCTGACTGCTTTATATTTCTATTACATTTTTTAACAACTGAGGGAATCCAGGGTAGTGCACTCCAAATATCTGACAGAAGATCAACAGAAGATCAAGATCTGTTTTCTCTCACCCAAAATGTAAGATACAGGGTAAATCATTACAGGAAAGCAAATTCCAGCTGAATCGCAGAGGGAAAACTTCATAGCAATATGAACAGTTTGAAAGTGAAGTTCCCAGAGAAGCTAAAACTTCCCTTCAGTGGACAAGTGGAGGCTAGATTGCTTTAAATTGGATACTGTTGTGAGGAAAACAGTAGCTTGATGCAGGGATGGGTCTCTTGCTGGGAAAGCGTCTTTCATAGCACAGCGTTTTGGGGACCCATCCAGAAAACCAGGCACAGAAATACCAGGTTGAAGACTGGTACTTTCAGTGCCCATGAGGAACGGACACTTGGAGCAGCTTTGGAGCTTGTTGAGGAGGAGAACTACTCCTCGGCCCAAGCCATGCATTTTTCAAGCCTGGGCTGCTTGGAGTGAAAAACTATTGTAATAGCCCAGGCTCGGGCCAAGGAGCGGTCCTCCTCCTTAACAAGCTCCAAAACTGCTCCAAGCATTGGTTCCTCATGGGTACTGGCATGCCTTCCCCTCTGCCACCAGCCATCGGAGAAAGGTATGGTCATGAGCCCAGGGGGGATGATGGGCCCCCCGCAGCAAGCTAGGCTGTAGGCAATGCAGCTTGGAATGGAACTGGGCTGGGCCTTGGTGGCTTAGCCAGCAATGGTGGTGGTGGTCAGGCGCAGCAAGCTCTGATGATGGGACGGGGGGTGTCCTAGCATGACCACGACTTACTTGTAGGCAGAAGGAGGCAACTCAGTTGGGGCTCAGGGCAGGCACCATGTGGGAACTGGGAAGGCAGCTTAGGTTGTGAGGAGTGAGTGAGTGGGCAGGGTGGGTGAGCAGGCAGGCTGACCAAGCAGGCTGTGACTGAGCAGGGTGAGATCAGCAACCAGGCGGGTGGGACAAGGGAGCGAGCAGTGACTGGGGGACTGGTTCTGTGGCCAGCCAGAGGTTGCTAGTGATTCGGCAACCCAGGCCAAATTTTTCCTAACCGTTCTATAGAACTGGTCTGAACCAGTAGTACCACACCTCTTATTTAATGTCTAAATATCTCCAATAATGCTAGGATTCTCAGCCTGTTATACTTGCCCCTCTATGTTTGATTGCTGTAAAACACTTTGGGACAAACTAGCAGAAAGTTAGTCTCTTTCTTTTTTCTCTTCATTCTGTGATTATTTTCTAGGTTTCCTTACAAACAGATGCACTCTAGTTAAATAAGAACAGGAGGATACAGTAAGTCCTTACAACAGTTTATTTAATGACCATTTAAAGTTGCAGTGGTACTGAAAATATTGACCGTTTGTCACACTCATGACTGTTGCAGCATCTCCAGGGTAATATGATCAAAATTCAGATACTTGGCAACTGACCTATATTTATGACAGTTACAGTTCATCGGCTCAAGCCCTAGCTCTCTTCTCCCCATCCCCTGCCTGATGTGCCCTCCACTTGCGCCCTGTTGCTCCATTTGGGTGGCTCCCTGGAAGGAAACTTTCCTGGTCTCTCATAGTTTAGCTGCCCCCCCCCGACTTCGTTTTCAGCAAAGAAAGGAAATTGCAGTGTGGGGTGCAGTGGGAGGACGAGAGTGACAGACACCAATTTTGCTGAGGCTGAAGGTACCTGCGGGGATGGGCGGATGGACAGGCGCGGGACATTTCTTTTGCAAGGAGGCAGAAGCCAAAGCCGAAAAGTAGCAGTTTCAGAGCCGGCAACCTCGCAGTAGTTAAAAGGAAAAGGAGTGGAAAAGTTGCAAAGAGAGAAAAAGAGAGAGGAAGGAAGAAAGAGAAAGAGAGAGGGGAAAAGAGAGAAAGAGAGAGAAAGAGAGGAAAGAGAAAGAGAGAAATAGAAAGGGAAAGAGAAAGAGAAGGAAAGAAAGAGGGATGGAGGAGGGAAGGAAGGAAAGAGGGAGAGAGAAAGAAAGAAAGAGAAAGAGAGGAAGATTGAGAGAGAAAGAGAGAGAGAGAGAGAAGGAGAAGAAGGAAGGGAGATAAAGAGTGAGAGGGAGGGAAGGAGAGGGAGAAAGAAAGAAAAAGAAATAGAGAGGGAGGAAGAAAGAGAGAAAAAAGAGAGGAAGGAAGGGAGAGAAAAAGAAAGAAAGAAAGAAAAGAAAAAAGAAAGAAAGAAAGAAAGAAAGAAAGAAAGAAAGAAAGAGGAAGGTAGGGAGAGAAATAGAAATAGAGAGAAATGGAGGGAGGAAGAGGGAAAGAAAAAAGAGGAAGGAAGAGAGAGGGAAAGAGGGAGAGAGGGAGAGAGAGAAAGAGAAAAGGAGGGAGGAAGAGAGGTAGAAAATGAGTGAGAGAGGAAAGGAGGGAGAAAGAAAGTAAGAGAGGGGGAAGGGAGAGAAAGAGAGAGAGAGGTAGGAAGAGAGAGAAAGAAAGAGGTACACAGAGAGAGAGAGAGAAAAGAAGGAAGAGAAAGAAAGAGGGAGGGATAGAGAAAGAGAGAGAAAGGGAGGAAGGAAGAGAGAGAAAAAAGGAAGATATTTTTTTTGCTCCATATAGACCAAATTTTTAATCAAGAACCTCCCCCCCCCCCCATCAATGGTCTCCCTCTTTACCAATGTTAAAATCTGGTCACTTTAGGTTAGAAGTGCAAGGGTCTTCAAACATGAAAAGATTAATGCTTGTGAACTTCAACTCCCATTCCTAAGTTAGCATAACTTGTGGAGGAATTCTGGGAGTTGAAGTCCGCAGGCTTGAAGTCCTTGAAGGTGTCACATCTGAAGTTTGTAAAAAGTGTACATGGTTTTAGAAAGTATACATAGTTTTAAAAAGTATACATGGTTGTAAAAAGTATTCTACTACACTGGTATTTTATTAAACAATTTAATATTATACCATTTGGTTTAGAATACTTTTTTCCTTGTTTTCCTCCTCTAAAACCTAGGTGTGTCTTATAGACCGGTGCATCTTATACACTGAAAAATATGGTAAATTAAAACTCACTTAACGACTATCTTGTTTAACAACAGATATTTGCTGTTGAATTGTGGTCGTAAATCAAGGAATATCTGTACTTCCATGCTAGTAGTAACATCCCATTATTGTATGAACTATTGTCCCTAGACTTGAGGCCCACAAATATCTCTTTAGGAAGGAAGGTGTTTCAATTTTTGTAGGCATCTGAAGAACTAGTTTGCCAGGTTTTAGGTCTTCATGCTGTTTTTGTTTTATGTACACATTCATTTCTCCCCTGAGCTGGTTTTACCTCAGCCTTTTAAAAAATGTCTTTTTATTAGTTGACGCTTTGGATTTCATGTTTTTTTCATTTTATGATTGTCAGCTATTTGAATTTTGTTTTACATTTTATTATCATAATCTATGAAAATACTATTTTATGGGGCTGTCTAAAAGCTCAATAAACCTTGGTAAGCTTCAAGCTTGTTGTTCAGTTCTAAACTATAATTAAGAAGCAGTTTAATAAAACAAGAATTGCAGCTTATATTATTTTAAAGGAAGAATGTAATACTTTCTCCTGCACTGTGTAGGAAGTTGAAGTCCATGGTTAATTTTTCTTAAGATTCTATTATCTATGAACTATGAATCTTGTTTCTTGCCTTTCTGATCTATCTACTACTGTAAAGTTTCTTCCACTTGCTCTAGGAAACTGAGAAAGAGGACAAGAAAATGGGCTGCCATGCTATTTACAATTAATGTCAAATCATATTGGAACATGTTTTAAAAGAAGCAATGAATCATGGTTGAGTTCTTGCAAGGCATCTGTGTTTTTAATACAATCTTGTGCTAAATGAATGTGTCAAAGTTTTAGGCAATGCCATTATGGTACAAATGTTTCTAGTTGTGCTACATTATTCAGTTGAAACACTTTCTTAAAAAAAAGTTTAGTGTTAAGTAGTGATAGCGAAGAACACAAGCACTTAATTTTTTCCATGTACTGTACTTCATCATCTCCATGATGCAATGTGCATATTAAGACTTCTTAGACTCAGACAACTAGCCTTTGATCTGATAAACCTCTAGTTTCACTGTCAAGCCATGTAGGAATATTCTAATGGAAGCCTGAGATCAGAAAACCTAGTTTTCTGCCATACCAACTTGTGTTACTGGATTGTTTAAGAAAACAGATAAAAGACATCAATTTTCTTCTTCAGGGGAAGATGGACAGAGGAGTGGTCTCTTTTTAATTAAATTTTTAATTAATTTTAAGAAATAGAATATAAAACTCACACACAATATAGAACAAGTGCTCCGTGATCGGTGCCCACCACCAGACAAACATTCACACCCCACCACAAAATTGGGGGTGTTTCTTATATATACCATTTTAACTCAAGAGCAATTTCTCTATTTACATATTATAAAGTGATTCCAATTTATTCCTTATAGCTTGGTCTTGGATTCTACTAACCATATATCGTCTTACCTTGTCCCATCGCCCTATCAGTTGTCGTAAATCAGTTTCACTAACCGAATCGACCCTTTTATCCATAATCTCAAATTGAATATGATCCACCAATTTTGCATTGTCCATTTTGTTGCATCCTTCCAACCCAATACTATTACCCCCTGATCGCTTTCTATCTCTGCTTGTTTTATTTCTCTAAATTCTCCCATCACATTGCTTTTAACCAATGCTGCCATTTCTTTTGTAATTATCCATCGTGTATTTAACATCCTATTAATATTCTCTTGCACTTTTTGCCAAAAGTTCTGCACTACCGGGCATTCCCAAAGCATATGCATAAACACTCCTTTATCTTGACATCCATGCCAACAATTATTTTTAACATTCTGCTGGAAATATGCAAGTTGGATGGGTATGTGATACCACTTATGTAATATTTTCCTTCTCATTTTCCTAACCCTTGTATTTTTAATTTTCCTTATATATTTTTCATCTCTTGCATGTCTACTTGTAATTCACTCTGCCACCATTTAGTCAATCCTTGGGTCACATACCCATCTGACTGCACTAACATCTTATATATATTACTTGCTTGCGCCTTGGTATCCTCACTTTTTTCTCTTATTATTTTCTCTAACTCTATCTCCTCCCTAAATAGTGCTTCTTTATTCTCCCTTTCATTCAGATATTTGCATATTGCATTTATTTGTAGGCATCTTCCCTTACCCCAGAGGAGTGGTCTCTACGTAGAAAAGTACAGTAAATCTCCCTGTCTTTGATTTACTGTAGGAATCCCAGATCAACTGTCCTCGCTTTGACTGTACAGTCTTTTCTTTTCATCTATTTCTTCTTCCCTAAATACTTAAGAAAAGGTTTGTGTGAGGCAATTGTAGAATGTAACTGATAAAAGTAATGATTATTTAGTCTCACCTAAAGGTCTTCTTTGGGTTTTTCTTTGGAAGAACCTATGATCCATCTATTGTAGTCAGATTTATTTAATTAATTTTATGCCATCTGTCTCATGGTCTTGAGTGATTTAGCTTTCAACAATATAAAAATACAAATATAAAACATTAAAACCATTGAAATTAAAATTAACAGCAGTTAAATAAAATGATTACAACCAAGATCATAGACAATGTGGAACTAATGGTCCATGTTGAAAAATATTGGAAGTTATAGTTTAGAAACTTCTGGATAATGTGGATTCCTCAATCTTATTTAGTCTTTTTTCAGTTTTCCCCCTTTCTCTCTGCTCAATTATTGGTTCAAGATTAAGACCTATCAAAATATCATATCTTTTTGCCAGTTCAGGTATAGAAGATTGGTACATTATCAGCTTGGATCTTAGCTGAACACTGAAAGAAGATGAGAATTGACCATGTATGTATTCTATGCTATAAAGTAGTAAGCCTTTGAATTTTGGAAGCACAGCAATCTTTTTCCACCTAAGCTTACTGCCATATTAATAGACAGTGCAATTATAGTGGTACCTCTACCTAAGAACACCTCTACTTAAGAACTTTTCTAGAAAAGAACCAGGTGTTCAAGATTTTTTTGCCTCTTCTTAAGAACCATTTTCTACTTAAGAACCCAAGCCCAGAAAAATTTCCCAGGAAATTTGAGCACGACACGAAAGCCTGGCCACTTTCCTGCCATTCCCCCTTTAATCCCGGTCATCTTGGGCTTTTCTGTGCTGCCAGAGGAGCCTTTTGGTGGTGCTTAAGGGGGCTTTGGCAGTCCAGAGAGAACAAAGCATTTTCCTTTCTCTGGCCACTTAGAGAGGGAATAAATCTC
Organism: Erythrolamprus reginae; assembly: GCF_031021105.1. NCBI lineage: Eukaryota > Metazoa > Chordata > Lepidosauria > Squamata > Dipsadidae > Erythrolamprus > Erythrolamprus reginae. Next base: position 129,084,893 of record NC_091951.1, read on the forward strand.
TGCCAGTGCCCAGAGAAAAGAAATGCTTCCTTCACTCTGGGCAAAAAAGTGCCTGCTGATAATGCTGGATTGGCCTTAGCTTTGAAGTATATGACAGAATTTCTGATGATCTTAGTGGCCAAAGAAAATAAAAGATTTCTGAAAAAGTTATAGACTGTTATTCAAATATAAGGGTGTGAAAGTCGATCCTTCATGGGCCGCTTCAGGATTTTGTTTACCCTTGGGGAGCCAGGGTGGGTATTGCCTAACAGGTGGGTGACTAGGTAGGTGTGGCTGGGCCTGGAGGGGCAGGGATGGGCTGGTTTCTCACCATATCCAGGACGGCCCGCAGGTCAAATCCTCAGCATATAACATGCTGGATCTGGCACATGGGCTGTATGTTTGACCCCTCTATTCTAATACAATAGATAATTTAGTCCACTGATTATCAAGGAGCCTATTTCATGGGTGAAGAAGGCAAGACATGGGAAGAGCGATGTAAATGCAGTTAACAACTAAATATATATATATTGACTGAACCCAGAAGGGTTGAGAAAGAGTGACAAAGCAGAAACAGAAAATAAACTTGTTCTAAGGGACTGGAGTTTTATAAATACACTTTAAGCAGTGAGTTCAAGACAACTGAAGATCTTCAGAAAACATGAAGAAGACAGACCACCATCAGTGAACATGTAAAAAAGCCACAGATGTTGGTTTCATAATTTTTGGTTTTTACTTTTAATTGCAAGCCACCCAGAATTGTTGAAAATTGGGCAATTTGTAAATTATATCACTACCTAAATAAAAACGGGAAGATGTCAAAAACAATGTAAAACAATCTGAATTCCAACACAAGATTTTTTAAAATAATGATTCAGACATAATGATTTGATTTATTCATTGTGTTATTCACTGTTTGCCGTTTTGCTAGATTATGGAATGTTGTTTATTTAAATTATGATTTCAAAATAAACTAAAATCTTAAATCCCATTGATGATTCCCACAAATCATAATTCTGTGAGTTTGGCCATAATGACAAACTTCAGTTTGTTTTACACAGGAAGCTTGGGTGTCTGAGTAAGTGCAATATTTCAAAGAGAAACAAAAGGAAATATGTAAGCTTGAGGTTTTTTTAAAAAGCTTATTCATGTAACAGGAAATTACTAATTTGCACACCTGAATCAGGCCAAATAAAGAAGAAACACCAACCAGCTGAATAAAATAAAATAAAATAAATCAAAGAAGGAATGTGATTATGAAATTACTGTTCCAGTTTTAGTTTTGTTGGACCAGGATGTAGGGTGTGATTTTTGTGGTAGATTTGCTCATTAGATGGATGGTTATCTACCTTTCCCTGGGGAAAGTTCACATCCCAATGTTGTGCCTCATCATCTAATCAGGAGTGTGGGAAATCATTGTCTAAATGAGTTTGTCAATTCCAAACCAATTATACTTTTGCTTTGAGCAAAAGAATCTTTCTTCAGGTAATATTACATTCAGAGTGGGACTGGGTTGGTTAGAAATATATTTTGTATTTCGAAAAACCCATAACTTTAATTGGATGGTATATCTAGCTCAGGTGGCTGAGCAGCCCAAGCTTTATTACTCCAATGGAAATAAATCAAACTATAAAAAATGAAACAATACTTGATATCTCATTGAGTCTTGTCCATTGAAAACTTTTAGCTTCATGTCTGTGCTGATCCTAAATAAACATCCTCCCACATTTCAAAACACTAAGATGATGCCAACCCTTTGTACACAGTTGCATTGAATTAGCCAGCCCCTAATTATGGTGAAGGGGAATTAGTCCTCTTGGAGAGACTGTACATAGGAAAAACTCTCGTATGCTGTAGTCATAGTCACTACAACCTTGGCTCTTAAATAGCGCCATTGGTCTGATTTCCATTGGTCAGATAACTACAACAGGAGTCAGCTATAGTTCTCAGGCTAATTAGTCCCAGACATTGGACTCAAGGGAAAGTTGAAGAGGAGGAAGGCAATTCCGTTTGCCCTGTGGTGTGAAATCAGTCTTCTGTTCATGCAAGATTTATGATAATTTTCACAAAGTATAAATAAATAGTGCCATGCTTTTAAGAGCAACGTGATCCCTAACTCAGCAATAACTTCTCCGGCATTACATTGAACTTATTTCCTGATAGCTGCCTGCAGGATTATACCTTTAGTTTCTTGATGTGTACCTGCAAAACTTTAAACCAAGATGATGCACAAACTATAACCTGTAATATTGTATACAACAGACAGGTATTGCATCTTTTATAGTTATGTGTGTGGGAGAAACAAGTCTATAGAATGAGCATTTTTAAGCATGTGTTATATTATTCAATCAGGAGAGACAATGATAATTAGGTGGGCTGCATGCTGTTATTCAAGGAAGTTTTATGCTCATGACATACATTAACTTCACTGAAGTAATGGAAGCTCCTTGATGCATACCAGATCTTAGAGTCCATTTAGAGACCTTGGAATTTTTCCCAAGTAAACAGTTTAATAAGCTCAGCAAGGTTTGTGTTGCATGCACACAATGTGAGCGCATTCAACCCAAATGAGAAATCTCTTAGATCCAATTCCAAAAGAAGAGTTGCCATAGCAACATTTGGAGAGAGAATACAAATATCATACATAAATACTTGTTTATTTTCAGTCAGCTACAAGTGGTCAAGATTCAAGGAGGAGTACATTGTTATTTTATATGTTTAGCTCCACAGCTAACATATTAAGATGGCTAAACGGTGGTAAATAATTTTTAGGAGCATATATAGCAATATATGCATAGCTGTACCACAAGGTGACACAATATCATCTATTCTTTTCTCAGCCTACCTTGAAGAAGTATTTTGCAAACTGGACTGGGCAAAAGATGGAATAAAAATCAATGTCACTTACTGTATTTAAACCACTTCAGATTTTCAGATGATCTTGTTCTCGTCTTACAAGACTCAGAAAAGTTAAAAAGACATATACAAAAGTTGCACAAATCAGCAAACTGAAAAAGAATCTAATTATGTTTAATGAATTCACCAAAGAATGAAAGAAAATGTATGGAAAAGACCTAGACTTAATAGACAATTACATATATCTTGGTCAATGGATCTTAATGGAAGGTGGTACAATAAAGGAAATTGAATGGCATGTTAAAGGTGGTTGGCAGACATTCAACCAGTTGAGCATAATATTCAAGAACAATCTCCCCCTTTACTGAAAAGTCTACTTACTCTAACATGTGCTAGCGAAACATATACACTAATCTCATTATCATTGCATTGGTTGGAAACATGTGGAAAAGGCCTACATCCTGCATTGGATAGACAAAGGCTAGAATTATGATGGGAATGATGTAGCAAATTGATCAGAATGAGGATAGATTATTCCTACTAAAATAAAACAGGCCAGGATGCATCCAACAAGCTCCATATCTTTCCATCTTGCTTTTTTCAAGGCCTGCTGCAGAAAAATAGTTACAGTACTTATTATTAAGGAACTAGTAAGACTCTATATCAGTGATGGTGAACCTTTTCTTCTTGCATGCTGAAAATGCACAGGGCAGCATACAACCCCCATGTGTATCCCCGCACATGTGCCCCCTCCCATTTGGCCATTTTTTACCCTCAGGCTTCCTTGTAGCCTCCGGAGTGCAAAAAACGGCCCAACAGGCAAACAAGAAGTTTTGAAAAACATACTACTGGTTTGCCAGTTAGATCATTTTTCGCACTCCGGAAGCTTCAGGGAAGTCCACAGAAAAATTATTTGTATTTTTATATTATATTAAATACTATTTATATATTTTTTTTAAAAAAATCATATTAGTGGTCCATGGGATTTAAAATTATGAATTTAGGGGTCCCTGCATTCTGAAAGGTTGATGACCCCTGGCATAGAGTATTAGATTGGCTCAATCATTGTGGCTAGTAAACCTAACATGGCAAATACAGTGTAATGTACAAACCCAGCAGTGATGACTGGATAAACAAATGATAACTCAGAATAGAAACCTGCAATTTCTGCAGCTCAGATTTATGTAATATGTTGAAAGCCATATTCTAAATGTGAATGGAACCTGGTCTGAGTTTGAAGGTAAATTCATTTAAGGAGTTAAAATGGGTACGTAGTGTTCTGTCTGGGTCACTCCGGAAGCCAATACCAACCCAAAAAGAGAAGCCAGACACACCGATAAAAGGCAAAGGCAGTTTATAAAATTCAAGAAAAAAGACAGGTAACAGAAAATGTCCTTACAAACAGGAAAATGCTGTATCTTCAGATATATCCACGAAGGCAAAAGGCCATGCAGCAATACAGGATTCTTGCTGCCAAGACGAGGCTGTAGATAGCAGACCTACACCTCCCACGGGTCTTCCAAACTGCTGGGCCACAAGCCAGGAACAGAGACGCCAAGAACAAAGCAGGACACCGTAACTCCAATTGATAACACTCCACATGGCTTCAAGGGCTTGCCTGCCTTTTAAACCCTGCTAAAGAGGACCACACCCAAGCCCAGCTGTTCCTAATTCAGTGCTGATAATACTTCTTTAATTGCTCCTTTCTCTGATCTGAACCTCTCTGTCCCATGTCAATGACGGCTTGTGCTTCATCACCTAATGACTCCAAGCTACTGGCTGGGGAGAGCCCCCCCCCCCCGGGGCTCTCATGCTGTTCTCCTTCATCCCATTCCTGACTTTCCTCTCCCCGTCCGACTGTTCAGCCCCCTCCTCTTTGCTGTCATCCTCCTCCGTGCATGGAGCCAGCAAAGACACAGCAGGTCCCTGAGCAGCCTCAGGCTGAACCACCACACTTAGATGCAAGTTAAGTTATTTGGGATACCTGGGGGAGGAATATTAAGAAGGAACAAAGAATGAAAAGCTATATGTAGAGGATATTTTTACAGGGATAATCATCAATATATCCTATGAGAGGACAAGGGAACAACTTGGCCTCCATATTTCAACTGCTGGTTACATTCTAATTAGACTATGTAAGGCATAGTTTAAAAGTAGTTTGTGGTACATGGGAACACGAGTTTATGCATATTTTTATTTTCTGTTGAGTTCTTATGAGTCCAAAATGGTTTGGGTAAAACTGTTTACAAAGTTCTGCTTGTAGTTAGGGACTGCATTAAAAAAGAATATTTTTGGTAGTCAAGGGCTGAAGGGAGGAAGAAGAAAAGATTATATAATCTACTAAACATAAAGACAGCTTTGTGGTGGGGGCAGTCATAATGCAACTCTCAGAAGAGTGTGAAATTATTTTTACAGTAAAAAAGAGAAGCTGCTTGTATCATTTCCCCAAGATTGAGAGCTTCCCTTTAAAGAAATCTTCCTCAGCCTTGGCCATGTTAAGATGAATGGATTTCAACTCTGGCTGGGGAGTTCTGGGAGTTGATATCCACCCATCTTAACGTGGCCAAGGTTAAGAAATACTGCTCTAAAAATTGCAGACAAGTATTACATTTTACTCTCAGTGCATTCCAAAGAACGTTTTGGAACTGAACCCAAAACAGCCTAGTAATAAATGGGCTTCTCCTATCAAAGGCATGAGACACTTTTCCCCTTATAATTCTGGAAGAAAATTGCCAGGAAATTACACTATCATAACGTGCGTTAGCTGATAAGTGTAGAGATTTAGGGTGCTGAGGGAACTGTCAAAAGGGATATCTATAATAAAGGTATCTAAAGATATCTAAAAGGGACTATCTATAATCCATGGGATTAGTATGGACATCTATGACATATATGAACCTCTTTTATTCCTGAAATTGATTGTGGCTATTCTGATCATGTCTCTACTATTGTCTGCTGATGGATCTTTTTTGCCAGCGATTCCTAACTGCATTTTAAATAAATAGTAAGTTTTGGCTAGTTTGCTGAGCCTTTAATTGGTCTGAAAAAAGTTAAAGATAAATATAATAAATAAATGATTGTGCCTCTTTTAGATAAGAGTTCAAACTGGAGATCTGAATTAATAAAGGAGCAAAATAGAAGAAAATAGTGACTGTTGTTAGATCAGAATAACTGGATGGACATGTGGTTGCCAGATTCGTCTTTATTAGGAATTGGCCTGTGTAACAAAGTAACAAGTAACTAGGGTATAATTGAAGTTCGCGGCAAAAGACGAGACGTGCGGCTCGGGTAGCTCTTTTTAAAGGGCTTTTTTCCTGTAGGCGTGGCTTTGACAGACGTTTGGATTTTCCCGCCCGTGGCTTGGCCAATCCATGGCTGGGCATGTAGATGAGCTAGTTTAAACATAGATTTTCATAACCTATTTACACACTCCTATTTGCATGGATGCATAACAACTGTAATCATGAATAACAGAATCACAGAATTGGAAGGGATCTTGGAGGTCTTCTAGTCCAATCTCCTGCTCAGGCAAGAAACAATACCATAGGAAACATAGCTGAGAATTAAGATTGAAAAGAAAAAAAGTATTTTCTAAAAGTGAAATGCTCCAGACAACATGATAAGTAGACTAAAAATCGAACAATTCTTTTAACAGTAGAGAATGGAATGAATAGCAAGTTATGCCAACAGAATCCAGAAAACTGCAGTAAAATCAGTCATACTAGAAAGATTCTGCGTACAATTTAAATGAGAGGTGGAGAAAATAACTCTGAATTGATTTACCTTCCTGGTTCTCAGCTCTGTGCTGCTTCAGATGTGACAATTAACTTCTAGAAAAACATTCTGCTTTTTTTTTTGCTTTTGTTGCCAAATAATTGGAGAAACCACACATGATCAATCTGTATAAAAGCCATCAGAGCGTATCAACAGCTCAACATGGAGTAAACCATGAAGGCTTAAAAGTATCCCTGCTTGTAAGCTCATGAACCATTTTTGTGCCTTCTAAATGGTCTATCACTTTCCCTTAGCTCACCATGGATAAAGTCTCAGCTTTTTGGCACTGTCAGAAGTTTGACATATAATATTTTGCCTGTTTTACAAAGTGCCTGAAATTCTTCCAGGGAGTATACTAATCAGCTTCAAAGCCATGTTTCTTCCTCCAAGGAATCCTTTTAGCCTGACTTGTTCTATTTAAGTATCCCTCTTTCTAATTCATTGTCAGGGTTGAAGTTTTGCTTTGACTTGGAAAAGGCCATCTAGTGGGTAAATATATGAAGCAAATATTTCTGTGGTATAGTGTGCCTATAAATTTGAATTGCTGAGTCTTTAATAAAGACTGTACAATACATAACTGGGAAATATATTAGTTGGAAAAATGAGTTGACAAGTATATTAGTCTAACATCTAATAAATTAGACTAATCTTGAAACTTGACCTTTTTTATACTAAGCAGAAATTACCAAATATTTCTCTTGCACAGTCTGTTCCATTAAAATGCATTGAACCTAATAATATGACTTTATAAAACCAAATTTCCAATGTCAAGTGTTGATGGGAATGCATAACTTGAACCTTTAATATAGTTAGTAACCAAAAAGGGTCTATAAAACATTTTATGAAATTATAAAATAATAAAAACAATAAAAGGTAGGAGAAAGGCAGAGCAACAGCAAAACCAAAATAAAAAATAAGATGAAATTGCATTAATGATAAGTTTTACATATACCGGTAATAAAATAACAAATTACAGAGTACTTCATCCAATTTTGGTCACCCCACTACAAAAAGGACATTGAACCTCTAGAGAAAGTACAGAAAAGAGCAACTAAAATGATAAAGGGGCTGGAAACCAAGACATACAAAGAGAGGTTGCTGGAACTGGGCATGGATAGTCTAGCAAAAATGAGGGCCAGAGGGGACATGATAACAGTATACAGATATTTGAGGGGTTGCCACAGAAAGGAGGGGGTCACATTATTTTCCAGGGCACCAGAGGGCCAGACCAGGAGCAACAGATGGAAACTAACCAAGGAGAGATTCAACCTGGTAATAAGGAAGAACTTTCTGACGGTGAGAGCGATCAACCAGTGGAGTAGTCTGCCAGCAGAGGTTGTGAATGCCTCATCACTTGACACATTCAAAAGAAAATTGGACTGCCATCTCTTGGGGTGGTGTAGGGTTTCCTGCTTGAGCAGGGGGTTGGACTTGATGATCTGCAAGGTCCCTTCCAACTCTAATAATAAATAAAATAAAAAATATTGCAAAATATACCATAAATGGATTAAATTATACTACTTGAATAGTAAGAAGTGGTGGGAAAATAAGTTGCTATATCCTGAAAACTAACTTGGAGAAAATTTATAAATTGGACATGGGTACTTTTAGAAGAAAGCACAATTTTTTTTTAAAGTGAGTTGCTAATTCAGTAATACCTCTGTCACACAAATAGCACTGATGTATATGGGATTTTCTTGAATTTTTCTTCTAATCCAGCTGTGACTAAAATATTGAAACAGGTAGTATTAAATATATTTGGACACGAGTTAATTTGAGCCTTATGTTGATCCAAAACTAAAGATTGTGTTCCCAAAGTTACATTTTAGGAAGGCAGGATTATTCTAGCTGTTCATCAATGTCAATTCCTTAAGAACCAGCTAAATCTTTTCAATGCCTGTCACACTTTCGTTTGGAGAGGATATTTCTACCTTGCCTCAAAGATGTAAACTAATGTCAATGAGCTATTTCCCATTGGGGTAAGGTAAAAAAAATACCTTATCAAATAATAAAGATAGTTATTCATAACCATGTCTCCGCCTTGGTTACCTTTGATTCCATGCAGAGAACCATGCTGGAGATCCATCAGACTACTTGGAAATCTGCTTCTGATTCAGACTGTAATGTTTACCAGCTCCACCTCAGCAAAATTCTATGTACTTCAAAGTTTTCATGCTTTAGTAAGAAACTATTTATCACCACAGGAATAAATAAAGCTTCATTACAACAGCAGGAAAATTGTATGGTTGATGCTGATTTCTGGGCATTTTGCAGAATGTACAGTGTAAGAGAATTCAGCTTCCTGGAAGTCTGAACACCTACACCCAATAGTTTAAACCTGTAGCCACTCCATGTTTTGGGGTATTTGTCAGAAGTAAGGTTCCCACTCTTGGCATTATTAACCTCTAAAGCATTTTCTTTGCAATATAAATGCAGAGAGTACAACATTCATCTCAAGCCATGTGGATTCCAGAACTCTAAAACTGCAATCCATAGATAAGGTAGTAATATAAATTATGCCAATTTTGTAGAATAGTGGACACGTTATGCAAGTGATGTAACCAAAGCATTAAATAATAATTGTAACAAAGATATAATCTTTTTAATAATAAGTTTATTAAAAGTTTTGGAAAGAGTGTTAAGAAATAATGCAAAGTAAAGAAAAAATAAAAGAAAGAAGTGTAGGAAAGCAAATATGTAAATTTATAAAATAAAATAAAATTTATTTTTTTTAATGTTTATGGTTCACATCTGCTCTGTAAGATGACTCTAGATGACTTACAGATTATAACCTCAAACTTTTAAACTTTTATGGCTGGCTGGGTAGCTCTGCAGGCTTCTGTGATGTGGCATACTGCTTGGCACGGCCCTCTACGAAACCTGAACAACTGATTTGTCTGGTTTCAAAGTCTCTGGGACTTACCCTTATTTCTGGGTGGCTGTGGTGCCCTGGTTTTTCCTCCTCCGATTCCTCGTTGTACTCGGGAATCTCAGTCATCCAGTAGGGTTCTTTGTGGGTACGATGAATTCTGCTTGCTTTCCTAATGTCGACTGCGCAATTGTCTGAGGATTCAGTGGCTGTTACTACCCTCACTACATCTTTGAATGTTGCCAAACTAACACCATATCCATTTATCCCTGTCAAATAAATGATTTTATATCTTTGTTTCCTCTACATGAACACTTTTTCGCTGTTATCCATGCAGATAGTTTTTAATCCTTGTTGCAAATTTTTTCAGTAGTTCAATCTCTTCTCTGAATCCAGAAAAAATAAAATAAAATCCAATTGAAATAATCATTTTTATTTCCTCATAATTCTCCCCTGCATCCAGTTTTTCTTTATATCTGATGATAAATTCTTATTCACAGTCTCGTTCATATTTTTTCCAGGTAGATTTTGTTGCATATCTTGTTCTTTTAGTAACAGACTGTTCACAAGAAGACAAAACATAGCTGACCTAATTGAATCAATTTTCTGATTCAGATCTTGGTGGAGTTTCCCAAAGATGTGTCTGAGTGCTGTAATAAATTGCTTGTCTTGTTATGTCTCCAATCTCATAAACATACATTTATTTATTTTTTTAATAATTTCAAACTCTTAATATTCAAAATCCAATGTTACAACATTTTCTGAGCCCTTAAGTTTCTGTAGCCAAAACCTTGTTTTATTTTTTTATATTAAGTTTATAAAACCAGATCTCTGTGTTCTTATATTAGTAATATACCAGAAGATATTTCATCTGGTATTTCCAGTCTTATCTCTCCCCAGGTGTCTAACTTTTTTGAAGGATTTAATAGACAATTTCCAGAGTTAATAAAGCAATAAGATAAATTCATAATATATGTATAAAGATTTTCTAAAAGAATGAAATGAGAAACGAGATGATAAATATGTAAAAATGTCTATGAGAATAAAAATAAAAAACTTTTTTCATTAAAAAAATCATATTCAACTTCCATTAAGTTAGACTTATAATATATTTTCATATGAATTTTATTTGTTTTATGTATCATTTATTTGTATCACATATATGACAAAAAAGTTATAAGAGTAGCTAATAATTTTAAAAGTCTACCCATAAAACCATAGCAGCAGTAACAAATAAAGGTAGATTTAGCCATATAAATTATGTCATAGGTGAGTAACATAGTAACCACCAGTAGCATCATACTTAACCACACACAATCTATTCTAATGACTTGAGCACAAACTATAGATGTTTTGCAATTGTTAAAAAACAGAATGACTGCCACATTTCTCCAAGTCTATTATAAACAAAAATTCAGTTTTGATATTGGAATAAATTTTTACTTATGAATTTCATATATCACTATAATTTTTGCATATCCCTTTGCAACATTTAATGCAGATACTTTTGTAATGGAAATGTATTTGTGGAACCTGGTTGTCTAGATGAGCTAATCATATCCTACGGGGTAATAGGAAAGCTAAATTCATAAGATTTAAATGATAAGAAGGCAAACATGTTTTAAACTTGTGCTGAGTTTCCAGAATTAAACACTAAGCTCTCAAGTAAGTGAATTATGGTTATAATGTCTCATTTATAAATAGTTGATTAAAATTGATACAATGATTTGTTGATGACATACCCCTGGGGAATAAATAATCAGGATCAATGCCAATCTGGCTAATCTTTTTGAGTCACCCGTTTAAACCACAATCTATAAATATCTGAGAATTCTTGAAGCAATGCTTCCTAATTTTTAAAAGCGCAAATGTATGAGCAAAATGTAAGATTGTTTAACCAAGCCTTTGTTATCAAAGGGCATTGTCCACTTTCCAGGGGAATAACTAAATTTGGAACACAACTTGAAATGCATAAAAGAGATCTTAACATTTTACTTGCAAATGAAAATCCCAAAATTAAAATGGCGATAGATTTTTAACTATAATGGTCAAAAGAAAGCTTTTACTTAAAAATCAATGAGTCTATTGTGTATTTTCTACGGAGTCTACAGAGAGGGGCGGCATACAAATCTAATAAATAATAATAATAATAATAATAATAATAATAATAATAATAATAAATAATTTTCATTAAATGTTATATTTGCTAAACTATTTACCCATTAAAAAGTTTGAATTATATTTGTAGCTTGCTTTGGGGGCCCTTGGATTGTAAATGAAAATGATTGAAGTTTATTAAAAGATCAATGTACACTCTTGGTTTAAATAGAACAGAATAAAAGACTGGCAAAAGTCCAGCTGAAGGCCAGACTTACAAAAAGGGAAGCTTTATGATGATTTTGTAGTCTTTTTGAGGTAAAAGATTTGCCAACCTGGTAATCCTGCCTACAGAGGAAAATTATCCAATATCTTAACTGTTAGCTGTTAAGAGACGGAAGTGATAGGGCTGACCCAGAAAATAGTTCCAAGCCCCTGATAAGGTTAGATAAAGCCGTGCATTCTGATTTGAAAGAACTTGGGAAAGGAAGTTAAAGATTATTCATTTAGGTAATCTTATCAACTAAATGGAGCCAGGCCATCAAAGATGATAGTCCTCCATTTAAACGTTCCATTGGAAGATAATTTCATTCCATAGTAAAAGGAAAAGAACTTCCTCCAGATTTTACCTTTGGCTTACTTAAAAGTTTCCTATTTTATTAATGGCACCCAGAACATCAAGATCGAATCATCTTACACAATGACAACTATTAAAACAGCAGTTGACACTACAGGTACAGTAATCCCTTGCTACTTCGCGGTTCATCTTTCGCAGATTCGCTACTTCATGGGTTTTCAAAGGGGGCTTAAAACCATTAAATCCATTAAAAATTCATAAAATTCTTCTACAGTACTACTGTACTCTATTAAAGAAACTGATAGTATATCACATGTAGTTCCAGCTGAGAAACATTATAGAATGACTGTTTAATGCTAAGGGTGGGTTTTAAAAGTCCAAATATTCGTTAAATACATTAAAAAAATATTTCCTCTACTTCACGGAAATTCACGGGTGGTCTTGGAATGCATCCCCCGTGAAAAACAAGGGATCACTGTAATCTTCAATTTACAACAGCTCATTTAGTGATCGTTCAAAGTTACAACAACACTAGAAAAAGTGACTTGTGACTGTCTTTCACATGACCATAGCAGCATCCCCAGGGTCATGTGATCAAAATTTAGATCCTTGGCAATTGATTAGATTAGATTAGATTTATTGGATTTATATGCCGCCCCTCTCCGCAAACTCGGGGCGGCTCACAACAACAATAAAAAAAACAGTACACAATAACAAATCCAATGCCCACCAATCTAATTACAATTTAAAATTAGTAATTTCATAAAACAATCCCAATATATATATAAAAAACAGGCACACAGTCAATCAATCAACAAAACAACAACAATTGATTCATAGTTATGATGGTTTCAGTGTCTCCCGGTCATGTGATCCCCTTTTGCAAACTTCTGACAAGCAAAGTCAAGGGGGAAGCCAGATTCACTTGACAACTATGCTTCTAGCTCAACATCTGCAGCGATTCTCAGATTAACAACCATGGCAAGGGAGATTGTAAAATGGGGCAAAACTCACTTAACAAATGCCTCAGAAATGTTGGGCTCAATTGTGGTTGCTAAGCCGAGGACTACCTGTACAGGCTTGACTTTTGAGAATTGTAACGTTCAAAACCCTTTCTGAAGTTTGCTTCCAGGACTCAACAATAAGTGGTGAAGAAAATTGCTGTATAGCTAAGTGAAGCTCCTGCACAATAACTTCAAACAATGAAATGAATGTATTGGCAACCTTTGGAGCTTCTCTGCAACATGCAGAGACCAAGCTGTCTCGGAAAACACAAACAGCAATATTGTTGTTATAGCAACACATCTAGCCCTTCTTACCCTACCCTTCCTTCTTTGAAATACGCGATGATGTTGACTTGTACACGTGAACAAATGTCACATTGGGGACAATATAACTATATCTTTCCAATGAATTCAAATGTATGACTTTAAAACTGTATAGTTTATCCCTTTCCCAACTGAGACTTCTAGTTTCTGTCTGATGCAGTTGTACAGCAGAAAGTCAAATGTAGTCTTCTGTATTCTAGAAGAGCAAGCTTTGATTCTGATTCATGGGTTAATATACTTTTTGCTAAAATTAAATGAAACAGTGGCAAAATAAAAATCTTCATGGCATTGTTACCAAGCAACCCTATATTTCTATATAAATATATGCATACAGTACTAATGATGCGCTTGCGTTTTGCTAACATAGGCAAAACAACCCCATCAGTTCATTTTTATTTTAGGCAATACAAGAGACAAGAATTATGAATATGCATAATTGCAGTTTATAGCCATATATAAACAACCCATGTCCTATTGAGTCATCATTTCATAGATATTTACTTACCTAAATAGAGAAACAGAATGGAAAAACAATGGAAATGGGAGTGATTTCCAACTTCATGCTGGATTTCCCATTGAGTTTCTTTATGGAAACCTGGCAGTATTAGACAACTTCTTTTCTTCCTTTATTCCATACTATACATACTACCACTACACTAATTGTTAAATAATAAGATTAGACTTTAAAGATTTTAAAAGCTGGACACAAAAGAAACTAGAAAGAACTAAATATTACAATTAATAGGATAAGAGCATTCAAACTTGGTGTTCTAATACAAAATAAAGCAAAATATTTAATATTGGATATGCTAAAAGGTATTTTTGGACAGTGAAGTCAGAATTTTTTTTAAGAATGTCTGCATTTATAGATTAAAAGATGCTATGGAAGAAAAACAAGAGAGTAGAGTAGAGCACAGCAAAGCAGAACAGAACAAAAACAGAATAGAACAGAATATAATTTGTTATTGGCCAAATGTAATTGGACACACAAAGGATTCATCTCCAATGCATAAGCTCTTGGTATGCATACAAGTAAGAAGTGATAAATCATGATAATAAATAATCACAAAATACAATCATTAGAAATCATAAGATACAATGTTCAGTGACAGTCATAGGATACATGAGAAGCTAAAGAAATAGGTAATAGGAAAGACGAGAAGGATAATAGTAATACAATCCTACTAGGTGGTTTGACATCTCAGGACATAAGATAGTATTGTGGGAGTTCTCGGAAAGGGGCTGCTTAGAATGAGTGAATGAATGAATCAGTTATTTGGTAGAGTGATGACATGGGGGGAGGGAGGAGACTGTTCTTATGTCAAGTTATTTTGGCATGCAGTGCTCTATAGAGTCATCTTGAGGGAAGAGGTTGAAACAGTTTATGTCCAAGATGTGAAGGATCTGTAGATATTTTCAAAGTCCCCTTTTTGGCTCATGTAGTATACAGAACCTCAATGAAAGGCAGGCTGGTTGGAATCTCCCCCCCCTCCCCCCGGCAATCTTAACTATCAGTTGAAGTCTGTTTCTGTCTTGTTTGGTTGTTGTGCCAAACCAGAGAGTCATAGAATAGCATCAGCATCTTCTTGGACAATCTGAGCTTTCTGAGTTGGTGCAAGAAGAATATTCTTCCTGGTGCTTTGTTGATCATATTTTTGATGTTATATGTTCATTTTAAGTCCTGAGATATTATAGAACCTAGAAACCTAAAGGTCTCTTTTCCTGATACATGTACTGTGTACAAGTGGTGGAGTGGGAGGGCATCTCCTAAAACCTACTATCATCTGTACAGTTTTGAGTGTGCTCTGTTCAAGATTGTTCCAGCAATAGCATAGGTCTAGTTGTTCAACTTCCAATCTATTCACAGATTCATTGTTATCCTGAATGAGACCAATCACTGCAAATTTCAGTAATTTAACCAGATTATTCCTTTGAGATACAGTTGTTATCAGGCTGTAGCCATTTTAGTTGGGGTCTTTGGCCTGCCACACTTTATGCTATTTTGAAATGTATTCTTTGCTGTGGGAATTGGGAGGGGTAATTACACATGGAATGTCTGTATGTAGCCATAATAAAATCTAGATTGTTAAAGTCATCATTTGTCTTTGCACATCTGCACCTGCACGGAAGGAGATGTGAGTTTTTGCCAAGTTGGCAAATAAAGATTGGTCAATAAGATGGACTTGGGGGTGTAGGGACAAGGGCTTGAACTTTCAACTGGGTGGAGAAACCCATGGTCCTGTGGGGATGGGACGGGACACAGATCTGGAGATTTCTCATATGACTGAGCAGCTGACTTTTATAAATAGGTAGCAGAAATCAACATTTTTGCAACTATTTACAATCAGCTGGAAGTCCATCTGGTTCTGAGATGTAAATGCAGCCTTTCATGGACTCAAGGTTTGTCCAAACCTCCTTTTCTAATGATTTTTCTTATTGCTCCATTAACATTGGAAAACCTTTGGAATTGCACTAGTCAGTGGAATTCTCTTCAGTCTTTTAATAAAGAAAGCAAATCATGCCATTTTAGCTTTATTAGGTCCTTAGTTTTTGCAATTTCTTGTCATATACAGCAAAGAAATTATTTCAGAGTTGTTTCTGGAAAGCTTTATAAATGTAAGGCTTTGTGAAACTGACTTCAAGAAAGACTTTGAAGTTAATTAGAAAGAGCATCTCATGTGAAGAAAAACTGTCTTGTTTACATATCAATCACAAAAAAGACTTTGAAGGTTGATTACTAGAACACAAGATGGCTACTTTAAAGGAAATGTTTGATATGTGGGCTTGTGAAGTACTTGAGCTTTTAAAATTTTAACTGGAACCAAAAGTTACTACTGAAGAGGAACAAATTCTTCAGAAGATAACTGAAAGGGATTTCAAGATGGATTTAAGATTATCAATTTATAGGAAAGAGATGGAAATATTGGATTTACAAAAGCAATTAGATGATCATTTAAAAATTAAAGAGAGCATACAAATAATGTATCAAAAGAACAACATGGTCTATCCTTTTAAATTGAAATGTGAGATTTGCTGGAACTACTTCATGGAAATTACACGTGGACTTGAATAACGATGATAAGAATTTTGAGAGAAGAATATAAAATAGAAGAAGACAGGAATTTGAATTTTCTTTGTGAGAGTTAAGGATGGCCAGGAGAAAGGAGGAAAGAAAAAATAAAACTGGTTTATTTGAATAGCAAGTTGCAATTTCTGATTATGCTTAATAGTTATCTGGTTTTGATAGCTTTTCTTTTGGATTTAATGGTATATTGGATTAGTTTACAATATGTTATTATTTTTGATATTGAAATAAGAGTTATTTCTGGTAATGTTTAATCACTTTTCTTTCCCCAAATATTTAATTGTTAAGAGAGATTAGGGAACTCAGACTACATGGAAAGAGGGATTACAGTGTGTGTGTGTGTGTGTGTGTGTGTGTGTGTGTGTGTGTGAATGTATGTATATTTGCTAAATTTATTTGCATAATTATAAAGTATTTTTGTTAATTTTTGTTAATTCTTAATGGATATTTTTGATTAATAAGGGGAAATTAAGATTTAGAGATAAATTTACAGAAAATAGGGAAAGTACAGTATGCAGATGTACCGGTATACAGGTGGTTTAAAACTTGGGTTTAGCCACCTGTCAGTGAATTGGTTTTAGGTGTGATACTCATCTCCTGAGATTAACTAACTGAGCTATTTCTATCATGGGTCTAGTGTTTTTATGAAAGGAGAGTAAATTTATGCCCCAAAGTTGCCAAGCTGCTAGGGTAGTGTCCATCTGTGTGGGAGTTGGAGGAAGGAAGGAAGAGTTTTTTTACAGAGGGCAAAGAGACAGTGGAGCTTGGAATGTCTGGTAGGATAGAAAAGAGTGAACCAAACTCATTACTCTCTCTTCCTCCCTCCTTCCCTTTTTCTCTCCCTCTTTCTCTCTCTTTCTTCCTCCCTCTTTTTCTCTCTCTCTCTCACTATTCCTTCCTCCCTCTTTCTCCCTTCCTTCCTTCCCTCCCTCTCACTCCCTTTCTTTCTCTCTTCCTCACTTTCTCTCTCATTCACTCCCTCCCCAGCACTGCACTTTAATGGTAGGCTGCACTACTGAAAGTATGATCCCCTGGGAGCCATGGAGGAACGTTGCTCGGGAATAGCATCCTGAGTGCCGTCTCTCTTCTGTTGAGACACAAGGCGGAGGAGTTGGGGAGGGGTATGATGGGCTGACACCCCCTCGCACACATCCCTTGCACTCTCCCCTCCACCCCGAGAATCCCCTGGCTCAGCACAGTGATTTCCAGGAGAGGGCAAGGCGGGGGTGGGAGGGAGAGGTCCGTTGGTCTTCCTGTAGCTGGAAAGGCAGTCCACTGACATCAAAGGTAATCGTTTCTGAGTCGAGCACTGTGGGGACAAAGGCCTGTTTGTACTTCTCCAAAGCGCCCGCCAGCTCCTGTTTCTCCCCACAAGGCATCCCCTGCACAGCCAGTGCACTCTGTTTTCAAGAACCATTTTTCCAGCAAGTCGCCCAGCACCACGTTCATGAGGAGGTTGGCAGGGGTTTGGCTGGCCATGCAGGAGAGGCACAGGCGGAGATGGGACACCAGACAGCACAGCAGTCACACTGGCCACTGCCATCACTCCAGGTGCTGCTCTTGTGGAGAAGATTCAGGCACAAAGGGCAGCCAAGCCAGAGGGCAGTAGCAAGCGGGTTCCCCCCAGTGGGTCGGCTGCCTCCGGGGTGCCCCTGCTGTCCCCAGACCCTGCCAGGGAGGCAGCTGCAGCTTCTTCTCATGGACAAGAAGGACAAAACTCTTGGTCAGCTCGGCAACTCCTTGGGACTAGTGATGGGCGAACTGAACCCGCACAGTTCGGGTCCGTACTGAATTTTGCGGTGTTCGGTATGCTGAACACGAACCCAAAATTTTTCCAAACTTCGGGCAAAGTTCAGGGTCGTGTTTGGCATTCAGAACTTTGACGTCACCGGCAGGTTGCTAAGGATGCCAAGGTGATTACTTCCTGGATTCCATGGAATCCAGGAAGTAATCACCTTGGCATCCTTAGCAACCTGCCGGTGACATCAAAGCTCCACCCCCGGAATCTCTTCATGCGAGGGATTCCCTGTTCAGGTTCAAGTTCGACTGGCCGAACCCGAACACCGTTGGGTTCGCCCATCACTACTCAGGACGCAAGTGGGCCAGTCTGGCAGTGACGTTGTACGAGTCCAATGCTTCAGCCATGTGAGCTGCAGCTCAGTTTGCCCTTCTTCATGGCTTCCAAGATTTTCCCGACACCAGAGAGTAGAATCTGCCAGGAAAAAACTGAAGCCACGAAAAAGGAAGCTCAGCTTCCGCACTGCCCAAAGTCCACCGATGTGGAGGTCCAGCAATCTCCAGTCGGCGACTTCTTTCAAAAAATCGGGACTTTTAAAAAATGCCGGAGGATGTGAGACAAATTACTAAAAAGCGTGACTGTCCCGCAGCAAGCGGGACGTCTGCTCATGTTACTCTATGTCTTGCATGCATCATCACCATTCTCACTGATAAAGCATCATAGATTATGTATAAAGCACGGCTTGTACTGGGAGAAGAGGCAGTAAATGGCTTTAGAATTGAAATGGTTAAAGATGACTTTAGGTTGCCACAGATGTGGAACAGAAAAACAACTTCATGGGTTCCTGCCATATAAAAATGGTGGCTCCTTTGTCAGAGGAATATGGGGATAAGGCCAAAGCAAACAAATTCTTGGGATCCCTATTCCTTTTTGTCCTTTATCGAATGTAAGAAGTACTGTAATGTAAAAAACAATTGCTGCCAACCTGCCTTCCATTGAGGACCTGTATACTGCACAAGTCCAAAAGAGGGCGGGGAAAATATTTACTGACCCCTCACATCCTGGACACAAAATGTTTCAACTCCTACCCTCAAAACGTCGCTACAGAGCACTGCACACCAAGACAACTAGACACAAGAACAGTTTTTTTGTAATGCCATCACTCTACTAAAAAAATAATTCCCTCAACACTGTCAGACTTTCTACTAAATCTGCACTTCTATTCTACTAGTTTTTCTCATCATTCCTATCACCCATTTCCTCCCATGTTGACTGTATGACTGTAACTTTTTGGTTGTATCCTAAGATTTTTATTAATATTGCTTCTTCATTGCTTATTTGACCCCTATGACAATCATTAAGTGTTGTACCACATGATTCTTGACAAATGTACTATTGGGGTTTCTAAATTAATGGATGATTGGGATAGATATACCTGTGTGCATGAGTTGAATGGCTGGTATGATTGGGATGGCGGGGGTGGGTGGGGTTACGGTATGGATGAGATGAATGATAACAGTATGAATGATAGATTTGGCCCACCTGACGCTCGAGAGGCAGGAGAGGAAGGGGCACCGATCTCTGGGGTGGCAGAGGGTCGGAATATTCCAGTGTTGCTGGGGAGAGGCAGATATGGCGGGGGCCACGGAGTTAGCCGTTCCAGGGGAATGAGGGATCGTTGCTTAATAACGATCCCTTGTTCTGGCTCTGTGAGCCCAATCTTGGGTACTGGTGATGAGTGTAACTCTGGCCCTGGGCTCAGGTTGCTGCTGCTTAATGCCAGGTCGGTGGTAAATAAAGCTCTCCTCATCCGGGATTTGATCCTGGATGAGGAGGCCAACCTGGCATGTATCACTGAAACCTGGCTGGGCCCAGAGGGAGGTGTTCCTCTCTCTGAAATTTGCCCAGCCGGGTTTCAGATATGGCATCAACCTCGACCCCAGGGAAGGGGGGGAGGAGTGGCTATTATAGCCAGGGAGAGCCTTTGCCTACGTAGACTCATTGCTCCGGAAATTGCGGGTTGCGAGTCTCTCTTGATAAAGTTGGACTTAGGGGTTCAGGTGGGCTTATTTCTCACGTACCTGCCTCCCAGCTGCGTGTCAAAAGCCTGCCTGTGCTACTCGAGGAGGTAGCCGGGTTGGCGGTGGAGTTCCCCGGACTTATTGTCCTGGGGGACTTCAACCTGCCATCACTCGGTGAAACCTCTGGGTTGGCAAAGGAGTTCATGGCCACCATGACAGCCATGGACCTGACTCAAGTAGTACAGGGTCCGACTCACGAGGGAGGGCACGCACCTGACATGGTATTCCTTTCTGAGCAATTGAGTAATGGTCTGAGACTAAGGGGCTTAGAAGCATTGCCTTTGCCATGGTCAGACCATTTCCTACTATGGCTTGACTTCCTGGCTCCAATTCTTTCCCGCAGGAAGGCGGAACCAATTAAGATGTTCCGCCCCAGATGCCGGATGGACCCAGAGGGCTTTCAGACAGCGCTTGGGGTTATTCCAGAGGCACTCGTCCACAGTTCGGCGGAGTCTCTTGCGGAGGCCTGGAACAAGGCTGCAGCGGAGGCTCTTGACCGGATTGCGCCTTTGCGACCTCTCCGTGGCGCTAGACCCCGTAGAGCTCCATGGTTCAATGAGGAGCTCCAGGAGTTGAAACGCCAAAAGAGACGTCTAGAGAAGCGATGGAGGAAGAGTAGGTCTGAATCTGATCGAATACTTGTAAGAGCTTTTATTAAGACTTACAAAGTGGCGCTCAAGGCGGCAAGATGCGCGTACCATGCTGCCTTGATTGCATCAGGGGAATCCCGCCCGGCCGCTTTGTTTAGGGAGCCCTTGCAGAGCAGTGCCGAGGATTTTATTACGTTTTTCGCTGATAAAATCGCTCAGATCCGGGCCGACCTCGACTCCAATTGGAAAACAGAGTTGACTGACCAGGGGGGAGTTGGGGAGCCCTTGCAGAGCAGTGACGAGGATTTTAATACGTTTTTCGCTGATAAAATCGCTCAGATCCGGGCCGACCTCGACTCCAATTGGAAAACAGAGTTGACTGACAACGAGTCAGTCGAGGTGACTGGGGCACGTACTTGTCCACCTGTCTGGGAAGAGTTTGATCTGGTGACACCTGATGAAGTGGACAAGGCCATTGGAGCTGTGAGTTCCGCCACCTGTTTACTGGATCTGTGTCCCTCCTGGCTGGTTTCGGCCAGCAGGGAGGTGACATGGAGCTGGGTCCAGGAGATTACCAACGCTTCCTTGGGGAGGGGAGTTTTTCCAACACTCTATAAGCCTCCTCAAGAAGCCTTCCCTGGACCCAGCCATACTTAATAACTATCGTCCAGTCTCCAACCTTCCCTTTATGGGGAAGGTTGTTGAGAAGGTGGTGACACTCCAGCTCCAACAGTCCTTGGAAGAAGCCGATTATCTAGGTCCCCAGCAGTCGGGTTTCAGGCCCGGTTACAGCACAGAAACTGCTTTGGTCGCGTTGATGGATGATCTCTGGCGGGCCCGGGACAGGGGTTTATCCTCTGTCCTGGTGCTCCTTGACCTCTCAGTGGCTTTCGATACCATCGACCATGGTATCCTTCTGCACCGGCTGGAGGGGTTGGGGGTGGGAGGCACTGTTCTTCAGTGGTTCTCCTCCTACCTCTCCGGTCGGTTGCAGTCGGTGTTAGTGGGGAGTCAGAGGTCGACTCCGAGGTCTCTCCCTTGTGGGGTGCCTCAGGGGTCGGTCCTCTCCCCCCTGCTATTTAATATCTACATGAAACCGCTGGGTGAGATCATCCAAGGGCATGGGGTGAGGTATCATCAGTACGCTGATGATACCCAGCTTTACATCTCCACCCCATGTCCAGTCAACGAAGCAGTGGAAGTGATGTGCCGGTGTCTGGAGGCTGTTGGGGCCTGGATGGGTGTCAACAGACTCAAACTCAACCCGGATAAGACGGAGTGGCTGTGGGTTTTGCCTCCCAAGGACAATCCCATCTGTCCATCCATTACCCTGGGGGGGAATTATTGACCCCCTCGGAGAGGGTCCACAACTTGGGCGTCCTCCTCGATCCACAGCTCACATTAGAGAACCATCTTTCAGCTGTGGCGAGGGGGGCGTTTGCCCAGGTTCGCCTGGTGCACCAGTTGCGGCCCTATCTGGACTGGGACTCATTGCGCACAGTCACTCATGCCCTCATCACCTCGAGGTTCGACTACTGTAATGCTCTCTACATGGGGCTACCTTTGAAAAGTGTTCGGAAACTTCAGATCGTGCAGAATGCAGCTGCAAGAGCAGTCATGGGCTTACCTAGGTATGCCCATGTTTCACCATCACTCCGCAGTCTGCATTGGCTGCCGATCAATTTCCGGTCACAATTCAAAGTGTTGGTTATGACCTTTAAAGCCCTTCATGGCACTGGACCAGAATATCTCCGAGACCGCCTTCTGCCGCACGAATCCCAGCACCCGGTTAGGTCCCACAGAGTGGGCCTTCTCCGGGTCCCGCCAACTAAACAATGTCGGTTGGCGGGCCCCAGGGGAAGAGCCTTCTCTGTGGCGGCCCTGACTCTCTGGAACCAACTCCCCCCAGAGATTAGGACTGCCCCTACTCTCCCTGCCTTCCGTAAACTCCTTAAAACCCACCTTTGCCGTCAGGCATGGGGGGAACTGAAACACCTCCCCCGGGCATGTTCAATTTATATATGGTATGTTTGTGTGTGTGTTTGTTAGTAAATGGGGTTCTTTTTAAATCTTTTAAAATATTTTAAATCTATTTGGATTTGTCATGATTTGCTGTATCTTGTTGTGAGCCGCCCCGAGTCTGCGGAGAGGGGCGGCATACAAATCTAAATAATAAATAAATAAATAAATAAATAAATGAAATATTTCATTTTATGTATGCTGAGAGCATATGCACCAAGACAAATTCCTTGTGTGTCCAATCATATTTGGCCAATAAAAAATATATTCTATTCTAATGCTATGGTGTGAGAGTATATATGTGTAATTACAGTGTGATTCCTCCTTTCTCATCAGAGAACAATGGGTTCTAAAAGCAAGCTGTCACTTGAGATTGGGTTAACATAAAACTCATGACAAGTATCTTATACTATATGGCCTCTGGGAGAAAAGCCAGAGTTTTAAGAATTACTTCCACCATAAGTGTCCAGAAGGGCTCAGCAAATAGATTTGTAACCTTGTGTACAAAGAGAATATCTTGAAGGTGAAGTAATTACATCAGTTTGGAACATCCTCTCTATTTATTACATCGGTTTGGAACAGCCTCTCCAGATATATTCAAGTTGCAATTCCTGGACTTTTCAGCCAGCCTTGGACAGAAAGAAGATGGCAGATTTGGGAAGGCTGATTTAGAAGCAATGTTCCTTTCCGATTACATGCCTCTTTCAAAAATCAATTAAAGTCAGTAGAAGGATTTCAGATTACAATGCTTTTTTTGCTTAAAAAAATTGTAGAGGATGAAAGGGATGGCTTTAAAAATGGACATGTCAGGAAACAAAATGTTAACAATTTTTTTTAGGTTTTTACTGAAAACTGTGAATTTTAAAAAATAAAAGTAGGATTATTTACTAATTGAAGTACTAAAAGTTGCTTTAACATTGGCTCAAAAACACAATATCTTTTATGTGCATGCACTAACATGTTGATAGAGGGAGAATTTTCTTTCTAAACAGCCATGTACTCACCCACTCACCAAACGGATAACTGGCATTAATGAAGGAAATCTGGATGGCAGAATATCTTTGGCAAGCTTAGAAGGTTTAAGGCATATTATAATGGTACCCAGATGCCTCATTCTACTTCCAGGAAAGTACAAGGGCTAGTCGTAAGAAGGCACAATATTAGAAAATACCTGATAAACTACATCAGTGAGACTACATCTGATTCCCCTGTTTCATGGGAATCTTTCTGGTTAACTTTCAGCTTTCTGCTTCATATCCATTACATCAGAATTACTTCAGAACTCACGAGACATTTACAATTAGGTTCTGGATGATGAACCATTTTGGGGCCAAACAAAATGATTACATTGATGGTGCTGTAGACATCTGTGGGTAGGCAGTAACACATGGAATTCTGTCATTATCTTTAAGAGAGCAAAACTAATAGTATCTGTGCTTGTGGGCAGTGGGAAATAAAAATTCTGTAGAGCTGAGATGGATACCTTGTAGCCCCCTCTAGGGCTATATTCTCACAATATAGTTGAATTAATCTACTCTAGTCACAGGTAAACCAATCAACAGAAAATGTACCAATAAAATAAAATAAAAAGGAAGGTACTCCAGTTACATTGGGGATAATTAAATTGGTTTTTTTTTTAATTTAAACTGTTTTAATTTTCCAATATTTTTTTTTAGAAAACAATAGAATAGTTATACTTTCAGTAATTCTGCATTGTTACATAAAAACATTTCATTTCTGCATATCATCAAAGTACTCTTATTTGAACTTTATCACTTTGACATAGTTATTCATTTCTTTTTACATGTAAATATAATTATACTTTTTTATTTACATATTTACATCTTATATTTTTACTAATTTTGTGAGTTACTCGCGATCGTCTTATTTCCTTTCCTTAGTTTGACCAATTTGGGCCACTTTTCCCATGTCTCATAATATTCAGATTCCATTTGTCCCTTTAGTTCCATTGTAAGTTTATTCGTTTCAGAACAAGCATAAATTTTGTTTATTATTACCTTTTCTGTGGACATTTCTGCATTTTTCCAAAATTGAACAAAAATCATCCTAGCTGCAGTTGTACTATGCAATATTGGTATTAAGAGTACAGTAAAGATGAATTCCTTTTTAAACTCCTTTGTGATTGAAAAAAATTGGAAAAAGATTTTGGGGGGAAAAGAAAGATATTTTTAAAATGATTAAAATTTCTTCCAAGTTTTTAAAAATATTCTTTAATTATTTAGATTTGTAGAAGTCTGAGTGCCTAATTATATTACATTAATCTGAGCCTCCAGGTGCCTGCAAAAGGGGGGTTGGTTAAACTGATCACTGATAAAAGAAGCATCCTGCCATCACATTGCAAACCATACCCCATTTGTACATGTATTGTGACACCATATGCATGTCCCAAAGGGATGGAGTTTGTAGCATAATGGGATAAGACTCTTTCACCAATTTGACAAAAACAGCAGGACTTGTGAATGTCTGTGCCTGGATTTAAGCAAATATGTGGCAAAATGAATTTTTATATTAGCTGCCTCTTCAACCAGTAAACTTTTAAATATTTTAATTATTTAACTTTGTCATTAATATTAAAAAGAGGAATATTTCAGTGAAGGAAAACATCTTTATAAGCACTTATTGTACAGATTCAAAAGGATATAAATCCATTTTAGTTGCTAGTTTTCTAAAGCAACCATGATTGCATTTTTTTTATTCTAAATACCTCATGGGGTATGTAATAGTCTTTTCCTAACTGGTCTTAAAATGACCAGTTATAAAAAAATATATAAAAAACCTTTGGCAAGTAAATCTGAAAAGAATAACTGGCTGTAAAACAAAGATAAAAATGCTACTTTGGGGTTGTTTTAGAACGTTTTAAAGATACTTAAGAATTTATGACTTGTTATTTAAACTTTGATATGTTCTATTCCTTCATTATGGAAATATTCACAGCTATGAGCAACTATGTGCAATCGGAATAAAAACTAAGAAACTAATTTTTGTATTCTTTCCCAGATTATTCACACTATCAATGTACTAAAGAAAGAAGATGATAGATGAGTTTTATGAAAAAGAAAACATTGGAACAAAAAATTGACTAGTAAGCTATAATTATGTGATTTATTTGCAGTTGTGTAAAATTATTTTTATAGTATAAAAAATAATTTTGCACTAGAAAAATAATGAGACAGAATTCATGTCACTATAAATCACAATTAGAAAATGATGATTGCATATTAGAATAAGCCATAGAAGTCACTTTTGGCAAACTGGAATATTGAATCCATTTTGTTTGAATGCTAACATTTGAATTGGTAGGAGAATGAAATGATCAAGGTAGTAAGAGGAGAATAAAAAATAGAATAAAATGAAAAACCAGAACTTTCTCTATTTCCTTACTGTGTTTTAAAAGAAGAAATAGTCTCTTTAGCTTTTTCTCAAAACAGTGTGTCCTGAATGATAGGTCATGGACAGAGAATATATTCCAGATCCCTGCCATGGGTATTAAACAAATTTTCCTGCGATAAAGATAAATGGGAATCACAGTAATTGGGAACAGAATTTTTGGCCTGAAGAAAGAATTATAACAGCAGAGGGTATTGATTCAATCAAGTTCATAAGGACTTTATATAAAGACAATGTTCAGCTATTCCAGTAATCTACATCAAGTAGTGCTCTACGGATTATAGGTTTACCAATCCCAAAGGTTAGCCTTTCCCTTCTGAAGTATATATTATTATCCTTCAGATAGCAATGAGAGATAGGATGGTGTTTCAGGATGTTCTTCTGGTAGCCAATATTTTTCATAGCATGAGATTAATTCCAACTTTTCTTATTCTTCCATTCATATATCAACCCAATCTGTCTGTTACAATACATAATTAATGTAAGTTGTCATATTATGTGTTGAATGCCTTAAACTCACAACATAGGAGATAGGCAACTAATACCATCCTACCAATGGACAGCAGGTGGATTGGCATGAAGAAATACAGTAGTTGTTATTAAGGTTATAAAGTTTTCCTCCCCCATCTTCCAAAAATGTCAATATTTGGGATAGTCCAAAAACAAACTCATTCTCAGATAAGAGTAAGTATTCATTACCAGAAACATTTAGTAAAACCAAATCAAAGCTATATAAAGATAAGAGCAGAAAGAAATGTTGGTTTGGTCAACCTCAGTGACTTTGTGATGTGTGGACTAATTCCTCAGCATGACATATTTTTTAAAACACTTGCTAGAAGCAAACCAGTTGGTGCCTTTTCCCAAAATCTTTTCTTTTATCATACCAATATCACAGATTTTGACTTGTTCTGTTTCTTGCCTTACATTAATATGATTTATAGAGAGTGATGTTGGCATATTTCTATAGATTTATGATTACAATAAGGAAAAATATTTTGGTTTGTATTAGAGGCATGTTCTTTTAAAAAAGAAATTAGTGGGTTTCTATAAGTAATTTATAGAAATATGTTGCTTTTTAAGGATTTTTTAATATGGTTATGTGTCATAGTTTGTCCCATTTAAGCAAGTGTTATTCAATATTCTGAATGAATAATTGGTTTTTATAGATGTTCATATTCTTTTGAATTATATATCAGCGATCTGGAAATTAATAAGAGACCAAGCAAAGCAGATATTTCATGGTCTTATAATTGCAAAGTGGTAGCTCTTACAATGCTGGAAGGACATTCATTTTCATTCAATTATTCCAGGGATGCCAAACTCAGATTGTTATAAAAGATGCTTGAGGACTAGTTCATTAACCCTAAAATGATAGCACTGAAGTCATTTATTATCTAATCCTTTAGACAGATAATAATGAATAAAATGAAGATTTTCATGGTACTTCATTAGGCATACATTTTTTAAATAATAAAACTTCTTTTGCAAAACTGTTGTGATACCAACTGGTGTTTATTCATAAGGAAAGCAGTTGATTCAGAAGAAATGGGTACTTTAGCAGAAAGTTATAGAACAGTGTTCTCCCCAACTCTATCTCTGTTGGTGAGAGAGTCTTTGTTCTTTATTCTTTGCAGTCAGGTCTGCAAGTTGAGAAAAGTAACTACCTAAATTCCTTGCACCTAATAATCTGAAATTTGGCAAGTTCTATCCCTCTCAGAAGTGTCGACAGCGACTCAAAATTATTTGCAGCTCTGCCAAGGAATGAAAGTGATATTGCCATTTCTCTTTAAATGGAAGAAAGGGTTTCAAATTTTGTCTTCAATTTGGTATATATAACCCTCTCACAAGAAACTAGAGAGCGAGTATTGTGTAGTAGTTAAGACACCAGGCTAGAAAACAGGAGATTGGGAGTTCTAGTCCTGCCTTAGGCACAAAGTCAGCTTGGGCCAGTCCCTCTCTCCACTTGTAGGAAGGAGAAAATGGTGAACCACTTCTGAAAAAGAAAACTGTAGGGATTACTGTAGTCAAAACAGTCACCGGGAGTCAACATTAACCCACATAAGAGGCTCTGATTCCTGCAAATTTAGCTCCATTTCAGATTGCCTTTAATGGAAACAGACCAAACATTAATTATTACATATGTTTTGTTCCATAGGCAAAAATGCAAGCAGGGTAAAGCTGACAGAACCAGTCACCCCTTTTAATTTCTTCTGTTTGGATTGCATCGGGAGGTACTGTTCACACCCTGCCAAATTTGCTATGGTTTGAAGAGAGATTGCACTCAGATAGAAACATAGAAACATAGAAGATTGACAGCAGAAAAAGATCTAGTCTGCCCTTATACTATTTCCTGTATTTTATCTTAGGATGGATATATGTTTATCCCAGGCATGTTTAAATTCAGTTGCTGTGGATTTACCAACCACTTCTGCTGGACGTTTGTTCTACTACTCTTTCAGTAAAATAATATTTTCTCACACTGCTTTTGAGCTTTCTCCCAAATAACCTCAGATTGTGCCCTCTTGTTCTTGTGTTCACTTTCCTATTAAAAACACTTCCCTTCTGAACCTTATTTAACCCTTTAACATATTTAAATATTTCGATCTTGTCCCCCCTTTTTCTTCTGTCCTCCAGACTATACAGACTGATGTTCCTCACTTCTTTGGCTATCCTTTCCTGATGTTGTTTTTGCTAAATAGGTACAGGCACTAAACAATGCCAGCCTCACTTCATTCATTCTATTGGCTTCTAAGCAGGGAGGAATATGAAACTGGGCAGGCAGCAGGTAACTAGAATGTCTTCTCTCCCACAGATCACATTGCCTTTGCTACAGCTTTTGCATATCAATGGTAAGCTAAGGAGCTCTGGTTCAAGATGTGACATAGCATTGGGAGTTGCCACCTGTTTACCTATAACTTTCCATAATATGGGCTGATTTAGTTATTGATAAATATCAACTTCTTTACCCCACTTAGAGGACCATTTCAAAATCTAAACACATATACAATACAAATCTTCACTCTCATAAACAATAGTAACATAACACAATAACTATCTTTCTCTTATTGTTATCTAATCTAAATGTCAGTTCGATTGTATAATAGTTCGATACCATCTTATTTAAGATGGGATTTCATATTTATTCCATCTTATATAACATAACATACTTACTTTTTCTTCATTTCTCTCTTTTTGTTTTTCTTCTACACGTTTTAATAAATAAATCACCTGTTTTTTAAGGTTTGCACTACATAATAAATCTTAAACCACACAAATAAGACATGACTTTAAAATGTTGTCTGCTAGTTTGATTTAGAATGCATTTCATAAATAAGTAAGTAAATTGCACTATTATTAACAATGGAACCATCTTTTTGTTCTAAGCTTTAGCAGTTCTGCTTTTCAGGAGTTGTCCTGAGCTCTTCCCATTTTGGCAGGAATTTTCAGAATTGCTAAATAATGATAGGATACAATCGAATTGAATAGACTAGAATAACAGAGTCAGAAGGGACCTTGGAGGTCTTGTAGTCCAACCCCCTGCTTAGGCATGTCTCTCCTAGTCCTCCTTTTCATTAAACTAGACATACCCAGTTCCTGCAACTGTTCTTTATATGTTTTAGCCTCCAATTCCCTAATAATCTTTATTGCTATTCTCTGCACTCTTCTAGAGTCTCAATATTCTTTTACATTGTGCCGTTCAAAACTTTTAGTCATTGTTTAACTGCTGCCCACTACTCAATTATTATTTATGCTATTCAATATGAGTTAGTTTTAATTTTAAAATATCAATACATTTTTGTAATAAAATATCAGTTGCACAAGCAGGGCATCAGCTTATATGAACTTGCTGCTAGTGATATCAGAAAAGAATTACCATATTTTTCGGAGTATAAGACGCACCTTAGTTTTGGGGGAGGAAAATAGGGAAAATAATCTGCTTACCAGATATTCAACTGGCTAGCATCCTTAATCCGGTCAGTTTCAGCATATTATTTTATCCCCTGGTAAGGGTTTTTTTTTAAAAAAAAACCAAAAACTTATTTGTAGAGAGTAACAATGAAAGAGCTTGCAAGCCAGTAAGAGCTAGGAAAATTGTTAGAACCTGGTTAGGGATGGAAAGAAAAATTCTGAGCAAGTAGAGCAATGGGGGGAAAAACTGCAAAGACTTAGGGGCCTGGAAAACATTCCTAGCAGAGAGTATCAATGAATGGTCTTGCAAGCCGGTAAGAGCTGGGAACATTGTGAGCACCTGGTTAGGGCTGGAAAGAAACATTTGGAGCAAGTTAGAGCAATGGGGAAAAACCTGCAAAGACTTAGGGCTTGTAAAAAATTCTTAGCAGAGAGCAACAATGAAAGATCTTGCAAGCCGGTAAGAGATGGGAACACTGGTTAGGGCTGGAAAGAAACTTACTTGGAGCAAGTTAGAGTAATGAAAAAACTTTGCAAAGACTTAGAGCTTGGAAAACATTCTTCGCAGACAGTAACAATGAAAAAACCTGCAAGATAAGAGCTGGGAACATTATTAGACCTAGTTAGGGCTGAGAAAAAAAGCTTCGAAAAAAGCTGCATTCAGAGTATAACACATACCTGAATTTTCAGCCTCTTTTAGGGAGAAAAAAAGGTGTGTCTTATACTCAGAAAAATACGGTATTAGCTTTGAAGAAATTTTAAGTGAAACACAGAGGTATAAATAGAAATTAACCCAGAGAAAAGGATAGTGGATGTAGTCCTTATCCAGTTGAGCACATTTCAGCAGCTCTCTTAATGGGAATATAACTCGGTGCAGGTTAGCAAGCCAAAGTGGAGGTCCAGAAATATAACTCAGGTCAGCTCTGCAAGCCAAAGAAAATATTTTCTCAATCTATGGGACCCTGTATAAATAAAGATTCAAACATCACCATGAGCCCAAGAATGATTTAAATCAGATCTCTTTCTGTTTTTCAAGCATAAAAGCAAAAATATCCAGTGTGAACGAGAGATAAATGTGGTTCTACTAAAAACCAAGGTAAGGGTCTCTTGCCTCAAGTCAGATCTGCATTTCATTTGAAGGAAATGTTCAAATCCTTAAAATGCTGGACAGAATACCCAAGTACCGTAAGTTTGTTTTGTGCAGGCTAACTGCTAATGATCAAGTATACTATAGATGCGTTTTCAAAAACTACCATTTTTCCTTCAGAAAAGCTTTCCCTCAGATGATAATTACAATGGTGCCTTGGTAGGTAAACATTAACAAACAAATTCTGTGGCCTATTTTGTCCTGCTTCTTCTTTAAACATTGACCTAACTACATTGTCTCCGGGGTATGATTCATGCATTCTTTCGGCATTTGAACTTGTTGTTAAAGTGCAAAACCATTCCAATATGATAAAATGAATATTCTACATTACAGAATTTTTTTGAAGATTTAAGCATTGAAAGTAATGCACTGAGAAGAAAATACAATTTTGGTTTTTTTAATATAAGAGGGGGGAAATGTTCTCTTCCATATCAATCCCCAAAAGTTACTTCCTTATGCTGTACAGAGAGAGGAGGGGGAGAGGGAAGGAGGGCACTATACCCAAGGGTTAAAACATACACAATCAGACATGACAAGCAGTGCAAGAAACATGGGGTCCAATAGAGGTTATCAGGGAAAGAAGGAAAGGTACTTATTAAGAGTAGAATTGCCATACATAATTGTATGAAAGGTTCAATTGGTATCTTGGCAATCAATCTTGAAAAAGCAAGAGTCTTTTGAAAAAGAATATGTCAAGGAAAAGTATGAGAAATGTGTGTCCAAAATATATCCAGTCAATCTTCTTATTGAGCCACTGAAAGGAAGGAAAACATTACATCACAACAGAACCCAAGTACAAGGTTTTCTCATGCCTTAAGGCCTGCTCTTGCTGTGCAGTGCTATACATAAAGGCAAGAAATTAGTCAAAGGCAGCAGTTTGAATATGATAGCAGAATTACCGAATCATACCCATACATCTAAAGCCTTCATGGTCAGACTGAGATATTATATCAACAAAGCCATTTTTGAATTATTTCTCTTGTATGGTACCATCAAGCATCAGCATGGTAGGTTCACTATCTTAATAATCTAAAAAAATCCTGTTATGCTTAGTTTAGTTACCTGCTTTAGAGTCATATCTCCACAACCACCATCTTCCTTCCTTCCTTCCTTCCCTCCCTCCTCCCTCCCTTCTTTTTCCCTTTCTTCCTCCCTCCCTTCTTTCTTTTTTCTTCTTTCTGTCTACACAACCACAACCACACACTTAAGCTCACAAAAGTTTACATGAGGGATTACTTGGGCTTTAATATAATTTCTTATATACTATAATCGTAAATGTATAAGGTTTGATTGATGAAGAATGCTTTGCTTCCTCTTTTATATGAGCAAAATTAGGAAAGCATGCATCATTGTAACTCCAATTCACTTTCATATTATAAGGCCTGTCTGGCTTTTAAAATGCATTTTCTTCAATTTAATTTTAAAAGCGACCCCATTTTCATTTCATATTTTCTATAGAATAGAATTCTTTATTGGTCAAGTCTAATTGGACACACAAGAAATTTGCCTTTGGTGTATATGTGTATAAAGTAATGCAAATATTTGTAGTACAAATTCCTAAACAACTTCTTTGCAAAGCAATTTTTTCATGTTTTGCTACATGGAGAGGTTTTTAATAGAAACTTTTAGAAAACATTATATACAATGTAACTGGTTTTGAAAAGAATCTGTTATGTTTCTTTTTATATGTCATTTTCAGAAACCCATGTTATTTTTATGGCACATCTCAGAAAAATAATGTTTCCTGTGTATGGATCTTGACCAGAAAAAGATGGACAGAAGTGGTTCAGTGTTCAGTTGAATGTTCCCGATTATTTCAGAAATGAAGCACCACTTGTGCTTATCACATCCTGAGGCTGAAACTTCACATTATTAAATTGCAGGTACTTCACTGCTTCTAACTAATGTAAATACCCAGAGTGGTAAGAAATGTAAATCTAACTTCCAGACCAGATGAACCCAGGTGTATTACCTTTATCCTTAAATACACAAACGGAAGCTGATTTAAGTTAGATTTAAACAGGAAGATGTGATTAGTCTTTAATATTTTATGTGTTTGCTTAACTTTGGTTTCCCATCTCATCACCTCAGCTTTAAAGCTACTGAAATGCAATTAACTGAACAGGAAAATACAGGAAAATTCTTACATGAACTAATAAATGGTCAAGATTTGTACTCAAAGACAAATAAGGCCCTGAGTGATTCAATGGAACCTCTTAAATGCAATTTAATTGCTTCTGGAAAATGTCTCAGGTTGCACTTAGATAAATGAAATGTAAATGCACCTAAGGTGAGCTTAAAGACAACTACATTTTAAAGCAAGCAAAAACTTATTTCCGGGCACAGGCCTTTGGCTATCTGCGGAACACAACGTTTGATGTGCCTCATGGTCATCTTACATTAAGAAGCTCACAGTCTGTGAGGGACAAATACAAGAAAATGCTTCCTTTTGAAAGACCATTAATGGACAATGACTCCAAATGAGTTTTTTTTTTAAACCAACAGCTAACTGATCCTTTAATGCTTCTTATTATGGCTGAGGCCATGACCCACTTGGAATAACATCCAAACCTATTCTCTCTCCAGGTCTAAAGCTAGATTTTTCTGAAAGGGGAAGGGAATACGGAAGGTCCAAAGGAAGTCCAGTGTTTCAGAGATCAAGCACTAATAGTTAACTGATACAAACTGCCTGCTGAGGGCTCTGCTCTTTTTTCTCCAGTTATATTGGATTTATTCATAAGCTTGCAAGGTCAGAGTAGATGTTATAAGAATGTGGAGCAATTCCTGAGCCTAGCCTTTGTAGTTAAAGCCATGTTGGAACAGCAAATTTGATTTCATGAAAAACAGGCTGTGTTTCAAAAGACACTTTCCTGGTATTATAATCTATGAAAAAGTGGCTTTCGAAGATGAAATTTAAAGCATGCTTTTTTTCCCACAAAAACCAACACTGGCCAATGCAAACATGATACAGACATAAATGATTTTCAAATGCTGCTTGCCTGAGGAATACATCTACAAGAGGAAATGTTACCATATTTTCTTCATGCCAGTTTGGGATATTCATTTATAGACTAAATCTCAGCATAGAGAGTGAACTTGCCATTCCACTCAAACATCATCTGTGCTTCCCAAATAAAATTTAAAACAGCGAAAGGTTGGCAATATTGTCATGTCTCAAAAGCTTTCTGTAAATGAGATCTCATGAAATTCTGGTGTTCTCACCTCAGATCTCACCATGAAATTCATATCATTGAAATTTCATGAGAATTACATATCTTCAGAGATTTTGGGGAGACTTTGGCAGTCATACACATTTTTGAATGAATGAATGAATGAATGAATGAATGAATAAATAAATAAATAAATATCTCTCAAGATTTAAGCAGATAGCTAAAACTTAGCTCATTATTACATTCTTAAATAAAGAATGAAAACTGTAGGTAGTAATTTAGTTGTCAGAACATGATTTATTATTTTTAGAAAAATCCAGAACTCTAAATCATTAACAGAAAAGCTATATTGTATTAGTAATGTAAAAGCACTATGCCCTTATGCTAATATGGCAAAAGCATAATACTTTTGCTATGAATATCACAATATGAGAAGAACATTGATTTTGCTTATTGAATAATGAAGCTTTAAAGTACACATTAGAAACTTTACACCACGGTTTAATTAATATTATCCAAAATATCAGTTTGTTGCATAAAAATCAATTTCCAGAAGCACACACAGATGACTGATTCAGCTGGATTCAATAACTTCTTTATAAATGTAATAATACTGTATATGTTCAATACCATAGGTAGATTAATTATTTAATGTAGCAACAGTTGTAACAGTTTCATTTTTAGAAACAGACAAGCTTTTAGCTCAGAGTTCAGAGTGGACAGAGAGCAGAGTGGGCAAGAGTACAGAGTGGACTGAGCCATGCCGAGCCTTAAGCTTAAGTTTTCAGTTTCAATTATCTGCACAGACTCAGAAGTGTTTAACTCCCATTGGCTGACTAAGTTGCTATGCCTATGCATTGGCTGACCTTGTTATCATGAATATCTTAATGCAAAATTATCTTACAAACAATCTCATGATTACAAATATGGTAGAAATAAAATAATGATATTTAAAGCCTATTGATGGTAAAACTATTGAAGTGGGGAACAGAAGGGGAATGAAAAACATGATTGTTCTTTTTCTTCTGTCAGTGATTTGATAAAGGTTTATTTATTTTATTTATTAATCAGATTTATACGGCTGCCCATCCAATCCAGTGGAATTCTGAATGATAGATATTCAATCTATTGAAGAAAAAAAAGTGAAGACTTTTATCTCCTTTCCAGAATGACATATACACAAGGGTCTAATAAGTTATCAATTTGGCCTTAATGCTTGGGGGAAATAGTTATATCTTAAAAGACCTCTGAAATAGAAACAGGATCAGGGATGTCCATATTCCCTGGAGAAGGCTACTCTGCAAAGCAGCACCATGATAGACAAAATATTTTTCCTAAGACCTTGTTTACGATATTATTTCTCCATGAAATATACAGCATCTCTTCCAGATCTGATGAGGCAGCAGAAACCACCAGGGATAGGCAATACCAAAGTAACCTGGTCAGTCTCCAGAATTCACCTGAGGCTACAAGGTTCCCCTGCATCTCACACAACAATGTAATGTTCCATGATATGTTCAATACGGCCCATGTTGCTATATTCTGGACCAGCTGTGGATGTAATACTTAGCAAACCTCAACATTACAAAGACCCTAAACATTTCCAAGGGATTAACCAGTTTGAACTCAGCCCATATAACTGGACAAAACTGGGTTAAAATCAACTGCATAGTTACTTAATAGTTTCATAAGTCACTGATCCATTCGCTTTCTGATGTACTTTGACCCTATACTCCCCCTCTTTCCCTTATGTCATTGAATGATCACATAAAATGAAGTAAATGAGTTTAAGCCTGAGCCACAAATGTAGAACACAGCATGTAATCACAATTAAAATGTTCAGATGTGACAGAAAGAATTTTTCTCACTTGTATTTCAAAAATGTTAAAGTAACACTTGTCTAATTCATCTTACTTAAATGTGACTTTGGTATTTACTATGAGTGATATACAGCCCTGTCCTGAGTGGAAAATTTCAGTACTCGGGTGACAAAACATCACATTTATATAAAAGACCTCAAAATTCAAGTTACAGTATTTGGATAATAGATTTTTTTTTTTTGGGGGGGGGTGATTAAGCAGCAGCACTTAATGTTCCATAGAGAGAATTAGAGGTAAAGTTTATTTCAGGCTGAATTCAACTCTTGATGACTATGTAAATATGCCTACATATTATTTTTCTTAATAACAATATAAAAGTGTTTTGGCATTGCCTTCTTAGTTGTTGTAGTTATTTTATTTATTTATTAAATTGATATGCTGTTTATTTCACTATTATATTGACTCTGGGTGGTTTACAACAAATTAAACACATAGACATAAAAGCATCAAAAACACTAAAATTAAGTTTAACAACAAATAAATAAAAGATTAAAACGAAGACCATGTATGATACAGAAGTGGATGATAGTCTTCTTACTCCTCCAACCATATCCAGCATAGCGCACTCCCATCTCCCATCTCAATGTCTCAACGCAAATGACAGAGCAAACTTTTAAGACTCTTTGAGGAGCCCAGAAAGGTGGAGGTGGCTCTCATCTCAGGAGGTAGGATATTCCAGAGGGTTGGAGCATATGGAAGATAAGGCTCTTCTCTCTGACCTGCTAGCTGAAATTGACAATGGAGTCTGGAAAAGGCCTCTTCTGCTGGCATGATAGGGTAGGTTAATCCCATTGGAGTGAGACAGTGCCTCAAATAACCTGGTCTCATGCCAGGATTAATCTATTTCCCACTCTAGCTATAGTCCTGGGACTTCCTAATGTCCCATACAAGCACTAACCAGGTCTAATCTTACTTAGCTTTCAAAATCAGCCAACGATATACACAGTAAAAGATGTTGAATTATATACAGTATTTGTGATCCAATTTTTGTCATGCCTTACATTTTTTTTTCACCAAAAGTTTGCTTATGGGACCACATTTTTCCATTTTCCATTTCATTTATAAAAATAATAAAAATGAATGTTAATGACTGTATTTACAGATATTATGTAAAAATTAACTAACAAATATAGGATTATTTTCAAGGGTGGGTTCTACTTGTACCTCCGCCACTGGTTTGCATTGTAATGTTTTGTGTGTGAGCCATCTGCTCACGCGCAAGTGCGTATCCCCTCATGCAATTCTGCTTCCACGCCTGCTAAGTAGCTAGAATCAGCCCAAAACATAGCTGAGGAGCTTATCAGCTGTGCTTTGGGTGAAGCAATAAAGGTAAATATAAACTCGTGGATGGCTATGAGGGCCAAGCAGAAGCAGAGGGAAAAAGTTTCAAATGGTAAAAAATGTGTGTGTGTGGGAGGGAGAAGATGGCAGCACCCATGGACTGGCACTGATTGAACTGGATCCATGTTGTGATCATGATATCAACAGTTCATTGCTCCCATTTTGGGCGATCCAGTCCAAACCGAGAGGAACCAATCCCTGGTTATTTTATATTACTTAAATGAAAGAGACATTTGCTAAGCGCACTTTATGATCTCTCTTGCCACTGTTTTAATTGAATTACTACAGTTGTTAAGTCAATACACAGTTGTTAAAAGAATCTACTTTGCCATTGGCTTTGTTCATCAGAAGCTTGTGAAAGGTGGTCACTTGACTTCAGGACACTGTAACCATCATAAATAGGAACCAATTGCCAAGAGTCTTGAATTTCGATCATGGGACTATGGTGATTCTGCAAAAGTCGTAAGTGTGAAAATCGTCATAAGTCACTTTTTTCAGTGCTGTTGTAACTTTGAAAGGTCATTTGATGAATTGTTGTAAGTGGAGGACTACCTATATGAAATCCATTGTCGTCAGGACTATCTGTATGAAACTCATTGTCATCATGAAACTCATTGTCATCCTTTTTCTACCCTTATCTCTGTAATACTCGAATCTGATCTATTTCTATTTCTACAATGTGTTTCCCCCCCCCCCCAAATTCGCTTTTCTCTCCAACACCAAACTAATTGGAGAAATGTAGAAGATTTTGTAAATTGCTATACTGGAGATGAATAGAAAATCTTAAAATGGGCCTCATGGGCTGGGGTGGGAAATAAAGGAAAGGATATGGCAGGATAGGGAATGCCTCTTTAGTGCCTTTCCTAAAACTAATTGAAGCTAGCAGTTAAGGAAGCACATTTCTGAAGAAAATTTCAATAAGCAATGGCATCTTCCACTGTAAATGTTATCATTAAAAACATTCTTATTTTTAGGCATATCTGTAAATAATGGAATTTAAAGATACCTCCTCTTATCATCATTGCATTTTTTATTCAGTATACACCCGGGTGTATTGGAAGTACTTTTCCTGAAAGGGTTTGCTGTATAATTTCCCCTTCAGAGAACTATAGTCCTTTGAGACTTAGTGTGTTTCTCAAACATCCCATCTGGAATGTAGCTTGTCTTGATATAATCCCAAGCAAAGAGACAAGAGGGGGGGGGGAAGGAAATTATCGAAATGAATTGGGAGTCATTGTGTTTGTTCTTGGAGAAATGATTCCAACTGGGGAAGTTGTCTGGTTAAAAATGTAAAGCATTTCTACCACCAGAGGGTAGTACAAGAGTGGGGAAAAATAAGCAAAATGTGATTTTCATGAAAGTTCTGAAACCTGAGAATTTTATAGAACAAGCTAACATGTTGGGTGGTTTCCCTCAGTGCTGTTAACTATAA
The DNA here is from genome assembly GCF_031021105.1 of Erythrolamprus reginae. Lineage (NCBI taxonomy): Eukaryota > Metazoa > Chordata > Lepidosauria > Squamata > Dipsadidae > Erythrolamprus > Erythrolamprus reginae. The sequence continues at coordinate 129,124,173 of NC_091951.1, forward strand.
ACGTGTGTCTGAAAAGCCTTGTAGTTTCTGAGAAAATATGCACCCCAACAGGAGAAAGTTGGGCTAAATTTCTTGAACTCCATCGAAATTCTGTGTGCTAGACTTGGAACTCATTTTTTCCAGAAAGATTTTGAGATTTTTGTCTACTTTGCTCCAAGAACACTATGAAATCTTGGACAGATCAAAGATTTTGCAAACTCTTGGACTCAGAAAGGTGCTACATATAATGAAAAGTATAAAGAATGTGGAGAGAGAAAATATATATATAATTCATGGAAGGATAATAAATTGTATTTCACTTTGTGTTCCTATAACTTCCATCACTGGCTATACAAGCTGCAGTTTAATGAAGGAAGGGCTACACAATGCTTGCTAATATAATTCTTTTTCCTATGACCACAGATCAGATCAAGAATATTATCCCAATTTATTCTTACACTATGTTTGTTCACCAGGTCAATACTGGTAAAGATAAGGTTCTCTATGAGATGAGCTCAACTTCAGACAACCACATTCAGTTTTAGTTCAAGCATTAATACAAGGCATTAATACAAGGCAGTTTTCTCCTTTTTCTTCTGCAATATTGAATTTGTTCAACTTCCTGGTCCAGTTGACAGCCTAGGAATTTCCTGGCTATCTTCCATCCAAGAGCTAAAAGGGTCAACCCTACATAGCCTTTCCAAATACTGTAAGTCAAGGTTGAATAGACCCTAATTATTGCTGCAATGTATAAATATTGTATTATTATTTCTATTACAGATAAAGAACAAAGATGGAGGCACAGCAGCTTATCTATCAATATTTAGGGAAGCCAAGGCTCAGCAAAAGAAACCCAATTAATTAATAATAATAATAATAATAATAATAATAATAATAATAATAATAATAATGTACTAGATTTGTATGCCACCCCTCTCCAAGGACACGGAGTGGTTCACAACATAAAATACAAACACAAATCCAATTATTAAAAAACAAAAGCAAAACAAAACAAAAAACAAAACAATTAAAACCCTTAATTTAAAAAACAATCATACAACCCAAACAAACCATATATAAAACGGAGCGGCCGAGGGGAATCAATTTCCCCATGCCAGATGGCAAAGGTGGGTTTTATAGGAGTTTGCGAAAGGCAAGGAGGGTGGGGGCAGTCCTAATCTCCAGGGGGAGTTGATTACAGAGGACTGGGGCCACCACAGAAAAAGCTCTTCCCCTGGGTCCTGCCAGATGGCATTGTTTTGTTGACGGGACCCAGAGAAGGCCAACTCTGTGGGACCTAATTGGTCACTGGAATTCATGCGGCAGAAGGCGGTCCTGAAGGTATTCTGGTCTAATGCCATGAAGGGCTTTATAGGTCATAACCAACACTTTGAATTGTGACCGGAAATTGCAACCAATGCAGACTGCAGATGTGACTTGGGTATGATTGCTCTCGCAGCTGCATTCTGCACAATCTGAAGTTTCCGAACACTCTTCAAAGGTAGCCCCATGTAGAGAGCATTACAGTAGTCGAATCTCAAGGTGATGAGGGCGTGAGTGATTGTGAGCAGTGACTCCCGGTCCAGGTAGGGCCGCAACTGGTGCACCAGGCGAACCTGGGCAAACGTCCTCCTCGCCACAGCTGAAAGATGGTTCTCGAATGTTAGCTGTGGTTTGAGGAGGATGCCCAAGTTGCGGACCCTCTCCAAGGGGGTCAATGATTCCCCCCTCAGGGTAATGGACGGACAGATGGGATTGTCCCTGAGAGGCAAAACCCATAGTCAATTCATCTTGTCAGGATTGAATTTGAGCCTGTTGACCCCCATCCAGACCCCAACAGCCTCCAGGCACCGGCACATCACTTCCACTGCTTTGTTGACTGGACATGGGGTGGAGATGTACAGTTGGGTATCATCAGCGTACTGATGATACCTCACCCGATGCCCCTGGATGATCTCACCCAGCGGTTTCTCTTATTAGACCTCATTAGCATAGATCTCCTATTCCTATAGATCCCTATCTGAAGTGTGTTTTCTGTAGAATTTGTCGGTGTATTGACATGAACCTGTGAACCACAAACTAGTCAATTATTCTACAGCCTAATATATTCTGAAAATTCCACCTGTATGATTTGTTGATTTTACAAATTCCAGAAAACTATTTTAGTTGAGCAAACCATGGTTTAAACTGGGGGAAGCAAGTCATGTGAAAACAGTCACTACCTATCAGTTTCCCAAAAGGTAACACGATGACAGTTTTGAACTACTGATAAGGTTGAGCACAATCAGAGTGTAAAAAGATCTTTTTGTGCATGACCCTGCACAGGTGTGCATGTTACACTCTCAGACATACCCCAGGTCAAACTTTCAGTCCATGATGTTTCAGTACAGGGAATCAGTTCTGAAATATAATATTTGGAAGATTTTATGTAATTTTAAATGTATGTAAGATTAGGGTTTGATTGAATTTTGAAGCAAGATACTGTATTTGGTGCAAGCTGCTCAAATCCTTTTGAAATGAGATTGCAACAATACATGAATGAATGAATGCAATGAATGAATGAATGAATGAATGCAATGAATGAATGAATGAATGAATGAATGATTTATATTAATCCTGCAAATTAAAATGCATATTCATTGGCAAATGACTGTAATTTCTAGCAGAGCAAGTTCCACTCCTTCTGGCTATGGTAATGATCTTGAAGGTGAATGACAACGTTTGATAAAGATCCAGTAAATACTACTTATAGAAGACAAGTTTGGAAATTAGTTCTCTAGCCAAAAATTCCTGGTGTCTGAATCCTGTTTCAATGTAAGCAATAATTATAGTAAGAACGCCTTATGAAGGAATTTTAGCCTTCATGGAAGAACAGGGCTACCAGACCTGCTTCACTAATAATAATAATAATAATAATAATAATAATAATAATAATAATAATAATAATAATAATAATAATAATAATAATAATTTATTAGATTTGTATGCCGCCCCTCTCCGTAGACTCGGGGCGACTAAAACCACAGCCAGTGACAGTCAATGCTTCCCGCGTCTCCTTCCTGTGTTTTGGCGGCCCAGGTTTGGTACCGTCGTACGACCGATCACTTCTAAAAGGAGAAACCAAAGGGCCCAAATCAGCCCGTGAATGACGGTCCCAGTTACACCTCGCAGCTGTAAGGGGAAAGTATTTTTTGTGCGTACTCGACGCTTTTCTTTTTTAACCGCTAGAGTTGCGTGAGCAGCGCCCACTGGTTAGCTTTTCAGGTTCCACTAGCTTCTCTCGTTTTCAAGCCCGATCAGGGCAGCCCCGCCGGTGCAGCTCAGCCACCTCCGCTCCGCGCGCCCACCGCCAGCCTCGGCAGCCGCCGCCGCTCTTCAAACTTTTTGCCCGACCTACCCTGCCAAAAAGTTCCGAAGTTGCGTGACGTCAGCGAGAGCGGCGGCCAATCCGGAGCCGAAGGTTATATTTTGGGGAGGAGAGGGGGGCGTCTCCCGCGGCTGCCCGGGTCCGCCTGTTTTGCCGTGCCCAGTCCATGGAGAGGCGGCCGGTTGCGATAGCGCCCCCCGGGTCTCCTCAAGCTCTGCAAGGCTCCGGTCTGGGGATTTGGATCCTTTGGGTTTTGCAAGGGTCCAGGCTGGCGGGCTTGGCCGGTCGAGGGAGGATCTGGGACTGCTGAGCTTCCCCCGCCTTTTTCCCTACCGGCCGATTACCTGGGAGACAAGAGCTGAGGCAAGCTGGGCAGGTTGTGCCTTCGGTGGCGAAGAGGGGGCGCAGGGACGTCTCTCGGAGCTTCCCTTGGGGGTTGTAGGCGCACAGCGGAGCCCCGTCCGGGAGTTTGGAAAGAGATGCCTTCCGGAGCATCATCCCGGCTGTGCTGAGCTTGCTCCATTCGGGCTCCCGCCCTCGGATTCTTCTTCTTCTTTATTTTTATTTTTATATTTTTTCCTCCCGTTTCTCATCCGATCATGCCGGGCTCAGGCAACGCGAGTTCGGGGCGCCTCTGTTGGTTTTGGGTTCTGTGGAGCGTGGCGCTTTGGCTGCCCGGGACGGAAGGCTGTCCTAGTAAATGTACCTGCTCGGGATCCGGTGTGGATTGTCACGGATTGGGACTTAAAACGGTGCCCCGGGGCATTCCCAGGAATGCGGAGAGAGTGTGAGTACCGGTCGGAGGTGGGGAGGTTCAGGAAGAGAGCAGGAAGTGGCGGGTCAGACGCCGCCAGGTTTATTTTATTTATTATTTATTTATTTAGTCAAGTACGTACTGATGGTATTCAAAGATATAATAATATTCATATACATGATACTAGCAAAAGAGAAACACTAGGACGGAAGGCACGCTGGTCCACTTATGGGTGTCCCTTACTGACCATTTAGGAATTGGTAGAAGTCAATAGTGGATAGTCTAAGGGTAAAGTTTTGGGATTAGGTGATGGTACTACAGAGTAAGGTAGTGAGTTCCATGCTCCCCCCCCCGTTGGGGGGCATTTGGCATCACCCTTGATAGGATCTGAAGGAGACCGAGATTGGGGGGGGTGTTATTCTATGCTTGATCTCCTCTTTGCCCAATTCGAATGGCCCTGGGGTGGTGATCCATGGGCTGCTCCTCAGCTTCCTGGCAAGGAAGAGAGACTTTCAGATGAAGAGCCTTTATTGTATTTTATATCTTTGGGTTTGAGGTTTAATTGCTTAGCGGTTGTGGGGGAAATGATAAAGGGAAAGAGAAGAGCCGGGGCAGTGGAGTACATGCAACAAGTATGCTTGGCATTTTCCCACAGGATGCTCCCTGGAATGTCTCGTTTAGAATCCTGGGCTAGGTTACGTGCATTTCCACCTCAGTGCTCCACAACCTCTTAAGGAGCATCCAGGAAACTGCAGCTGGGAAAGACAACCCATTCTCAGGGCCGGCTAGAAGAGTTTGCAGCAGCAATTGCAAAGGGCACACTTCAAAGCAAGGCTGCTTTCTGCTAGCTAGAATGATTAACAAGAACACTCTGGGAGTCACTCAGCCTTTCCAGTCTCCACGGGTGGCTTTTTTTATGAGCTCCATATTGCTCTATATGTGTATGTGTTTATCCATGCACACCTACCTAACTGTAGGTCCTGTGGAAAGTTACTGCTAGTAGTTGATGGGTTGTGCTAAAAGTGCGCCCTTCAGCCTTTCTGTAGCTGTAGTACTTCAGGAAGAAAAAAAAAAGAGGAAGGTATATGTAATTTGGGATCAGTTTTCCTTTAGAATTTAATGATTCAATATAATCTAGGAATAAACCTTACGTAATTGTCAACAGACGAGATGCTTGCCATATGTTTGTGCATAGACTGTCAAAGGTTTCATCTGATCTTTGAAGTGTATATAGCGCTATACATTTTTTTTTAAAGTGCCAAAAAAAATTTAAAAGAGGGAAATATACTTCTATTTACAAAAGAACTTAAATCCTGTAAATATGCAAGTACTTGCACTGTAACTAAAATATGACTGAGTTCTGTGATTTACTTATTGGTCAGCAGTTAAAATGTTGGCTATACACAATTTACAAAATATGTCTTCTTTTGAATTTACTTATTTATATAAGTGTGATTATATATACTCTGTTGACTATACAGTGAAATAGGATATATTACGGTGTGTAATTAATGCCTTTGACGTCTTTAATAGACTAACATGAACTTTGTATATATTGTACACATAAGCTTATATTGAATGGCCAAGTATTGTCCAAGGAAAAGAAAGGCTAATAGATAGTTTAATTTCATAATAATTGCACTGGGGCCTTTAATTCCCTTCCCTGCTTTCAAACAATTAAAATGCAAGTCAAAATATTTCTTCAGTTTGAGGTATTTTTGGTGGAAAATGTTAAACTTCAGTTGAGAACATCATTCTAGATTCAAAATGCTGTTGAAAAGATGACTAAAATAGAAAGTTGTAGTTCCATGTAGATTGTAAACTTATGAATGTCCCCTCAGTGCTCATACTCAAAAATCTGAATTAGATTGTAAAATATTATAATTTTCATATATGTTTCAAGGTTAAATAATAAATGGAATGGATGTGTTTATAGTTAACTGAGTCACGCTTTGCTATGTTCACCCAAAAACACAGAGGCCACAAAGTAGCTGGACACACTTCAGCTTAGCATTCTGTACTATTCTCCAATTAGAACATGGGCTTTTCTCAATGTGGCTTTCATTGAGGTCAATAGTCTAAGATATGAAGGAAGAAACATCTCCTGAAAGCATTTGTTCTTGCTGTTCTTTGCCTTATAAAAAGATCAATAAGAAATGTTCTAAATACTTAGCACTTGAGCTTTACCTTTTAATTCCAAATTTCTATCCAAAGTTAAATAGAAAATAGGTAACTGATCTGTTTTCTTAACTCTTCTTTTTTTTATTTTTGTGAGGCTATGAAAATATTAGGGGGTTTTGTGCCTTTGTTGACTCCTGTCAACTGTCTTGAGTAGTCCTGGCCATTTTCTTGGCAAAATTTCTGGAAGTGGTTTGCCACTGCCTCCTCCCTATGGTTGAGAGAGAAGGAATGGTCCAAGGTCATCCAGCTGGCTTTGTGCTTAAAGGACTAGAAGGTTACTTGAATGAAAGAATGCCCATTCTCAAATTATAGAGGCTAGAGAACACTTAATGCCTTTAAAGGGTAATAATTTATTGGAAGTCATGGAATTACCATTAATATTTGTATCTTTTATACCTTATAAGCTAAGGTTTCTATTGAGAGTAACTTTAGATGATTTAAGGTGCCCAGTGCCCTTACATGCAAAAGTAAGAATATAGTAGAGGCCTTTACAGGAGCAGCTCTGGCACAGCTGGTTAAGACACCAACTAGAGGGGAAAATATTCTAGATTTAGTTTTTACGAATGGGAATTGGGTTTCAGATGTCAAGGTGGGAGAAAATTTAGGTTGCAGTGACCATCTATGTTTGTGGTTTGATGTAAAAACTCATTGTGAGCAATCCTATAATGCAACCAAAGTATTGGATTTCAGAAAAACAAATTTTAATGCAATGGGGGAATATTTAGATAATGAATTAAAGGGGAGGGATAAAATGGCAGGAGCGAGCACCCAGTGGACTGTATTTAAAAAGGCCATCTTAAAAGCCACTGGACTGTATGTAAGACAAATAACTAAAGGTAAAAGGAAGAAGAAACCGCTATGGTTTAGCAATGATGTAAGGACTATAGTCAATGAAAAAAAGGCTGCCTATAGGAGGTATAAAGAGTCTGGAAGTATAGCTGATAGGGAGGTGTATAAAATGAGACAGAAGGAGGCGAAACAGATAATATATGCTGCTAAAGCCTCAAAAGAGGAAGAAATTGCCAAATCTCTAAAGAAGGGGGATAAAACCTTCTTCAGATATATTAGTGATAAGAAGAAGAAAAACTGCGGCATCATGAAGCTTAGTACCGGGAAAAATACATGCATTAATGGGAATAAGGAGATCGCTGACCATTTCAATAGCTACTTCTGTTCAGTTTTCTCAAAAGACACCTTACAAAATAATAGTATAGAGGGATATAGCATTGCCTCCAACTGTACGGATTCAGCTCCAGTGATCTTAGAAGCCGATGTCTTAGAAGAACTTGAACGATTAAAGATAAATAAGGCAATGGGTCCAGATGGCATCCACCCCAGAGTTCTTAAAGAACTCAGATCTGTCATTGCTACCCCCCTGACTGATTTGTTTAACCAATCCTTGTTAACAGGAGATGTTCCTGAGGATTGGAGAATGGCAAGTGTTGTGCCTATCCACAAGAAGGGCAGTAGAGAAGAAGCTGGTAACTACAGGCCAGTTAGCTTGACATCAGTTGTCGTTAAAATGATGGAGACTCTACTGAAAAAGAGGATAAATCAGCACCTAAAAAACAATAAATTATTGGACCCAAATCAGCATGGCTTTACTGAAGGCAAATCATGTCAGACTAATCTCATTGATTTCTTTGACTATGTCACAAAGGTGTTGGATGAAGGTGGTGCCGTGGATATTGCCTACCTGGACTTCAGCAAAGCCTTTGATACGGTTCCACATAAAGAGCTGATAGATAAATTAGTGAAGATTGGACTTAATCCCTGGATAGTTCAATGGATTTGCAGCTGGCTGAAGCATAGACACCAGAGGGTTGTTGTGAATGGCGAGTATTCTGAGCAGAGTCAGGTTACAAGCGGTGTGCCACAAGGGTCTGTTCTGGGTCCTATTCTTTTTAATATGTTTGTGAGTGACATAGGGGAAGGTCTGGTAGGGAAGGTTTGCCTATTTGCCGATGACTCTAAAGTGTGCAATAGGGTTGATATTCCTGGAGGCGTCGGCAATATGGTAAATGATTTAGCTTTACTAGATAAATGGTCAAAGCAATGGAAACTGCAGTTTAATGTTTCCAAATGTAAAATAATGCACTTGGGGAAAAGGAATCCTCAATCTGACTATTGTATTGGCAGTTCTGTGTTAGCAAATACTTCAAAAGAAAAGGATTTAGGCATAGTGATTTCTGACAGTCTCAAAACGGGTGAACAGTGCAGTCAGGCAGTAGGGAAAGCAAGTAGGATGCTTGGCTGCATAGCTAGAGGTATAACAAGCAGGAAGAGGGAGATTATGATCCCGCTATATAGAATGCTGGTGAGACCACATTTGGAATACTGTGTTCAGTTCTGGAGACCTCACCTACAAAAAGATATTGACAAAATTGAACGGGTCCAAAGACGGGCTACAAGAATGGTGGAAGGTCTTAAGTATAAAACGTATCAGGAAAGACTTAATGAACTCAATCTGTATAGTCTGGAGGACAGAAGGAAAAGGGGGGACATGATCGAAACATTTAAATATATTAAAGGGTTAAATAAGGTCCAGGAGGGAAGTGTTTTTAATAGGAAAGTGAACACAAGAACAAGGGGACACAATCTGAGGTTAGTTGGGGGAAAGATCAAAAGCAACATGAGAAAATATTATTTTACTGAAAGAGTAGTAGATCCTTGGAACAAACTTCCAGCAGACGTGGTAGATAAATCCACAGTAACTGAATTTAAACATGCCTGGGATAAACATATATCCATCCTAAGATAAAATACAGAAAATAGTATAAGGGCAGACTAGATGGACCATGGGGTCTTTTTCTGCCGTCAGACTTCTATGTTTCTATCTATGTTTCTAAGGAGAAGGTTTTTTAAAAACAACAACAACAACAGCAAAGTCATCTAATGGCTTAATATACACTTTGATATACAAAACTTTTGAAATACTAATTGAAATGAGAGTTTAATTGTTCTATTATAGTATTATATGTAACTCAGGAAATCTAAGAAACTCATACATGAAAGTAAATTCTGTTGTGCACTGCTTCTAAGTAAATGCATAGATTTGGACTGTAACTAGCTGAAAGTATTGCCAATGGAAAAATCATGTCCACAGGTTTTCAGTCACCCGTGGGCTCCTTTGTGTACAATCACTTAAGAGCAATCAAGATTTTACCAGTCTCAGACATGTGAAAACAAATCCGATAATGTTTCGTGTCAGCACATCATGTGCAAAGTTTTACATGGCCCATAGCTTTCACTAACAAAATGGGAAGGATTTTTATTGGAAGAACTTAATATGAGCCAGGTTTTACTGCTGTGTTAATGTATATAAGTTTGTGTTTGGAAATTGCATTTAAAACTCTAAGTATCATTATGATTTTGTTTTTTTTCCTTAACTGAACCAAGAAATATAAATATATTTCAGATTTAAGCTTGTCTGAACTAAGTTAACTGCTATGTGTTGAGACCTACAATTTAGCTTATTGCTTATGGTTGGGGGAAAAAAATCCATTCTTTCTTAGAAACAAACCTATATTAGGCTATAATCTTTTTTTCAGGTTTACTTTTGAATCAGTTATACTAAACTGAGTGGAATTTATCTTTGAAATAAACAGTGGAAAAGGCATGTACAGGTAGTCCTTGAGGTATGACAGGTCACTTAAATAGTGTTCAAAGTTAAAATAGACACCTCAAAATTACATAGGATCTTGTTTCAAAGTTATGTTGGATGCAGCATCACTGTGGCTATTCACCCTTACAACTGACTGCAGGAATGCTGTAGTACCTCACTGACTCTCTCCCACCCTATTCGGCTAGGACCCTGGAGCACTTGGATCAACACACTCACCATTCGTCGCAATTACCACTTGAAGCTCTCTGAACTTCATGTTTGGTAAGGAGATTAGTTCACATGTGACCTGAACACTTCTGCCATTTTGTCCTTTCTGCTCATGGGCTGGGACAAAATGGTGGCTACCAGACAAACTGCTTCACTTTGATGCCTTGATGAGATCGGCATAGTGCTGCAGAAACGTTTGAGTGCTGCAGAAAGCTTCTACAATATTGTGCAGACCTCATTAAAATAGAGTGAACCACTTTGTCCCCTGGCTATATGGCAGCAACCCAAATGCAGCCACCATTTTCTTCCACCCACTCGTGGACTGGGACAAAATGGCAGCAGCCAAACAAATTGTTTCATTTTGCTGCCTTGACAAGGTCTACACAGCACAGCAGAAGCTTCTGAATGTCACAGAAAAACAAAGCAAATTTTCCCTGGCTGCAGTGGTGACCTAAATGTGGCTGTCATTTTGTGGGTAGGACAAAATGGCCCTTGCTTCTGAAACCATGCCATATGACTGCATAAAGGAGCAATCCATTCCATTGCTCTGGAAGGCCTCTGAACTGTTCAAAAAGTAAGTGAGAAGGTTGGTATTTGGCCTTTAGAATGGAATAAGGCTCTGGCATTGGGGGACCCATGGGAAAAGGCCTGTGGGAGTCCAAAGGTCAGGAAGCAGAGCACAGGACAGGGGTAGTGGAGGCTCTGGGAATGCCATGACTGGCAGGACTGGGTCAATGCTAGGCCTCCAAGGGCTCCTCACGTCTAAAGCACCCAATGGTCCACTTAACAATCTTGGTGTTCATTTAACAATTCATTGGAGACAGCAGAGATGGGGGTTGTCATTAGATGAAATACTTTACCCAACAATCATTGTGATACTTATTTATTTATCCATTCATTCATTTATTCATTCATTCATTATTTATTTAGTTATTTAGTTATTTAGTTATTTAGTTAGTTATTTAGTTATTTAGTTAGTTAGTTAGTTAGTTAGTTAGTTAGTTAGTTAGTTAGTTAGTTAGTTAGTCAGATTTCTATGCCACTCTTCTCCTGGGACTCAGGGCGATTCACAGTAAACAAGAATATAAATAAATCTAATATTAAAAATGCATTAAAAACTCAATACTTAGACAATAAATATGTAAAAATAAGTTATGGTCTAAAACCCATAAATATTTTAAAACCAATCACTCCCATTCATTCCATCATTCTTCACTCATGAGCTAAAAATGGATGTTGAAATTTCAATGGCCCCAAGCTTGGCAGAAATGTGTCTTCAATGCCTTACGAAAGGCCAAGTGGGTGGGGATGGCATGGATTTCTGGGGGGGAGTTGATTCCAGAGGGTCAGGGCTGCTCCAGAGATATGAAACTGTAATGGACAGACTCTATTACAGTTGTATATTAGGGACTACATTTAGCATGCTCAAAAGGAATCATAACTATCTTAGTACTCAAATATATCTTCAAATGTCACTTAATAGTTAGACAAATTGTGTAAATGAGTTTTTATTATCATTTTTTAAACCTTTCTGAACAAAGACTGTATTTGGGACTATTTAAGCAGGCTACTTACAAACTAGGAGACACATTTTACCCTACTAGATTTATTTGGTCAGTACAAATCTTAGTTAGGCTTCTATATGCTCTTGTGTAATGCAAATATTTCACTTTTGGTTACTTTTTAAAAAATGAAACCAATACAGATAGTCCTTGATTTATGACCAAATGTTTAATGAAGTTTGATGTTACAACAGCAATGAAGTTACAAATATGACTTATGACCAATCCTTGAAGTGATGACTGTTGCACCATCCCTGCAGTCAGGTAATCATGTTCTGGTTGCTTGGCAACCAGTACACATTATGATGGTTGCAATGTACTGAAACTACAGGATCAGAACTTGTGACTTTCCCAACCTGCTTCCAACAAGCAAAATCAATGGGGGAAGCTAGCTTTACTTAACAATTACATGATTCACTTAACAACTCCAATAAAATGGTCATAAAATGTTATCCAGGATGTCTTGCTTAACGATCACTTTGTTTAATGACTGAAATCCAGTCCCAATTGTGGCTATATGTCAAAGATTACCTGTACCTATTTGTAATCGAAAAGTTTTGTATAGGTGGTCCTGGATTTACAACCACATTTGAGTCCAAAATTTATTTTAAGTAAGACACTTTTTGTGTGAATTTTGCCTCACTTTACCATGTTTCTTGCCACAACTCTTAAGTGAATCACAGGAGTTGTTAATAACACAGATATGCAAAGGTTGCAAATGACCTGGGACACTGAAACCACCATAAACATGAACCAGTTGCCAAGTAACCAAATTTTGATCATACAACACGGGGGTGCTGCAATAATTATATGAAAAACAGTCATAAGTCAGAGTTTTTCACTGCCATTTTAACTTTGAACAGTAACTAAATAAACTAAGTTGAGGACTACTGGTGTGGCAAATATGTAAGATTTATCGACACCTATAAATTCTTGTGTTTTTTGTCAGAATGCTGATAGCAGTATCCTTCCACAGGCTCTGCCAATTTACATAAGGCATAGTCTTATTGATCCCTGTAGGAAAGGAATGGGCTTCATCCCAATGCTGTTTTGTCACTTGGAACTCTTTGTCTTTTTCCTGGGAAGGAACAGATGCTGGGAGACCTTGAAAGCTTCTATCAGAGCTGAGACTTGAAGTTTCTCTTTTGAAATGCAGTTATTGATGGCTCATGTTTGCTAACTAATGTTTGTTGGATGTTTGTTGGATTTTAACAACACAACATTCATTCCTAATCATCCTTCATAGCAAATGGGCTATTTCTGATTCATATTGAAAATCTGCCTGCCTGCCTGCCTACCTACTTACTTACCTACCTACCTACCTACCTATTTATCATCTATCTATCTATCTATCTATCTATCTATCTATCTATCTATCTATCTATCTAAGTTATTGATGTTCCATATAAGCTCCAGGTAATTCTGGGTGCATTCACTAATAAGTATTATGCTCGAGTTTAGTGAAATTTGCTTCTCTGTAAACAAGCTTAGGAGTATTATGGAAAGCAGTACAGTGATACCTTGTCTTACAAACTTAATTGGTTCCGGGACAAGGTTCTTAAGATGAAAAGTTTGTAAGATGAAACAATGTTTCCCATAGGCATCAATGGAAGAGCGATTAATGCGTGCAAGCCCAAAATTCACCCCTTTTGCCAGCCAAAGCGCCCGTTTTTGCTTCGCTGGCAACGAAAGTCCGGAGGTGGGGTTTCCCAGTGAAGGGAGCATCACTGAAATCGCAGCATTGCAAAAACACAGAAGTCCTCGAAACCCCACTTCCGGACCTCTGTGTTTTTGCGATTTCACTGAGGCTCCCCTCGCTGGGAAACCCCACCTCCAGACTTCTGTTGCCAATGAAGTGCCCGTTTTTGCGCTGCTGGGATTCCCCTGCTGGGATTCCCCTGCAGCATCACAAAAACACAGAAGTCCGGAGGTGGGGTTTCCCATGGAGGGGAGCCTCAGGGAAATCCCAGCAGCGCAAAAACGGGTGCTTCGCTGGCAACGGAAGTCCGGAGGCGGGGCATCCCAGAGGCGGCAGTGGGTTTGTAAGGTGAAAATAGTTTGTAAGAAGAGGCAACAGAATCTTAAACCCTGGGTTTGTATCTTGAAAAGTTTGTAGCATAAAAAGTTTTTGGACTGATATAGCTGCATATTTTTTTAAAAAACTGTACTTGGACTGAGTTAAATATTCAATACGTCAATGAATTTCAGTGCTAACTGAAGTTCTGTAACATAATAACTACAAGTCCACAACTTATTTTTGAGTGGCATATAAATTTAACACCCCCCCTCTCTTTTATGTGTGTGTGTGTGTGTGTATGCCTTGCTATTTTACTATCTAACGTCTTTTGAAAATATCCACAGATTTTATTTTATTTTTTTAGAAAGCTACAGATCATTCTGCTGTTACAAATGACTACCTCTGTTTTCCGAGCTGCAAAATGGGAATACAAATGAATGCATACATTACAGTATGTAAAGATGCAAAGCAGCATTCTGTTTAACTGCCTCAAAGAAATTACGCACAAAAAGTGAAATCTTTATAAATTGTGGATAGATTACTACCTTGCAATCTGGACACCAGATGCTTACCCTTAAATAACTCAGTGTCTAGTGAAAAGAAGCTATTGGTGTTTTTGCTTATTTATTGCCTCTTTTACTCTTGTTCTTTGTGGTCCATTCACCTGCTTTCGGGCATGTTTGGAATAGGTATGGGTAGAGGGATGGAGAAAGGGAAAAACAGGGATAAATATGGTGATATTTCTCACAGCAATGGAGTTTCACCTCCCCAGCTGTAAATTGAAGTGTTGGCCTGAGACATTTTGTGGCCTGAAATTCAGTCTAATTCTCCTCCACCTTTAAATCCAACTCTCTGCATCATTTATACATTCTCATTATCTGCAGTAGTTTGCTTATGTGTGCAAAGCTGGTCCTGGCAAGTTGAAGATGGCAGACCTACTGAGTAGCAAAGATTTTAGTCTGGCGGGTGGAATTTCTATTCATTGTTCAGTACAAACATGACTGAGGAAAAAACATAGAACATTTATCATGTTTCTTTGCTCACATAGTTATACCCTGCATAGTTACCCTAAATGTAGGACAATCAACTCCACTGTAATCTGCTGATGTAAAATGCTTGCCGTGCATGTAGTAAGTGGTGTGGGTTCTCCAGGAATGAAATCTGCTAGTAATTATTATAAAACAAAATCACTGGCAGAGAGGGAAGAGTTCTGCCCCTAACATTACATGGCCTACTTTAAGCTTGCCATTAAATGTTGGCCATAATTTGTCAGAAGGATGGGGATGGTTGCAATGTCACACGTAAGCTAAATAAACAATGCAGAAATTCCTCAATGATACATCTCTCTAGCATTAGGGGAGACTAAATACAGAGGGCATAAATGATGTTTAAAAGAACAAGAAAGAAAGAAAAAACCCTTATGATGATTCATATTGTGAACACACAGAGAGAGAATCTATTCTTTGCATTTCACAAACCCACAAAAATATTTTCTTTCTCAGCCCTAAAAAAGAAAAACAGTCAGACAGAATGAATATCTTCAGTGGATAAAGAATTTAGCTTACTGGCCTTTCCCCCTAGGATGTTCACAAATATGTTGCACACGATCAAGTCCTGTTGCTGCCTACTGCCACATATATGATCTTCATTTTCTTAGTTGGATAAAGATGTGCTGCTAAAAAGCTACAATCTTTAGATACTTCTGCTCACAGAATGTGGCAGTTTTCAAAGCATCTGTAATAATGGGGAACTTCTTGCTACTACAGCCTATTAAAATAAATTTAAACAGGTAGTGCTGTTAATAAAAAAGAAAATAGAAGAATAAAGAAGTAATGAAAACAAACTTTCCTTTTATTTAATCTCAAATTCTGGTGAATTTAGTGAAGTGCCTTCTCAAGGTCTTCTTCAAGGATGTGTTTCAACTTCTTAATGTAATATATAGACCTTGTATTCCATAGTAGTCTTCCATAAAAGTATTAAACAGTCTAAAATGAGTTTAATTTCCAAAGCCAAACAATGTTAACCTGTAGCTGCTGAAGTTTCTTGAAGTCAGAGGACTCATTTGCTTTGAGATTATGAGTTGCTCTGATAATATATACATTATTATATGCAGTCTTCTTGGCAGTGCTAACAACTGTGGCAAGAAAGGTCATAAAATGGGGCAAACTTCACTTAACAAATATCTTACTTAGCAACATAAATTTTGGGCTCAATTGCTGAGGACAATCTGTAAACTTGACTTTTGCTTCTCATTAAATTATAGACAGACTAATGCAAGTTAGCTAAGGTATTGGTAAAACTGAAACATCCAATCGTTATAAAATATTGTTTACTGCCTATTATTTATTTTTTCTATCACAATATTTTAATCTTGAAATAGAAAGGGCCGTGGTCTGTTCATTAAACACCAGTTTCAGTTAAAACAGGGGGGAAAAACCCCCTCCAGCATCTGACTTTGTTACATACTTTGATAGAAAAAAAAATCTGATTTATATTTTCGGCACTGGGAAAATAATTCTTCCTAGAACTGCACACTGCTCCAATCTTGGAGTTTGTCTTAAAGCCAAAGCCTCAGTGACAGCAGAATGGCAAGTCAAAAGTGCAGTAATGTGTTGTTTTTGTCCATCCTTATTTTAGGTCACCACCTTTTATTCTCTTAAAACAAAATAGGAAAATAATAATCTATGCCAGCTCCTGCTTACATAGATTAAAGAAGAATTTCTGGACATGCCAGAAGCCTCAAAAAGCTTAACATCCTTTTGATCAAGAACTAACCCTGGCAAACCAAACCATTGTCCATCAGTTCATTGCTTTTTTCATTCCAGGGCTGTAGAGGTTTTTAAAAGTCTTGGGAAAACAGTCACATAGCTTCCTTTTAAGGAAAGGCTTATTTTCTATCCTTAGACATGAAGTATGATACACATACAGTACTTAGGGTCAGAACTGTAGCTATAGGATAACTGTGCAATGAGCTCATTTAAAATTTGTCCGCATGCAAATTATGCTATTATGAATATATGAGAATAAAGTTGCCTCTTTCTTTTTGACTGAAACATAACTGTTGCTCAGCTGGGATTTGTTGGTTCATTCTCCCTCCATTTCTCCAGGGAAACAAGCTCTGCTGTTGAAGTGTGGAAGAATTCATATTTAACATAAATTTTAAGTAGTTTTCCCCTGCTATTTCTGCCACTTCAGAATGCAGTATTATTGCTGTTGCTTTTTGTGATCTTATTTCTCACATTCTTCCAGAAAAGAAAAGATGACAGTAGGAGCCTAATGTGTTTGTTCTTGATTCTAAATAAAGACAAACCTGAATAAAAAAAATAAGTTAGGTTTGGTACAGAATGTAATGATGCCTGGATCTGTGATTATGGTTTTGACTTATGAAGAGATTGATAAATTGCGACTCCAATTTTGGATTATATGCTAAACAAAACTTTCCCAATTTGTTTGAAGAATGAAGTAAAATCAAGGAGACTTTATGGATCAGCATGGAGCTTTTTCACAACCAGCCAGAATTCTGGACATTTTTTATTCAATGTGAACAATGCTTGTTTCCCCAAGCAAACAGATGTATGGCAAATTTGATGAGGAATCTTCAAGAAAGAGTTTTTATAGAATTTCTGGTATATGTTTGTTTTTTAAGTTATTAAATAGATTCTCGTTAACATGGTGCCTTTAGGTGTATTATGAATCTGTAGTCTCAGCTTGTTACACATTGATCTGTACTGATTTTAGGTTTTCAAATGGAATTATAGTGCAGCTTGAACTGGTGCAGTCTTTGAAGTTGTGGTGGATACAGGAGAAGAATACTCAGAGAAATATATTGGCTGCAGCAGTGTTCCTTTCCAGCATGGGAAAATGGGTTCCCTACCATGTCATTACGGAAGATGCCATTCCTCAGAAATAAAGATAGTTGTCTGCAATCCTTGACTTTCAAGGAGGCTTACCTGAAGTGGTGATGGTCTGTTACTATGCTGAAAGATGACCTGAAAAGAGGCAAACATAAAAATATTGTTCTAGTTTGCTCACTTCTATTGACCAATAAATAAAGGCATCATTTTTGCCAATTTTAAAAATTGTTGGCACTACAATTTGATTAGAGTCGCAGTGGCGTGCATAAGTTTAGTGAATGTTGCAAAATACTTAAGTGTTCTTTATAATTACATAAAGAGATATTTCTGCCTGAAATTTCTGGATTCTAGAGCATTTTAGCTTTCATTCATTGTATAAATTCCTTGATGCCAATAATATATGCATACGTGACATTTCTTTTAAAATGGTGTGAGTTTGAGAATGGAAATAAATAATAATTTTACAACTTATTATTCCATGTGCCGCGTTTTTACAAAACCTCTCTTTCAACTTAGGTTCTGAACTTGTTCAATTTTGAACAAATTTAGGATTTGGATTTAGACATGCTGACTATAAACTTTTTATGTGGTTTAGAGTGAGGTTACATAAATACTGAAATGTATTATTGGATCAACTGAATGAAGTTCTTTTGACTGGGAAAATGTCATGTTTCAGACTGATTTGTTTCATTTCAATACAATGCTGGACTAGAACCTGGATAGTGAGCTGAATGTATATTTGCTGAGAAGTGTTAGCTGATGCATGAAGTTACACATATGTTTATTTATATGCCTTTTAAAAGAGTTTTGAGAAAGAAGAAGATGAGAAATTATTTAATGAATTGTATAAAACAAACAAATCATGTTCTGTAAGTTCTGGGGCTAAGTACAGAAAAAAAATCAGAAGTCTGAACCACAAACAAATGATACTGACACTTGTATGTAGCCTCTATGGAGTGGTCCTGTGAAGAGAACTTTCATGCTATGATATAGTTCTGCCAGACACAGAAGAGTGCTTTAGTCAAAAATAAAAAAGCCCTTTGTACCAGCATCATTATATTCAGGTAATTGGATATTTCCAGTTTCTTGAAAGTTTTCTTTACCTGTGACAGAGGCTCCTTTTTTCCCTCCCTACCCCATTCCTGGAGTGCTTTTAAAATTTATTTTGAATTTCTCCAGGTGAAATTTAGAGCTTATCTTACTGTGGTGACTTGGAGGAGTTTTTTGAAAATGCGTCTATCTCTGCGTGTGTACATACACACACCCTACATGAAATGTCTTTTTTTAATCACTGTGAAGCCTGCTTGGCTGCCTTAGCTGCTAGACTGAAGAAATCACATGGAAAGAGTTTTCTCATGAATGAATGAATGAATGAATGAAGTCGTAATGTCTCTCCTTGGGATTTAAATGAAGTGCCGAGAGCCAAGAAGTCTGAAGATTGCTAGAGAAAGGGTTGAGAAGTGAAAAATGGTGCATTTGCTGCTCTTCCTTGCTCACTTTGCATTTATTGTAAAGGAACCAATTCTACATCCGCACTAAGAAAATTTCACAAGAAACACCTTCTTTTTTAAAAAATAAAAAAATATATAACAAATTCTTTTGTGTTAAATTTAACAAGAATGATAAGAAATGCAAAATAAATAGTTGACATAATTGCATATATGGTGGCATAGCCTTGGTGGCACAGTGGTTACTTTTGCTTGGAGTTAAATCCTGATGCAGCTCAAGATTGATTCAGCCTTCCATCCTTCCAAGGTTCATAAATGAGGACCCAAATTGTGGGAATAATATGTTGATACTGACATTGTAAACCTCCCAGAGAGTACTGTAAAGTACTATGGAATAGTGTGTAAGTATAATTGCTATTGCTATATATAGCTGTCTGGGCCAGTTGGCCAATATGCATAGCTTATACAGGTAGTCCTCGAGTTACAACCACAATTGAGCCAAAATGCATGTTGCTTAATGGAAAATATGCTAAGTAAGTTTTGCCCCATTTTATTACATTTCTTGCCACAATTGTTAAGTAAATTATTGCATTTGTTAAATTAGTAACATTACTTAAGTGAATCGGGCTTCCCCATTGACTTTGCTTGGCCATGGTGATCATATGTCCCCAGGATACTGCAACTGTCACAAAAATGTTGCTAAGTTGCTAAATTCAGTTGCCAAGGATCTGAAGTTTGATCATGTGACCATGGGAATGATTAAATGGCCATACGTGTGAAAAACAATAAAATCACTTTTTTCAGTGATGTTGCAAATTTGAACAGCCACTAAACGAATCATTGCAAGTCGAGGACTACCTGTACATGGACTATTGATGAGAAAGAATCCTGAATAGACATGGCAGGAAACTTTGTTATCAATTTTCTTGTGCTGCAAGTCATCTCTAAGGTTTTGAAAATGATGTGGCAGGAACTTTGGGGAAATGCCGTAGTAGGGGGATGCTTCCTAAGTCAAAAGAAGCTTCAGGGAGATCTTTAAAATCCATGGTGGCATAGTGGTTAGAATGCAGTTTGCAGGTTACTTCTGTTGACTGCCAGGTACCAGCGGTTTGGCAGTCTGAATCTCACCAGCTCAAGTTTGACTCAGACTTTTATCCTTCCAAGGTTAGTAAAATGTGGACCCAGATTGTTGGGGACAATACGCTGATTCTGAAAATTGCTTAAAGTGGGTTGTAAAGCACTGTGAAGTGGTATATAAGTCTAAGTGCTATTTCTATTGCTATATACACAGTGACTGGGACCAGAAATAGTTGTAAAATAGCTAGGTATCACTATCCCACCCCACCCCTGTTTTGTGGATTATTCCTAGCATTATCAGCTAAAATAGGCTGAAGGTGGACATTTTTTGCATGCTACCAAAAACAAGTCACCACAATTGATAACAAGAAGATGAGCTTGAACAGTCTGTGGTTTTCTTTTATGTCCTATTTAAACTGCTTGATTGTTAAAATCCATTAGTCTCTTTATGGCAAATTAGTAATTGAAGTGTTTCTACTATGGTAAATTGGCAGGGTTTATTTTTAATTTGCTTATTTGAGGGTGTCACAGTATCATGTTTTATTATTAGGCAAATTAAAAATTAAGTGTTGCTACAGATGAAGGTGAATGTTAATCATTTGTGGCTCATTTCTGACACTCTTGTTTCCCTAATAGCTTTTTAGCTGAGATTTGATAATGTTTTATTTTTTTATTTTGCACAAATTGTTATCCCCTTATAAAAATGCTTAGTGCTGTTATTTAAAAATCTAAGGAAACTCCTGGTTTTCATTTTGACAGTTAAGCAAGAATACAGTCATCTTTGGCATGGTAACAATTTTAAAACATAGAAAATGCATATGGATGTAATCAGTACTATAGATATGGCATTCTAATATAGTTAAGCGTGTTTTCTGCGGTAGTGGAACAGATCTGCAGATGCTTAAGGGTTTATATGGACTTTTATTGTTCTCCATCATTAAAATTCAATGAATTAAACAGGCTGTACATGATACATTCATGATTATTATTTACCATTATAATCTACCATTCCTCCAAGGAGCTGAAGGCAGCACACATGGTTCTAAACCTCCCTCAGTGTTATTTACCAACCATTGTGTAAGTTAATATGCAAGACATATTCACTTCATATGTACTGTATTTTCATTTTATTAAACCAAGATTCACTAAAGCCTTGTTCCAATGTAGCCATTCTTCTGTTGTCCTCCCTTCTTGCAATCTTGGTGTAACCACAAATGAAGGGTTAATTAATTAAATGGTCCTTTTGCATTCAAACTGGAAAAAAATGCAATCATATCAGAACTGTGACACAGAATTCCACAGGTAGTTTTGTCTAAGAAAACTATTACTTGTACTCCTGGATTAGCACACATTTTCACAAAGGTTTTCCCATTTTCCACATAAGAAATGCTTTGACTCTGTCACTTGATAACAAAAAATCCCTAATTAATACTATTTTTTTCTGATCCAAAAGGCAATGAGAAGTTTTACCAATTCTACTTATTAGACTCTAGAAGATACCAGATCAATATGCTGATTTTGCAAATTGGGATCTTAAAGATGATGTCCTGCCCAGAGTTTCCTTCGGTTTTATAAATTAGATTAATAAAGAAATAAACAAATTTCTTATAATTAATATATAAATTATGCCTTAATATATTGTCATCCATAATTTTTGTTTCTGTCTATGTTTTTCAATGGCTTCAGTTGTGAATACCTTTAAAGTTTACAGGACATGTTTTAGGTAGCAAAATGGATATGGAGTGGTTCATTATAAGTTTTTAATTAGATATTGTTATATATTAGTCATATTTTAGATTTTCTGGATATCTGCTTGTATTTTACTCAGTGTGGATGTCCATCCACCTATCTATTTATTTTATATTCTTTTAAACTTGTATTTCTACTGTAGTATCATTGCTTTATTCTTTTGAAATGGATGATGAAGATGATGATAATGGTGGTGATGGTGAAGAAAGTTTAGCTCTGAAGTTAGTACAGTGTTCCCTCAATTTTCGCGGGGGATGCATTCTAAGACTGCCCGCGAAAGTTGAATTTCCACGAAGTAGAGATGCGGAAGTAAATACACTATTTTTGGCTATGAACAGTATCACAATACTGTTCAACCCCTAAATTGCAATTTTCCATTCCCTTAGCAACCATTTAGATTATTACTCACCATGTTTATTTATTCAAGTTTATTAAAAAAAAATTATTAAAGGCAGACGAAAGTTTGGCGATGACATAAGACGTCATTGGGCGGGAAAAACCGTGGTATAGGGAAAAAACACGCGAAGTATTTTTTTAATTAATATTTTTGAAAAACCGTGGTATGGACATTTCGTGAAGTTTGAACCTGTGAAAATCGAGGGAACACTGTACTAGGAGAAGCCATAATTAGCAGACCATAATAAAAAAAGGTTTGGCTACTTTTTGCTATTATAAGTATAATTTTATCTGCAGCTCTGCAGAACTTTTGTTTGTTACATCTTACATCAGGGTTAGTATCACGTTAGAAAATGAAGCAGTTTGGATTGCTCTTCCATAGTTTTGTTTTGTTTCCTCACTTGGCACACTTTTTCTTAATGAGATGTTTGGAGTGTTCTCATCTTTACATTTTCCTTCCAGAATCTATTTTGTACCTTTCCAGATTTGAAGTTGCTGAAATATCCTTCTTATGCATAGATTCTTTTCCCTACCATTGAACCTAAACATAACTTATTGAGGCTATTTTGAAAATATATGATAACTGCATTCAAACTTGGTAAAGATAAATTACTGCAGAAGCATAAGCACAAGCTAAACATGGATAACCTCAACCAGTATACTATTAAGTCTTTACAGAGAATGGTATCAATTATCTGGCTGTTGCTTAACTTAGAGGATAAATAATTGGTTTAGAGGAAAATATGGTCAGAGCTAGAAATATTGACACAATGGATGCCAAGGGTTACTTCCTTTGTGGGCCTGAGATGCTTCCAAGTAGGAAGAAACCAGAAGGATGGGCAGATAATTGTGGGGTTTCTTTTTCATTTTAGCAACTAAAACTTTGAAAAACCCTTCTTCTGCCTGTAATGATCCACCACAGCAGTCTCTAACATTTTCACTTCTGCTAGTGTCAATAGCCAAGCTGGCAGACAGGTTCATTGAAGAGAATTTTGGATTACATTTCTCTTCTTTCTTCTTTCTTTGGCCAATGCAAAATAAAATATTATGCAATTTTTTTCCATAGTAACTTCTCCTGGAATTACACTAGTCTTCAATATGCTTCTGCTATGTTGGGGAACACTTCAACCTGCTTTTATTGGCCATTAGGAATTCTTCCCAGGATTTTATAAAACGCAGGAATAAAATGAACTGATTTTATTTTGGTCGCTTAGTAGTTTAAAATAATATGAAAATAAACTAGAAATAAAATTAGATAAAATAAATACAGCTGGCACAGGAATCATTATCATGATCAATTGACATTGATTAGGATGGGCAGTTACACAAATTGAATAAATAAAATTAAAAAATGAACAACAATGATTTTAACGAAATTTAGTTGAATCATACCTTTCCTCCTGCTTAATCTTGTGACCAAACCACTATTACAGTATCTTGGCCAACATGCGAGAGTAACGCTACTACTAAATGCCAGAATATTGCTAAATTGCAACTAACAATATAAGAAAACAGGATAAATGAAATGTGAAGATTTACTAATATAAATGTTAGCGCCATGACTACTTTGGCACTTGATGATCACAGTAAAACCTAAGCAAATCTTAACAGTCATAGTCATAAATTATGAATCTGTGTTTTAGTCATAAAACACAGATTCTTCTTGATATGACTTCATCTACTGGGATAAGGGGAAAGGAGACATAAAAGGTGTTGTTATGTCTAAGGTCCCCTCTATTAACCACTGCCATATAATTGACCTTTAGCAGAATTTCTTCATTATTGCAGCACCTCTGAATTAACCTGTTGTTCTATAGGGCCTTGAAATCTTGGCTTTCCCCCATGCCCTAGGTTAGGACAGATGTACATCTCCGTCAAAGGTACTTTTTATATTTACGTTTCAGACTGTCTCTTTCCTGGACATGTCAGTTTTTACTAGATTTGTTAAAACATGATTATTTTTTAATTGTTATGGAACCATTGATAAGTGGCCACTCCTAAAAATGTAACTGACACCTATAAATAAATGTTGACACTGACAAACACACCACCAGTCAATTGCAAAAGACATACTTTACTTGGAACAGCTTACATCCTGTGACAATTTCTCCAACACCATGAAACCTCAACATCTGTTTATCCCAAGTCCTTGGGAAAGACTCGAGATATGGATAAAAATGTCAAATCCATTCTGAATGTTTTATTTTCATTTTAGTAATTGGATTTGTATGCTACATCTGGCTGACTGTGAGGTGAACCACTAATTAATATTATTTATAAGCAATTTACCATCAGGATTAGTACATTGGATTGTAGTCTAAGTTAAATTTCTATTCACTCATGCACTGTTTGCATATTTTAGGCAGAACTGTTTTGAACTCAAAAACAAAAAATTGTTTGGGGGCTTGTTCTTATAACCACTCTATGGGGTTTTGAGGTTGACAGCCCAGAGATTACCGTTGGAGTTTTAATTTGTTACAGAGTTGTGAAATAAGGCAATTTATGCTTTTGCCCCTTGCTATCTAATGAGTGGGAAACATAAAGAATACCAACCCTATTAAACTATTATCAGACAATGGTTCAAATCATGATTCTTTTCTAATTTATTTTATTGGCGATGTCTTTATATGGTTGGGAAATCATGTTGATACTAATGGCTCCAGTGGGTGCATCTAGCATAACCCTCTTGTAAGGGCCTTTCATTTGAGACAATGAAAGTACTTTTTAAAAAAGCTTAGGGTCCTCACTAGCCAAAGCTCCATCAACATCTTAGAAAATCTGAAAAGCAGAAAATCTGCACCTAACCTTGATACATTCTTTTTATTGAGCTGTTTACTGGAGTTTAATGTAAATGTAGTGATTCACATTTAAACCTTTGTTTTCTAATCTAGTCTGAAAGAAGTCTACATATGCTTGAAGAATATTTTAATGCTGACTGAAAATAGGCCCACCATGCAAGTTTCAGGAAATAGCTGTTATATGAAACAAAAGATGCACTATAACCCAGTGCCAAGCCCTCAAGAAGAATGGTTGAGAGCAGTATGCTTAATATTGCTTAATGGCACAAATATGTTGAAACAGCAATATAATAAAAACAGTGCAAGTGGGATTTGAAAAGCTAATGGGAAAATATTAACATGAGAATGTATCTGGTTGGATGGGTGGGAATTTAAGTGTCCTCATATTCTCCTGGCATCCACCATGGTAGTTCTGGTTCTTATTAGAGCAATTTGGAAGTCAACAAACTGCTGACCTTAATTAAGAAGCTTTTCATAATTTTTCATCTTCTTCCTTAAAGTGGTTCCTTACTATATAATCAGGAGCTTGTCTGAGCTTGGAAAAAAAATGTTTTGAATGTTTAGCATGTTCAGAACACTCACAATTTTAAAATGTTGTAGGTCTAAATGATTACCAAATCAGGAAAAAAAATGATCAGCAATGGGTTATATAGGCTTCTGAAGAAAAAGGAAATTATTTTCTGGATCAGTCTAATCAGATGAAACTTGTACCAGTTGGTCCAAATTCCAGGTACCATTCGATTTAATTATTGATTGATGCCTGAAAGTTAAAATGCCAAATGCCAAAATACTTGACTTTTGATGCAGAGAGGTAAAGATAGTCTTCCTTTAGTGATTGCCTTGTGAACTTCCTCTATGATCATTTCTAAGAATGTGTGCTTGATGATTTTAACCCAGAAAAGTCAAGCTGAAATGTCTAAAAACCACTGAGCTTAAGAGATGTGTCCAGCCTGGTTTTTGCTAATAGCAGCCCACATTTTCCCCTTTGGAACTGAAGGTTTTTTGTGTAGCTTTGGGAGAGTCACGGCAGCCACAAAGGCAGTTCCAGGGCACTAGGCTTGCCCAGGAACTTGGGAAAAGGTACATTTTAAGATGTTAGAAGTTAGCAGTTGCCAATAGTATTTTTCTTCTTTTTCATAATGGGCCAGTGGATGGCCTTACAGAAGGATGGTCATCTGGGCACTGAGGACAGCTGGACTGGATCTTCCCAGACATTTGGGTGTGGGGGGAATGGCTGCTTTGTGCTACGGCATGCCCTTGGAGTCTCCTTGGTGTTTGGAACTTCTTAAGGGGTCACTGCTTTTTGCCTTGCTATGGAAGTTTGCAGAATGTTCAGCCTTTCATGTTGGGATGGTAGCTGTTGGAACTTCCTGAGAATTTAAAGGCATAAATGGGGATGGAGGAATAGGCAGATGGAATGATATGTTGGGACCAGTTGTCAAACACCTGCGCTTTGATTATGTAACTACAGCAATTCAGATTCTGTTGTTACTATAAAACTCAATAGAAGTAGTTTTAGCTTTTCTGGGTAGTTGATTTGAACTCACTAGTCTACCAAGTGGGTTGAGACCCACAAAACATAAATGGATTGACAACCACCATTAAGCAATCCTCTTTATCCTAAGAAATCTATTTTAAGTTATTAATAACTTCTGAAATTATATCAACTCTATTTTCTATGTCATTTCCTATCAGTTGAAATAATATTTATTCCAATATAGTTAATACACAGAATGTTTATCATTTAACTGTGCAATCTCTGCACATATGTATATACATAGATATATATAAACTCAGAATCTCATTTACCAAATTCAACTAAAAATACTTATATTTCATTAATTTGTCTTATTAGACACGACAATGGTTCCAGCATCAATTTCAAATCAAAAGCAATAAGATACATGCTTGGTGACTTCCTCATTGTGTTCTAGTAACTGGTGAAATAATCCCATTGGTAGGGGGAATGATGATGATGATGATGATGATGTCAACACAACGCAGCAAACGAGATCACTATGGTGGATTTTGTATTTCATCACCAGTTGGGCGCTTCCCAAGCAACTAGGACTCTGTGATGTAGCAGCGATTTATGTTTGCCGATCCCAGTAAAGCGGCCTTTTGCAATTGACAGATAGAGATTTTGTCAATTCCGATGGTTTTCAAATGTCCGCTGAGATCCTTTGGCACTGCGCCCAGTGTGCCAAGTACCACTGGGACCACTTTCACTGGCTTATGCCAGAGTTGTTGCAGCTCGATTTTTAGATCTTCGTATTTCACTAATTTCTCTAGCTGCTTCTCCTCAATTCTGCTGTCCCCTGGGATTGTGATATCGATGATCCATACTTTCTTTTTCTCCACAATCAGGATGTCTGGTGTGTTATGCTTCAGAATTCGGTCAGTCTGAAGTCGGAAGTCCTACAGTAGTTTTGCTTGCTCATTTTTAACCACTTTTTCGGGCTTATGATCCCACCAGTTCTTTGCCACTGGCAAATGGTAGTTTGGGCACAAGTTCCAGTGGATCATCTGTGCCACAGCATCATGTCTATGCTTGTAGTCAGTCTGTGTGATCTTTTTGCAGCAGCTGAGTATGTGATCGATTAGTCCTTCTGTCTCCTTTTTGAGTGTTCCACTTGTAAGCCATGACCAGGTCTTTTCTTTATCCATTTTGCCTTCAATCTTCTCCAAGAACTGGTTGAATAATTATTGAATATTTAATAATAATAATAATAATAATAATAATAATAATAATAATAATAATAGTTTGTTTGTTTGTTTATTTATTTAATTTGTATGCCACCCCTCTCTGGAGATTCGGAGCAGCTCACAACAACAAAACAGTACAAATCCAATGGTTAAAACATTTTAAAACCCTTAATATAAAAAACAATCACACATCTCATACAAACAAAGCAGAAATGGCCCAGGGGAATCAATTTCCCCATGCCTGGTGACAGAGGTGGGTTTTAAGGAGTTTGCGAAAGGCAAGGAGGGTGGGGGCAATCCTAATCTCCGGGGGGAGCTGATTTCAGAGGCTCTTCCCCTGGGTCCCACCAGATGACATTGTTTTGTTGATGGGACCCAGAGAAGACCAACTCTGTGGGACCTCACCGGTCGCTGGGATTCATGCGGCAGAAGGCGGTCCCGAAAATATTCTGGTCCGATGCCATGAAGGGCTTTATAGGTCATAACCAACACCAATTAATTATAAGCAAAGATATAAATTACATAGGAAATCTAAATTTCTGTACACATGAACTAGAAATTTGATTTGAATTATAACCCTTCTGTGTTCCATAATGCTTATTCCACTGATATCAGTTTACAAGGTTTTTATATTGACTAGGATTCTTATATTATGATGTCTTTTTGCTGATGTCCTTTAATAAAATCAGATTGTGGAGGACAAATTATTGTGGGTAATACCTTCTGTAAATACCTTCTGCAAAAACATATGGACCACTCAACTTGATCAGGGTAAAATATTAGATGCTATTTACATAGACTTTTTTAATAAAGCCTTTGATTCAGTAATACATGACAAAGTACTTCTGAAACTAATATCCTATGGCATCTTTGGACCACTACATGAATGGATAACTGTGTTCCTATCTAACAGACAACAAATAGTCAAAATAGGAAGTGCCATATCAAATCCTACTCCTGTCAACAGGGGTGTCTCTCAAAGTAGTGATCTAGGACCAACACTCTTCATACTGTACATAAACGATCTTTGTGATCATATTATAAGCAGCTGTGTTCTCTTTGCTGATCTTGTTAAACTATTTAATACCACTGACAATGCTGCAACACTTCAAAAATACCTTGACCATGTAGCAGAATGGTCAAACGACTGGCAACTTCAAATCTCAGCCAACAACTGCTCTGTCTTACACATTAGTAAAAAGAATCAAAATACAAAATACAAACTTGGAGGAAACAAATTTGTAGATGACCCTCACTCTGTCAAAGACCTTGGAGTACTCATATCCAATAACCTAATTGCTAGAGCCCACTTAACAAAATTGCTAAAAAAGCACTAAGAATTGTTCATCTAACTTTACGAAGCTTCTTTTCTGTTAATATTACACTGCTAACCAGTGTATACAGAACATTTGTTAGACCAATTCTGAAATACAGCTCACCTGTCTGGAGCCTGCACTGCATATCAGACATTAATACAACCGAGAGAGTCCAGAAATATTTCACAAAAAGAGTCCTTTACTCCTCCGTCCGCAACAAAATCACTCTGTGAGCTGCATTGGTTGCCGATTGGTCTCCGGACATAATTTAAAGTGCTGGTTATGACCTACAAAGCCCTACATGGCAGATTACCTACGGGACTGTCTTCTGCCTCATACATCCCAGTGGCCAGTTAGGACCTATAGAGTCAGCCTTCTCCGGGTCTTTCACAAAGCTTTGAAGACTTATCTCTGTCAGCATGCATGGGAACCATGAGCTGTGGGATTGATCCCAGCCAATGCTGTGAGTGATTGGATTGGATGAATGTGGACGACTGTGTTAGGATAGATGGGGCTTTTTTAGAAATGTTTTTAGTTTTTGTAGTATTTTTAGTAATTAGATTTCTACACAATATATTATATTGTATTGTATTTTTTGCTGTATGCCACCCTGAGTTGGTAGAGAAGGGTGGCTTAGAAATCAAATAACTAACTAACTAACTAACTAACTAACTAACTAACTAACTAACTAACTAACTAACTAACTAATTCCACCAGATTTGAAATGCTGGGATTAGAAAATTTACAACTGTGTCGCTTTCAATCTGATCGAAATGTAGTTTATAAAATCATATACCAATATGTCCTTCGTGTTAATGACTACTTCATTTTCAACTGTAGCAATACATGAGCAGGTAATAGATTCAAACTAAATGTAAACCACTCCAAACTCGACTGCAGAAAATACGACTTCAGCAGTAGAGTGATCAATGTCTGGAATGCATTACCAGACTCTGGTTTCTTTCCCAAAACTCAAAAATCTTAACCTTAGATTAGTAAACAGGCAATCTCTCCCCATTCTAAGAGGTCTGTAAGGGGCGTGCACGAGTGCACCACTGTGCCTACTATCCCTCCTGCCCTATTGTCCTCTTTTATTGTTACTTTTTACTTACGTTATCTTTATACAAACTACTATTATCCTATACATGTTTGCAGGGGTGGGCTACTGCTCAGACCGGGTGGTGGTGGTGGTGGAAACGCAGTGGGGTAGCGAAAATGGAGCTCCACCCCAGAACACCCAATTTGCACTGAAAGACGTTGAAAGAAAAATGCATAAGCCACGCCCACAGTGTGGTAGTAAAATTTTTGGTAGCCCTTCACTGCATGTTTGACAAATAAAAAAAATAAAAAAATAAAAAAACTTGATCAATATTGTATGCTCTGGGTAAGATCCTTCCAGCCTTTCAAATTAGTGATTACCCCTAATTTATACCACTAAAGCTTCATAGTGTGATGCTCTCAGGATGCTATTTTTACAAGATGTCTGTAATGTTTTCAGTGTAGCTATTTGGAATTCTTTTGATACCATTTGATAGTCATTCTATCTGGTCCAGGAGCCTTTCCAGTTTCTGTCAAATTGATAGAATCATAAATCTAAGGAAAAGGACACAGCTCACCTGAGAGTATGTCAAAAAATTCTGAAAGAATGTTTCTTTTAAAATAATAATTGAATTACTCAGAAATCCTTCTGTTTTCATTTGTTTTTTAAACATAGTATGGGCACAAGACATATGAAATCCAGCTCCAGATTGGTAAATCTGAAAGTGTAATATGCTTCTTTAATCTGTTTCATGGCACATTATTTCTTCAAGTATTTTCATCAAAAGCTGTAGGTTATTATCTCGCTATGACATATTCTTTAAATATATCTCAAATTATTGGCTAATTAATAATTTGGGGGGGATTGGTATTGGTATATTTTTGTTGCTGTTCCATAAACTTGAAACTTGACATAGAAACATAGAAACATAGAAGACTGACGGCAGAAAAAGACCCCATGGTCCATCTAGTCTGCCCTTATACTATTTTCTGTATTTTATCTTAGGATGGATATATGTTTATCCCAGGCATGTTTAAATTCAGTTACTGTGGATTTATCTACCACGTCTGCTGGAAGTTTGTTCCAAGGATCTACTACTCTTTCAGTAAAATAATATTTTCTCATGTTGCTTTTGATCTTTCCCCCAACTAACCTCAGATTGTGTCCCCTTGTTCTTGTGTTCACTTTCCTATTAAAACACTTCCCCCCTGGACCTTATTTAACCCTTTAATATATTTAAATGTTTCGATCATGTCCCCCCTTTTCCTTCTGTCCTCCAGACTATACAGATTGAGTTCATTAAGTCTTTCCTGATACGTTTTATACTTAAGACCTTCCACCATTCTTGTAGCCCGCCTTTGGACCCGTTCAATTTTGTCAATATCTTTTTGTAGGTGAGGTCTCCAGAACTGAACACAGTATTCCAAATGTGGTCTCACCAGCATTCTATATAGCGGGATCATAATCTCCCTCTTCCTGCTTGTTATACCTCTAGCTATGCAGCCAAGCATCCTACTTGCTTTCCCTACTGCCTGACTGCACTGTTCACCCATTTTGAGACTGTCAGAAATCACTACGCCTAAGTCCTTTTCTTTTGAAGTATTTGCTAACACAGAACTGCCAATACAATAGTCAGATTGAGGATTCCTTTTCCCCAAGTGCATTATTTTACATTTGGAAACATTAAACTGCAGTTTCCATTGCTTTGACCATTTATCTAGTAAAGCTAAATCATTTACCATATTGCCGACGCCTCCAGGAATATCAACCCTATTGCACACTTTAGAGTCATCGGCAAATAGGCAAACCTTTCCTACCAGACCTTCCCCTATGTCACTCACAAACATATTAAAAAGAATAGGACCCAGAACAGACCCTTGTGGCACACCGCTTGTAACCTGACTCTGCTCAGAATACTCGCCATTCACAACAACCCTCTGGTGTCTATGCTTCAGCCAGCTGCAAATCCATTGAACTATCCAGGGATTAAGTCCAATCTTCACTAATTTATCTATCAGCTCTTTATGTGGAACCGTATCAAAGGCTTTGCTGAAGTCCAGGTAGGCAATATCCACGGCACCACCTTCATCCAACACCTTTGTGACATAGTCAAAGAACTCAATGAGATTAGTCTGACACGATTTGCCTTCAGTAAAGCCATGCTGATTTGGGTCCAATAAGTTATTGTTTTTTAGATGCTGATTTATCCTCTTTTTGAGTAGAGTCTCCATCATTTTAACTACAACTGATGTCAAGCTAACTGGCCTGTAGTTACCAGCTTCTTCTCTACTGCCCTTCTTGTGGATAGGCACAACACTTGCCATTCTCCAATCCTCAGGAACATCTCCTGTTAACAAGGATTGGTTAAACAAATCAGTCAGGGGGGTAGCAATGACAGATCTGAGTTCTTTAAGAACTCTGGGGTGGATGCCATCTGGACCCATTGCCTTATTTATCTTTAATCGTTCAAGTTCTTCTAAGACATCGACTTCTAAGATCACTGGACCTGAATCTGTACAGTTGGAAGCAATGCTATATCCCTCTATAGTATTATTTTGTAAGGTGTCTTTTGAGAAAACTGAACAGAAGTAGCTATTGAAATGGTCAGCGATCTCCTTATTCCCATTAATGCATGTATTTTTCCCGGTACTAAGCTTCGTGATGCCGCAGTTTTTCTTCTTCTTATCACTAATATATCTGAGGAAGGTTTTATCCCCCTTCTTTACAGATTTTGCTATTTCTTCCTCTTTTGAGGCTTTAGCAGCATATATTATCTGTTTCGCCTCCTTCTGTCTCATTTTATACACCTCCCTATCAGCTATACTTCCAGACTCTTTATACCTCCTATAGGCAGCCTTTTTTTCATTGACTATAGTCCTTACATCATTGCTAAACCATAGCGGTTTCTTCTTCCTTTTACCTTTAGTTATTTGTCTTACATACAGTCCAGTGGCTTTTAAGATGGCCTTTTTAAATACAGTCCACTGGGTGCTCGCTCCTGCCATTTTATCCCTCCCCTTTAATTCATTATCTAAATATTCCCCCATTGCATTAAAATTTGTTTTTCTGAAATCCAATACTTTGGTTGCATTATAGGATTGCTCACAATGAGTTTTTACATCAAACCACAAACATAGATGGTCACTGCAACCTAAATTTTCTCCCACCTTGACATCTGAAACCCAATTCCCATTCGTAAAAACTAAATCTAGAATATTCTCCCCTCTAGTTGGTGTCTTAACCAGCTGTGCCAGAGCTGCTCCTGTAAAGGCCTCTACTATATTCTTACTTTTGCATGTAAGGGCACTGGGGATATTCCAGTCAACATCAGGCATGTTGAAATCACCCATAACCACAATATCTCCCTTTACTGCCATTTGGGTAATTTCATCCACCATCTTGTTGTCATATTCCTCGGATTGCCCTGGAGGCCTATAGATCACCCCAATTCTAATGACAGAACCTTCTTTATTTTGCATGCAAATCCAGAGAGTCTCTAGATCTTGACATGTATTTTGAATTAGTGTTGTTTTTAGAGTTTCTTTAACATAAATGGCTACTCCACCTCCCCTTCTCTCTATTCTATCCTTCCTATACAGTGTATATCCTGGTATGGATATTTCCCATCCCATTGACATTTTGCTCCACAAACTTTTCCAGCAAGGAAGTATTAAAATAGTATGTCATGCTATCTTGGTTATTTTCCAAAGTCTGTGAAATTACTACAAATGAGTGATCACAAATTAAACTGAACTAATGTTACATTTGCTGTAGGCATTCTAATTGCTGATTGTTACCATATTCTCAATCATCTTGATCAAAAGGGATCATTACACTTGTTGGATAAATTATTATAATTCCTTTGATTCCAGAATGATTTTACTTTTGATCATCAGTACCTCTTCCTCCCACAGTGATAAATTCACCATTTCCTGGACCTACCTTATCAAGCTTCTTTAACCATAGCAAGCTCTAGTAAGACAAAATAGAATAAGCAGTAGGATGAATCATAAACATTTTCCTGAAATTGATCCAAGAAAACTGGATAAGATAATATATTTTGACCTGCAACCATAGCAGCATTTGATTTTTATTGCTACGACGATATCCTGAAAATTTAAAACTCAAGGTTTTAAATATTATAAAGCAACATGAATGCTGGAGTCATGTTTGAAAGAATTCCATGGCTTCCATAGAGTCCAAGCCATAAAATTTAAGAAGCTCTGCTTGAGAATTCTGGCTACACAAGTCCACGTAAAGGAAAAATGGGCAGATCAAGCCATAGAAGAATTCAAAACAACAATGTTTTTCTTTAAAGTTATAGCCAAATGCTGCTTAAACATCAAGACATTCTAACATGGAGAAGATCAAAAGCACAAATTATGTTGGGTGTGCTTCATTTTCAGAGGAAATAGAGCAACATATAGAGCTTGTCTTAAGACACTTTAACAGTAGGTATGGTGAAACACCCTACAATTAATTCATTATACGGATGGATAATTATGTTAGCATAATAATCTGCAAATAAAATGACGAAATCCCTGGAATCAGGAATCTGAGTTACTGGCAACTGTTAATTCCTCTTTGCCAGTGGGAAAGCTTTCCTTTCTCTTGGAGAATGAAGGCAGCAGGGAGTATTTGAAAATGTTTATTTGAAAATGAACACAAGAAATAATTTTAAAGCAGCAGAAGAGAAAAGAAAAAAAATAAAGTATGATGAAACACAGCTGTCTTGATATGAGCAATCATTAAACAATAGGAGGAAATGAAGAAGATAAAATTGATTTTGAAGTTTTTGAATATTTCAGAATCAGTAAGGTTGAAAAGCAATTTATTTTGCCATGTTAACCCCTGCCCCAAATAATCCATGCTATTGTTAAGCCTTTGTTAAGTCTAGTGTTGGAACGGAGAAAGATCAACTGTGTTCCGGTGAGTGGCATTGGTTGATGTAATTACTTACAGCAGAATGGAGTACTTAAACAGATTGAGGCCTGTTTTTCCACCAGAATTGGCTCACATGCCTCTAACATTCCTGCTTGGAAAAAAGTATATTACATTTTTAACAAAAAGTAATAGGCTACATTTTTATTAAATATTCTTTATAATGAATGAGTTTTGCAGCACACTTATAGGCAAAACTTCCTCCAAAATCACAGACCAATTCTGAAGTCACGTGATTGGCATTTATCTTCAGTAGACAGTCTCTGTCACTCTGTTTATGTTTCTGGCTAAAATAATTGCATTCCATTGACTTTTTTTCCTGGTGCGTAGTAGTGCCTAGTTGACCTTAGTTGATCTACTAAGCAGGGTCAGACAAAAATAGTGCTGAGGTTGGAAGATCATCAAGAAATTCTAAAATTCTTAGCAGAACTTGGAATTTACCATCCTGGGAAAAAGGCAATGACAAAGAAATTGTGTATTACTATTAATAAAAACCTTGGACTCTCTGGTTTGAGAGCATGTGCCATCCTTTCTCCCCCACCTGAAATTAACAAGAGGAGATCTGTCTGTATGGTGGCTAAGAGTAAACCCAGAATCAATGGCACATAGTCAATCAATCAATAATTAGGTGAACTGGGTCGCCCAATAGATGTATCTGCTCCTGTTTGTTGCACCATCTGCTCCTGGTGTTTTCTTCTTCCTATCAGCTGAACTATCAGTGCAAGCCCAGACTATCAGTGTAAGCCCCTCCATGGAGAAATCCAATAAATAAATAAAATAAAATAAAATAACATAACAAATATAAAATAACAAATATAAAATAACAAATAACAAATAACAAATATAAAATAACAAATAACAAATAACAAATATAAAATATAAAATAACAAATAACAAATAACAAATAACAAATAACAAATATAAAATATAAAATATAAAATATAAAATATAAAATATAAAATATAAAATATGAATGAATGAATGAATGAATGAATAAAGAAGAGTTTCCAGAGTATGATCTGTAACAGAAAGAGGTGGGCTTCAAAAATTTAGCAAGGAGTTCTCTGCCTGGTTGCTGGGTAGGCATGGCCAAGGTGTGTATGTTGTGTATGCCTTCCAAGATGGAGAGATTAAGAAGTGTTAAGGAGCTTTAAAGAACCTTTTCAGGAATATGGGACAAAACTCATGATTTTTCCAGCCAGATGACAAACACGGTTTCTGTAAGATCAGTCAGTGGGGAACATTTACTAGAAATAGATTTCTTTCAGAAAAAAAGAGGCAGCAGATTTAAATTATGATCAGGGTCTGACAGGCCAAAGCTCTAAAAAACTCCAGCTTTTAAGATTTTCCAGATATCACTTCACTGCATTTGATCAAAGTTAAGGCTATTTCCTCATTAGTGAACTAAAGGGTCACACACGCCCTGTTTGTGACAATAAATTCTGCTCTCTTTTCTTATGGTTTTTCAGTGCAAAGCAGAAGAGGTTTGTCTCTAATGGGAAAGGAGGTCAATCTGCATCTGTTAATTGTTTAGCTTTCTTATCAGTGTGAGAAATTAACTCTAATCAGCACAAAAATTGTTTGGGTGATCCTATCAGAAACTGTACATCACTATTGGCAACCTGGCTTAAGAAAGGATAAAAGAGAGCAAATGTTCTGACATTTTACTCATCATTCTAGTTGTGTGGCTGTGGGAAAATCAAAGCTATTAATTTGACTAAAATTTGAAAAGAATGGCTGTTTGCCTAACATATTTATACCAATGATTAATTGAATTGTGTTTTTCTCAGTTAATCCAACTGAACTAATCCACTAAATCACAGATTTCCTAAGGGTGGGAAAGTGATGAAACCTGCATCATGATGCCAGAATGCAACTCCCACAACTAATGTGCTTGTGTCATATATTGGGATATAAACACAAAAGAATGGAATTTCCATCATTATATCATCAGGCCCTTGCCGTTTTGATGTAATCTCAGTTTGTTGTGGTTACTCATGCATTGAATTAACCGATAGTCATATATACCCAATTAGGTTTAAATATAGTTAGCATGTTTGTACCTCTGTGTCTAGTAAGGCAAATACAGTAATACCTCATGATACGAACTTAATTGGTGCAAGGAGGAGGTTCGTAAGATGAAAGGTTCGTAAGATGAAGCATTGTTTCCCATAGGAAACAATGTAAAGTCAATTAATCCGTGCAACAACAAAAAAAACCCCGCAAAAAAACGCTGCCGCCCGGCTGTCACCTTTTAAAACAGCCTGGGGGCTTCGGCGTTGGGAGGCTGCTGAGAAGCCCCCCGGCTGTTTTAAAAGGTGACAGCCGGGCGGCGGGGCTTCTCAGCGAAAGTTCGGGTTTGGGAGGCTGCTTTGAGGAGGCGGGGAAGCCTCTTGCAGCAGCTGCCACAGCCGCCGGCTTCCCCGTCGCTCGCCCGCCGAGGATGCTGACCTGCTGCCTCGCGGGGAAGCCGGGCAAGAGCGATCTTCTGCCGGCCATGGGCGAGCGGCGGGGAGTCGCCCATGGCCGGCAGAAGATCGCTCTTGCCCGGCTTCCCCGCGAGGCAGCAGGTCAGCAAGAGCGATCTTCTGCCGGCCATGGGCGACTCCCCGCCGCTCGCCCATGGCCGGGAGAAGATCGCTCTTGCCCGGCTTCCCCGCGAGGCTTCCCCCATCCTCGCCCGCCGCCCGCCCGTCCAGAATGCTGAGCTGATGCCTCGCGGGGAAGCCGGGCAAGAGCGATCTTTTGCCGGCCATGGACGAGCGGCGGGGAGTCGCCCATGGCCGGCAGAAGATCGCTCTTGCCCGGCTTCACCGCGAGGCATCAGGTCAGCAAGAGCGATCTTCTGCCGGCCATGGGTGACTCCCCGCCGCTCGCATTGGGGTGGGGGGGCTGTCAGGAGACCCCCCCACCCCAGCACTTTGCATCCCGCCGGCTAAGAGCAATCGGACAGCAGCTTCTGCCGGACACGGGTAATGAGCGGGACAGAGAAGCGGGGAGAATCAGGAGGCTCCTTTGGCGGCTGGAGGCTGCCTGGGTTTTGTGTTTTTGGCTGGGGGAGGAAGCAGTAGGACCTTCCTAACTCACTCCCCCCCAGCCAAAACCCCAAAGCCTGTTTGCTGCCACACGATTTAGCCAGGACAGGAGCGAAGTGACGTGGAGGAATGGGGAGCTGAAACCGGGCGGTTTCAGCTTTCCATCCCTTCACGTCACTTCGCCGCTAAATCGTGTGGCAGCAAACATGCTTTGGGGGTTTGGCTGGGGGAGAGGGAGTTAGGAAGGTCTTACTTCTTCTCCCCCCCAGCCAAATCCCCAAAGCATGTTTGCTGCCACATGATTTAGCGTCGAAGGGACGTGAAGGGATGGAAAGCTGAAACAGCCCGGTTTCAGCTTTCCATCCATCCACGTCACTTCGCCGCTAAATCGTGTGGCAGCAAACATGCTTTGGGGGTTTGGCTGGGGGGGAGTGAGTTAGGAAGGTCCTACTTCTCCCCCGCAGCCAAAACCCCAAAGCATGTTTGCTGCCACACGATTTAGCGGCGAAGGGACATGAAGGGATGGAAAGCTGAAACCGCCCGGTTTCAGCTCCCCAATCCTCCACGTCACTTCGCTCCTGTCCTGGCTAAATCGTGTGGCAGCAACAGGCTTTGGGGTTTTGGCTGGGGGGGAGGGAGTTTGGAAGGTCCTACTTCTCCCCCCCAGCCAAAACCCCAAAGCATGTTTGCTGCCACACGATTTAGCGGTGAAGTGACGTGAAGGGATGGAAAGCTGAAACCGCCCGGTTTCAGCTCCCCATTCCTCCACGTCACTTCGCTCCTGTCCTGGCTAAATCGTGTGGCAGCAAACAGGCTTTGGGGTTTTGGCTGGGGGGGAGAAGTAGGACTTTCCAGCAGCCTCCGAATGCCGAACGCGGAAGTTCGGGTTTGTTCGGCTTCGGGAGGCTGCTGGAAAGCCGCCCGGCTGTTTTAAAAGGTGACTGCCAGGCTGGGGGGCTTCCCAGCAACCTCCCGAACCCTGAACTTTTGCCGAACTTCCGGGTTGGGGTTCGGGGGGGTGCTGGGAAGCCCCCCAGGCCGGCTGCGACCTTTTAAAACAGCCACGTGGCTTCCTAGCTGTCTCCTGAAGCCGAACGCGGAAGTTCGGCTTTGCCGTTCGGCTTCAGGAGACAGATGGGAAGCGGCGCAGCTCTTTTAAAAGGTTGCAGCCGGCCTGAGGGGCTTCCCAGCACCCCCCCCGAACCCGGGTTTGGGGTTCGGGGCGGTGCTGGGAAGCCCCCCAGGCCGGCTGCGACCTTTTAAAACAGCCGCGCCGCTTCCCAGCTGTCTCCTGGAGACGAACGCCAAAGCCGAACTTCCGCGTTCGGCTTCAGGAGACAGCTAGGAAGCCGCGCAGCTGTTTTAAAAGGTCGCAGCCGGCCTGGGGGGCTTCCCAGCATCCCCCTGAACCCCGAACTTGTGCCTAACTTCCAGGTTCGGGGTTGGGGAGGATGCTGGGAAGCCCCGCCGCCCGGCTGTCACCTTTTAAAACAGCCGCGCGGCTTCCCAGAAGTCTCCGAACACTGGTTCGTAACTTGAAAAAAGTTCGTAAGAAGAGGCAAAAATTTTCTGAACCCCGGGTTCGTATCACGAGTTGTTCGTAAGATGAGGGGTTCGTATCTTGAGGTATCACTGTACAACCAATTGATTCCTTCAGGTTGTAACTTGTGTATCCAACGCATTATTGGCTGCTGCATATATAGCCCTAACTTTGTACCAGAAAAATATTTTTTTTTTTAAAGAAAGAAGAAAATACAGCATATGGAAGGCTTACAAATGAACAGTGAGGTAACATCTGGGTAACATCATCAATGTGATTGATGTGGTATTTCCCTGTTCATACATAGTAGCTTGTCCTGCCAATTTTGTGGAGGTGTGGCTTTCTCTTTGATTAGAGTATTGTTATCTATCTTATTTATTGCCTGCTGATGAACCCTGATTATCTGAGCATTGACATCTGAAAAGAATGTGTTCTAATTCTTATTTATTTTCTACATTTGTATTGTCTCTTTTGAATATATGTATATGTGATTTAAAAGGGATGTGGTAGCTCAGTGGCTAAGATGCTTAGCCTGTCGATCAGAAGGTTGGCAGTTGGGTGGTTCGAATCCCGAGTGCTGCGTAAGTGGTCCCTTACTTGTCCCATTTCTCTGCCAACCTAGCAGTTCAAAAGCACGTAAAAAATGCAATTAGAACAATAGGGACCACTTTGGTGGGAAGGTAACAGCACTCCATGTGCCTTCTGCATTGAGTCATGCCGGCCACATGACCATGAAGAATATATTTGGACAGCGCTGGCTCTTCGGCTTAGAAACAGAGATGAGCACCGCCCCTTGAACCGGAAACAACTAGCACATGTGTGGGGGAACCTTTACCTTTACCTTATAGGTGATTTATCTCTATCTGTCAATTGATGGCTGATTTGTCTGAATGCCTAGCTTCTAGGAATTCCCTAGCATTTTTCTGATTTAGTGTAAGATGTTAATAGCATCCTGTTGACCAAGCGAAATCACCAAGCTCAGAGAACACC
Source organism: Erythrolamprus reginae (assembly GCF_031021105.1). NCBI lineage: Eukaryota > Metazoa > Chordata > Lepidosauria > Squamata > Dipsadidae > Erythrolamprus > Erythrolamprus reginae. Next base: position 129,164,754 of record NC_091951.1, read on the forward strand.
AAAACTTCCACTGCTAAGAAGTAACAGGGAAAGGGCAAGTGCTTTGGGCATGAGTCACTGTGACTCATGCCCTTGTAGTCTTGTAGACTACTACAACACATTCTACATGGGGCAGTTTCTGAAGAGCATTCAGAGACTTCAACTGGTACAGAATGCGACTGAGCAGATAGTAAATGACACCAGCTGTACAGCATACGTATCACACTTCTGTTTGAGCTGCATTGGCTAGTGATAGGTTTCTGTGTCCAATTCAAGGTGCTGGTTGTCACCTTTAAAATCCTACTTGGCTTGGGGCCGAGTTGGCGAAGGGACTGCCTTTTTCCAAATGTCTGTATCTGTCCAATTTGCTTTAGCAGAGATTGGCCTTTTCTGAAGTAATACCTGTTCTATGGTATATCCTTCCTTAAAGATTAGATTGATCCCAACCCTGTTAGCCTTTTGTAAATCTCTAAAAATTTGGCTGTGCTCCTTAACCTGTGTTCTGTCGAGCTCTCTGGTAGAATCCTCTCGAAAATGCAATTTCAGACACACACACGTTTGAAAATTCAAAACAATGTTCTTTATACCGAAAATGCAAATAAACGAAGCACTCTTTTTGTATAGCAAAGAGCACTCATCTCTAAACAAACTGGTAATTTGTACAAGTCCCTTATCAGTTCTGTGATACTTAGCTTGCAGCTGTGAGGCAATTCACAGTCCTTCTTCTTTCACAAAGTGAAACACACTTTGCTCTGGTTTAGTTTCAAAGTGGGGAAAAATCAGCACACAAAGGTTCAAAGTCAGCGAAGCAGTCACGAAACACAACAGATAATCCTCCACAATGGCCAAACCCACAGGCTGCTCTTTATAGCAGCCTCACTAATTACCACAGCCCCACCCAACCACAGGTGGCCTCATTTTCTCTGATAATAATCTCTCAGTTGTTGTTGCCTATGCATCGCTCTCCGCATGCGTGGCTGTATCATTAACTCTTGTTCTGAATCCAAGGAGGAGTTAGATAATTGATCTCCTTCTGAGCTGTCTGCCACACTCTCCTCCTCCCTGTCACTCATGTCTTCTTGGTCAGAGGAGACTTCATCATCAGATTCCACCAGGAGCAAAACAGGCCTGCAGCATGTGGATGTCTCCCCCACATCCACAGTTCTTGGGGCAGGAGCTGGGCCAGAGCTAACCACAACAACCTGACTTACTGAATGGACTATGGCCCCATTTCCTAGCTTTATTGTAAACTGGCCAAGTACCTTGCATACTGCATATATTTATTTGGGATGTGTTTTGTAGTATTTATTGATCAGACTCAAAATTATCCTGCCACAAACCCATTATGTAAATACCCAATGTAAAGGAAAGTGGAAGGAAATCAAGGCAGATGAACAGCAGCAAGGTGGATAGACTTGGTTACAATGGCAAAGAATGCACTATTGGAAACTCAAAAGATTGGGTTAGAGGCAGATTGTTGTAGAGGAAACTGTCTCTATGGTGATCTGTAACAGAAAGAGGTTGGCTTCAAAAATTTTAGCAAGGGGTTCTCTGCCTCGTTGCTCAGTAGGCATGACTATGGTGGGTATAGCCTAGTTGGCCTCCTTCACCACAATGGAAGGGGGGAGTTTTTGCCCTCCCCAGACTCCGAAGGCTTTCTTCAGTCCTCCAAGAGTGCAAAAACGGCCTCCCAAGGCTCGGGAGGCTGGAAACAGGTCCATTTCTGGCCTTCTTGAACTTCCAGTAGGCCCATTTTTCACTCTCCCCAAGCCTCCCTGCACTTACCTGCATCCAAAACAGACTGTGTGCGTACTCCTGGGAGGGGTGGTTTGGGTAGGGCAAGCCAGGAATGGGATTTTGGGGTTCTCTGAACTGCACAAAAGCTTAGCCAGAAGTTTTCCCGAACCCCTCAAACCCACAACAGCCCACCCCTCATATCAGAGCAATTCGTACCATTAGGGAAGTTTCCCTGATGTTCAGATGGAATATACGTCTTAGTAATTTAAAGCCATTTTTTCTTATCGTGTCTTCTGGAAAACCTCTGAACAACTCTGTCCTCTTATCCTGCTTCCCTGCAGTCTTTCTTTTTCTAAATTAAATATGCCCAATATTTCCAACTTTTCTCATGTTGTTGGATGCCCTCTTCTGGGTGTACTCCATTTTGTCAATATCCTCCCAAAAATGTGGTGCCCAGAATTGAATCTAGTAGTTATATGAGGTCTGATTAATGCAGAGTTGAAAGGAACAATGCCTTCTCAGTAACCACATAATTCTGTTGCTAAAGCCTAGGATTTCATGTAATTATTTTGCATTACACTATTGGCTCACAAATCTATCAGGATACTTTGATTTCCTGGACTGTTGCCTAGTCCCTTCATTCATTATTTGTACCTTGAATGATTTCCTACCTACGGCAATACAAATGCCTTTGTATTTGTTAAATGCATATAGAAATCAAGGAAAATGTCAAACTATAAACTTTATTGGAGGACATATACATTCTGTTACCATCTGTCTGTACAAACTGTCAGAGTTCTTATAGATTTGAGTAATGGAACAAGTCAAGTCATGAAATATTTATTTATTTATGTTCCAAGACCAATTTTAAATGAAAAGTATGGCAATGTATCAGCTATCAAATATAAAATAATAAACTTGTTACACAGAAACCTGAAATAATTAGTAGTGTGAAGGAAACTCCAGGTGGCTTCTACAAGCAATAGCTATTGTTAAAAAGTTGGCAATCTTTTTGGAAACATCTGAGGTTTGATTTTGTAGGAGGAAAGCAATGATCTCCTCCTTAGATTGACAATTACGGTTTCTAACAGTCGGGAATTGATCAAGTAGTGGTGAAAATTGAGATATAATACAAGTGGAAACTCTGATACAATTTGTTTGATGATTTAGGTCCCAGTTCATCTATTTAAGATTAACCATGGGTTTGTGAGAACTAACTGATGCTGAAAAAGAAAGGATATCATAAATCAGATCAAGACTGATTTGTCTTCTAAAATGAGACTCAAGCCTATCTGATAATGTAAGGTGAAAAATGTTACTCAAAGAATGCATAACCTCAGATGTGTCCTAAATGAGGTTCAGTTTAAGGATGCAATGAGGAATCTGTCATTGTACTTAACAATTTAGATTGAATTATTTCTAATAATTTCTCCCCTATGCCTGAACAGAAAAGTTTTGAACCAGTATGTGCTACCTACTCTAACATATGCCAGTGAAACATGGACATTGACTTCACAATTGATACAAAAGCTGTGAGTGGCACAAAAAGCTTGTAGAAGCCACCTGGAGCTTCCTTCACACTACTAATTATTTCAGGTTTCAGTGTAACAAGTTTATTATTTTATATAAGATAGCTGATACATTGCCATATTTTTCTTTTCATTTAAAAATATCCATGGACAAGAGACAAGAGACAAAGAGCTGCACATGGATTAGAGAACTAAAAATTTAATAATAATAATAATAATAATAATAATAATAATAATAATAATAATAATTTATTAGACTTGTATGCTGCCCCTCTTCGAAGACTCCAAAGACTTAAGCCTAGCGCTTTAACTTGCCTAATTTAATAGCTGCTGTTATATACTGTGTAGCCTAGCTGACTTGTATCTCTAATAAAAGTAAAATATGATTTTTGAGCTATTGTGTGGAGTTTCCTTATACAGTACAAGTAAAAGATTGAAAGTGAATTCCTAACTATTAAAGTTGTGGCCTACTCAGCATTACTGGGCTACTGCTGGTTTGGACCAGTTCAGGTGAACCAGTAGTTGCAACCTACGGGTGGCCCTGCCCACCTGCCCAGGCACAGTCCCATCCTGTGTATTTGATGCCGCACGCATGTATGGAAGGCACATGTGAGTGAACTGCTGTGTTTATTGATGCTGCACACATGTGCGAATGGCATGAATAAGAGAATTATTGTGTTTGGTGACACTGTACACATGTCTGATGCTGAGTGAACCAGTTGTTACAATATATGATGCCCACCTCTGCTACTCAGTCAATCTTCCATTGATTTTCCAGCTATCAGAGATTGGAAAATAATTAGACCTATGTTTTATAATAATTATTCTCAGAATGTTCCCTAAATCAGTAAGAAGAAAATGCTTTAAAGCATCTCTATTTGATTACTTGGGTTATATAGTTGCATTTTCACCATAGAGGAAAATAGGAACAGAAATTAGAAATTATTATGAATAAAATTGAAGTTTAGTGAAAAGTCAGCAATATTGTTAAATAATAGTGGACAATATTGTTAAGTAATAGTGGACTATAATGGAGTTAGAAGAAGAAACAAAAATTGAATAATTAATTATTTAATTATTTAAATTTTTAAAAATATCCCGGCATATTATTATATACACATACAACCTCTAAGGCATCTTTTCTTTATAAACTATGCAAAAAGTAAAGGGAACACTCAAATAACACATCCTAGATCTGAATGAATGAAATATTCTCATTTAATACTTTGTTCTGTACAAAGCTGAATGTGCACAACAGCATGTGAAATTGATTGTCAATCAGTGTTGCTTCCTAAGTGGACAGTTTTATTTCACAGAAGTTTGATTTACTTGGAGTTATATTGTGTTGTTTAAGTGTTCCCTTTATTTTTTTGAGCAGTGTAGTTTAAATCAAGTTATATATTCTATTTTGGTATCACTTTTCAAAACAGCTGTCAACATTGTGATGTAATGCATTGCACCTGTCAAAATGCAATTTAATGTTGTTGCATTAAACAATTGAGGGAAGGATAAGAAGCAATGGTTGGAAACTAACCAAAAAGAGAAGCAACCTGGAATTAAGGAAAAGCTTACCAACAGTGAAGACAATTGATCGGTGGAGCAGCTTGCTTTTAGAAATTGGGGGTGCTGCATCTCTGGAGGTTTTTAAGAAGAGACTAGACAACCATTTATCTGAAATAGTAATGGTTCTCCTACTTGAGCAGGTGGCTGGACTAGAAGACCTCAAGGTTGCTTCCAACTCTATTCTGTACTGTCTTGTCTTGCTCTAGCTGGTAATATCCAGTTCTGCAAACATCAACTTCCTACAACACCAACTATTTTCATTAAAAAATCCAGTTAATCTTGTAAATCCAGTATTTATCAAAAGCAGAATCAAAATGTACTATATTGCAACTGACTCAAATCATGTACTCTCGGGTTGATTATTTCAGGTTCATGAACTCAAGTAGTTTTTAACACTTAAAACCTGTTTTTTAACAGACCAACCACCAGAGAGCACTGTTCAGCATTCTCTATCCCATGATGGTCTGTTGAACAGATTCTTTGATCAGTCTGGAACAAATGATTATCAGGTGACATAATGTTGGTTGATGTATGAAGTCTATTTTTTTGGCCAAGTGAAACATTAATCTGATCAAACAGAACTTCTAGATTGTTGTAAATCAATGGAAACATTACAATCATGTTATTCAAATCCACTATGAAAGGTAATTGCGTCAGGAGAGGAAACAACCAGGGTGCCATACATAATTGCTCATAGTCCTTCTGGAAATGGAGGGATACAACTCTATACAAATATAGATACCAATAACAAATACATAATAAAATAATTTTGTGTTCACTGGTATTCTTGTGATTATTTACATATGTGTCTTTCAAAGGTCCTTCATCCAGGCTTGGAATGTCAGGAAACCAAATGCAGATGGTGTACACCAAGTCCCAGAGAAGCATTATTAGTTTGGAGAGGTGAAAAGGATTATTATTTTTCTTGAAAAACTGATCATATATCGGAAACCTTAAGGATCTGGGGGGCCCTTATTGAAAAGAGAGTGCCAGGATTGTGCATAGAAGAGACAAAATACATTTTGTATTCAGGGTAAAGCTGGCTGAAGATAACAAGCCTTTAAATGCAAAGGCTGGAAACATCAAGCTTGTAATAGAGAATGAGGACGTTTTTCAAAACTCAGGACCATATCAAGCTGTGCTGGATTTCTTCTCCACGTGGTTTCATTTTATCCTATGAATGAGTTGTCTTCTTTTTTTCAGTGTTATCCATATGGGGACAAGTGGGAATTTTGAATTATTTAAGATTACTTTGGAGCTTTTAAAATGGTTCTTTCATCCAAATATAGTCTGGGAGTCAATTTTTTTTTTAATTTATTTATTTTGTCCAATACACAATGAGGGTTTTAGTGGGTATATATCTATATACACATAGTAAAATGCATGATGAAGGTTATAGAGGAGGTACTCATAGTAAAATATATCTAAGAAATAATAAAAAAAAGATATAGTAATAGAACATATCAATGAAAGAATAGAAGAAGAGATATAGGAATAGAAGAAAGGTATAGGAGATATAGGAGAGCAATAAGACAGGGGACGGAAGGCACTCTAGTGCACTTGTACTCGCCCCTTACTGACCTCTTAGGAATCTGGATAGGACAACCGTAGATAATCTAAGGGTAAAGTGTGGGGGTTTGGGGATGACACTATGGAGTCCAGTAATGAGTTCCACGCTTCGACAACTCGGTTACTGAAGTCATATTTTTTACAGTCAAGTTTGGAGCGGTTAATATTAAGTTTAAATCTGTTGTCTGGTCTTGTGTTGTTGTGGTTGAAACTGAAGTAGTCGTCGACAGGCAGGACGTTGCAGCATATAATCTTATGGGCAATACTTAGATCTTGTTTAAGGCGTCTTAGTTCTAAACTTTCTAGGCCCAGGATTGAAAGTCTAGTCTCGTAAGGTATTCTATTTCGAGTGGAGGAGTGAAGGGCTCTGGTGAAGTATCTTTGGACATTTTCAAGGGTGTTAATGTCTGAGATGCGATAGGGGTTCCAAACAGATGAGCTGTATTCAAGGATGGGTCTGGCAAAAGTTTTGTAAGCTCTGGTAAGTAGTGTGAGATTGCCACAGCAGAAGCTACGTAGGATTAGGTTTACAACTCTTGAAGCCTTCTTGGCTATATTGTTGCAGTGGGCTTTGGCACTTAAATCTTTTGTTATTAGTATACCAAAGTCTTTAACCGAGTGAGGATTATCTGTGATAATTTATTTATTCAGTTCGTATTTGGAGTATTTGGTGGTGAAGAATGGGGAAAAAGGACTCCCATAGCCAGATTCATAGGTTTGTAAGAAATTCTAAGGGAAGTAGTTTAGTCTAAAAGATAAGCTCTGTGGTAGAATAAAAAACAACAATAGGGATGACAAATGGATTTTAAATGCAAGAAATGATGATATAGCAGATGAACCAGATCTGAGGTTCAGTTTGATGGAATTGAAGAAGATGAAAAACAATGCTTATGGAAGTAGACAGAGGCTGCGAAAATTCTGTTCCGTTGCTTTTTGTGTTTTCCTTGCAAGGTCCCGTTGGTAGTGTATTAATTCAGCCATTACCAAAGTGAACTCAGCTCTTTGCTCATCCATGGCAAGATGTAAAGACTGATTAAATAATGTTCTTTAACTGTAACTGGATTGATGAAGATCTAACAATACATGAAAAGTTTTCTTTTTCTCTCAAAATGTAAAAGACTGGACAAAGCTAATTGAAGTCTCTCAAAAACCTGCACTAGGTTTTTGATTCAGCCATATGAAACATGATAAAGAAGATAAAATGTGAAAAAATATACTTTCCATCATTAAACGTCCTACTGAAGGCTTAGCGATTGGGTTTTACACATATTGGCATCAAACTTAGGCATGAAGAGCCAGGCTTCTCAAGGCCAATTCTTGTTGAAATAGTGAATAAAGAGTAATCATATAGATCGGTTTGTTTATTTCATTTTTTTAGTATCTTAAATTTCTAGTTTGGAGTTTCAAGTTTAGTTGGTGGTTTGTGTTCCCATCTGCTTTCACATTATTTTTGTTATACTGGATGGGTATCCGTCTCTCACATCCTCCCACAATTTTACTAAAAAATGAATGGGAAATAATATGCTTAGGAAAAGATGGTTTAAGTTATGTAATGGCTGTTATGGAAACACTGTGGAACTGCTACTGACTTCTCTCATTAAGTTCTAACTCCTTCTCACATCGACCGTAGAAAAAAAATCCTGTGATTTCTAGCAAAAATCCATCCCATCATAATTTTAAAAAGCAACTTGTTAAAATTAAGTACAAGGGCCTAGAATACAAAATCATCAAGTTCTGTATTTGATCATAGTCATGCATGATATATTCTGCCAATTAGGATAGAAGGTTTGCATATATTATCTTGTATATTAAGACCAGAATCCTAGAATAAACATCAATGAATTTAATTGGATATCTGGGAAAACACCCAAGAGTTGACACTTTCTTTTTTTTTTCTCATTGTGGGAACATTAGGAATATTATTTTATAAGAGGATTATATGACATTGCAGTATTAGTTATAAAGGTTTATATGGATACAATATTTGTTAACAAAAGCTACTTATACCATATTATATAAATAGTTTACTTGCTTCAAATTTGAAAAGTATGCAGAGGAAAAAAATTCCTCTGGGATTCTTAAAAATGCAAATAATGTTTCTGTGTGCAAATAAAACAATGCTTATATACATAGAATAGAATAGAAATAGGAATAGAATAGAATAGAATTTTTTATTGGCTAAGTGTGATTGGACACACAAGGAATTTGTCAGTATAAATGCTCTCAGTGTACATAAAAGAAAAGATAAATTCATCAAGAACCATAAAGTACATAGTCCAGGTACAAATAAGCAATCAAATCATATTAGGAGCCAGTCAATATAAATTGTAAGGATACAAGCAACAAAGTTACAGTCATACAGTCATTAGTGGGAGGAGACGGGTGATGGGAACAATGAGAAGTATTTTTCGAAATATAAGATGCATATTTTTGGCTTCCCGAAGCCCTGCCCCTGAATCCCATTTTGTTTGCAAAAAATAGGTACAGATTTTGCAAAAATGGGATGGATAGACGGTTTGGAAAGCCTGCTGAGGGGGTGGGACAAGGCAAAAAATGCCCCTGTTTTTGCAGAAAAACTAGCCACTTTTCACAAAAATTGGGATGTTTTTGCATTCTAATTACCCCATCTAGCAGGATTAGAGGAGGAATTCTGGGAGTCCAGTTGTAATCTCAAGCTGTCAGGTTTAAAGTTTATAAAAAGTGTACATGGCTATAAAAAATGTACATGGTTGTAAAAAGTATACATGGTTGTAAAAAGTATTCTGCTACACTGGTATTTTATTAAATAATATATTACAACACCATTTGGTTCAGAATATTTTTTTCTTATTTTCCTCCTTTAAAATCTAGGTGTGTCTTATACTCCAAAAATATGGTAATAATAGTACAGATAGTAATAGTAGTTGTAGTACATTGGCTTACATAACTTTAATTCTAAGTTAATGTTTCCAGAAATGTAAAAGTAAAAGCAAGAAATGTATGTCGCATGCGATCAGCTGCAAAATATATATACAGTAATAGAAACTGTTAGACTCAATGCAGAGTGGGTTTTAGCCGGGTGGGCATGTTCAGGATTTTGATTTCTTAATCCTGATGATTTTTCAGGTTTTTTCTTTACATATTTGAAATGTGGAAGTTTAAATCTTGGTTCTGAAAAGCTAGCAAAAGGCTATTATTTGAGGGTCAATATGTATGCACATACATGTTTTTGAGATTCTCCCAGTAATAAGAAAAGTCTAACCATCTCCATGAAAAGCACATTCTCTCTCATCTTCTATCTTAAACATCTTCACGGGAGAATGTTTGTGACCAGATTTTAATCTTGTTTTATTTCGGTTCTGCATCTTTAACAAAAAGAAGTTGCAAAAAGAAACATTTAGTAATTATCTGGAAAATCTCTTTGTGTAAGTTGCAATGTTACTCAAGTATCTCAAGTATTGAATATTTATACTCAAGTAATTGAAGCATTTCCTTTGCAGAAGGGGCAATTGCTTTGCGGTACTCCTTATGATATTTTTTTTATGATTGATCTTCCTGGTAGATACATGTATCAATTGTGATTTTTTTTTCTTTTGCAGTGACTTAGACAGAAACAATATTACAAGGATTACAAAGGTGGACTTTGCTGGACTTAAGAATCTTCGTGTTCTGTAAGTACAGTATAAAGAAAAATATTCCCTAAAGCAATTTCTCTGTTTTGTCACTTTGCAAACTTTGAACTGTTTGCCTTGAGCACATAGCAACTATACAGCATGTGATGAATTATATCTATCTCCTGGTGCATTCAGACACCAGCCATAATTTCACTTGATTTAGATAAATGCCTCTTGAGTTTTCCATATGTATAGGTAGTCCTTGACTTATAACAGTTTATTTAGTGACCAATCAAAATTACAATGGCATTGGAAAAAAGGGAGGTATGCAGCATCTCCATGGTCATGTGATCAAAATTTGGAAGCTTGACAGTTGCAGTGTCCTGGAGTCATATGATCTCTTTTTATGACCTTCTGTCATGCAAAGTCAGATTCACTAAACCTCTGTGTTGCTATCTTAACAATTGCAGTGACTCACTTAACAATGGTGGCAAGTAAGATTGTAAAATGTGACAAAATTCACTTAACAACTGTCTCACTTAGCAACATACATTTTGGACTCAGTTGTGGTTATAAGTCAAGGACTACCTGTATTTAGTGTATGGACTAGAGTGCATGGATAACAGTAGTAAAATGTATAAAAGGAACACAATGCTATGGTACCTGTATATGCATGATGGATATATGTAGTCAGTTTTGTAGGGTATGTGGAATTCAAGAAATTATAAATTATAGGTTACATTTTTAAACATGTTGATTTATGAGAAGGGAATAAGTGTTCTATATATTAATATCTGGGCCATTTATCCAAGTAAGCACAGTATTTGTTAGTTGGAGAAAATCTCCTGTTATAGCCTTTCAAAGGCAGCTGGGTCATCATATAATCAGGGTCTGAGGAGCACTTTCAGAGGAGGATACCCCATTGAAACAGAAAGTCTTGAAAGTCTTGACAGATGCCGTACAAGGTGCAAATCCAATTCAGAGTTTTCCAGCATTGGTGGATGGCATCCAACCTGCTAATTCCATGATGGGGAACATATGGCACGTGTGCTGAAAGTGGCACACAAAATCATTTCTTCTGGCATGCAAGCCATCACCCGGCATTTGCCTCTGCCTCCCACCAGTCAGCTGATTTTTGGGGCAGGAGACTTTTCTCGTCTCTAGGATTGTGAAAACAGCCTCTTCTGGGCTCTGGAGGTCTCTAGAGCAGTGGTCCCCAACGTTTTTTCCACCAGGGACCAGTTTCAGCAAGACAATTTTTTCTATGGCCCGGTGGGGGCGGAAAGGGGCGTGTTGGGGGCGGGATTAAGCATGGGGGTGCTGGTCCTCCCCGCCCCTCTTTCCCACCATCGTCCTATGGCCGGCAGAACCTGCCTCCCAAGCCCTCTTGCCCAGAGGGAGCTAAGCGCTGGAGAGAGGGGGGTCAGGCTGGCCCTCCTGCCTCCCCCCAGCCAAAAACGCAAAAGCGCCCTGCGGCAGAAGCCAAAAGAGGCTTGAGCCTCTCGGTCCTTCCCGCCCCTCTGTCCCATCCATCGTCCTGTGGCCGGCAGAACCTGCCTCCCGAGGCCTCTTGCCCGGCGGGAGGCGAAGCGCGGTGGCGGCATGAGGGCGGGCAGCTGCTGACCTCCACGGACCGGTGCAACATGCCCCCACGGCCCGGTACTGGTCCGCGGCCCGGTGGTTGGGGACCCCTGCTCTAGAGGGGTCAGTCCAAGCCCAGAAGCTGCGTGTGCATGTACAGGTGTGTGAGGAATTCAGAGTAGTGATGCATACATGCGCAGGAGGCAGGGGGATGCGTGCATGTTCACGGGGGGATGGGGCATGCGGTGGTGTGTGTCACATGCATTGCATTATGGGTTCCGGCAAGCATACACATGCTTTTGGCACACAAAGGGAAAAGGTTAGCTATCACTGTACTAATTTTTGTATCAGGTCAGATATATTTCCATAATGTTGCCTGGATATGTTGACAAAGATCCATTTCATCTCAATACCATTGTCTATGAAAAAACAACAACATAGATGTAATGGAAAGTGTGGAGAAACATAGCAAAGGAGATGCTTCCTAGGAGACAATCAGGCAAGAGAGAAAGGAGTTCCCAGTGGCTGACTGGTCAGAGAAAAAAAACTTAGGAAGTGCCCACTGTAATGGATCAAATGATTAAAAGTAACAATGGGAAATTTATACTTTCAGTCTTGCAAGATTCTATTAATGTAGCCTTAAAATAAAGAAGAATTAGTTCATCTTGTTGTGCTTTATGGGAGGGCTGACATGAATATTTAAGTTTAAAATTACAAATGTCCTGCATCACTTTAACAATGTGATAATTTATAACAAGACTTGGTGGGGAGGGGAGGAAAAGTATCTGCTGTGTATATACAAAAGTAGCATCAAGAAAGGAGTGACTGTGTTTGGCACACTGTAATGTGTAAGGTTTCATTTAGTAATGAAACCTTAACATTTCCCATCTCACCGATACAGCAATTCTGGGTGGCTTCACTAGGTTCACTAAGGAAATGTAGAAACACTTTTACTCAGAGTAAGTTTATTTAATGTAAGCTTATTGGATCAGTAGATTGCTTGGATATTAAAGAAATATGTTCAGAATTTCAGATTAAGCAAACATAGCAGTGTAGAGACTGGAACTTGATAAATCAGGAAATAGAAATTCTAGCATTATTGTGCCAATGTATTCAGATTCACCAAATGAACTACTAAGTATTGGTTAACTCAAAGAAGCAGAACAAAACAACTTCAGAATATGAATGTTGGAACACTGATATGTTAAAGCTTAGAATATTTGTGTTATTGTAAGCAATCAACTGTTGTGTTTTGTCTTCATTCTGTCAGCATGAAAGATTCTAATCTAGCTGAGGCATGTCTGGGAATCTTCTGCCAAGTCTATTTAAGAATAGAATTAAGAGTTAAGTGTCTGGAAATTCAGGTGTAAAGTCAGACAGGCAATAAGGAATAATTTGTATGCGTGAAAAAGCTATTATCACATACATAGTTTGGGAGCATATAACACATATTGGTTCATCTTAGGAGGGGTACATAATATTAAATGTCCCTACTCAATAATTCACTCTAAAAAGCTATTTATAAAAATGGAAATAATTTATTAAAATTTATTTATGTAATAATTTATTAAAATAATTTTGTTTATATAGATAAAAATATAAATTTGAATACAGTGTTCCCTCGATTTCCGCGGGGGATGCGTTTCGAGGCCGCCCGCGAAAGTTGAATTTCCGCAAAGTAGAGATGCGGAAGTAAATACAGCATTTTTGGCTATGGACAGTATCACAAGCCTTCCCTTAACAATTTAAACCCCTAAATTACCATTTCCCATTCCCTTAACAACCATTTACTCACCATTATTACTGGTACTCACCATTGAATAAGACACTTAGTGATCCTGATATTTATAAACATAATTATTTATTAACAATAATTATTATTTTTGTTATTTATTTGCAAAAATTATTAGTTTGGCGATGACATATGACATCATCGGGTGGGAAAAACCGTGGTATAGGGGAAAAAACTGCAAAGTATTTTTTAATTAATATTTTTTGAAAAACCGTGGTATAGGCTATTCACGAAGTTCGAACCTGCGAAAATCGAGGGAACACTGTACTACAGCTTTTAATTAAAGGATTATTCAAGACGCTTCTTGCTTTGTTAATTTTCCAGGCAGTGTTATTTTCCACATTTTTAAAAACTACTGATCCAAGGAAAACTACACTTTAGTTTTCCATTATTTTGCTAAAGTACATCAGGCAACTAACAAGAGAAATGAAATGAATGTCTTGCGTGCCTGATTTTATATGTTCTGGAAAAATTGACTAAAGGCTACACCACAATTAATTTTCAAAATACTGTGTATCATTCCCGGTTTCCTGAAACACTTTTCAATCAAAATGAGTAATTAAATGTACATTGCCACCAGAGATGGTAATTTGTAACAATTTTATTACAATGTGTCCAACAGTCTAGAAAGACATTAATTCATATAATGGCCTCTGAAAGGGTATTGTCTGTGAATTATTTTTATAGTCATTTCTTGATGAATTTCCTGAATAGATTTAAAGGGAAATTTATATTTTATATCAAAAAATTTATATTTTGATATAAAATATAAATTTCCTTTTAAATGTATACACTGCATATAGTCTGTATATTTATTTTCATCTTCACACACACTACATTTTCATTTCACCCACTACAAAAATATATATTCATTTTTACCCACTACATTCACCCATTCCATTCAGTCAGGGAAGGTGTTTTGCAAATCCCATCAGTTGAAGAATTTTGACTTGCTTTAGAATCTCTGACAATTTGGTTGGGATCCACAGAAAAGTATGCAGCCTTGAGACCCTTCCCTGATTTTCTCATTTTAATTATTTTATTGTTGTTTTTAACTGTTTTTATAGTATTTATTTGTACATCACTCAGAATCACTCAGACACATAGAAGCTGCGTTTTTTCTAAATATAATGTACTGTATAAATAAAATATAATAATGTTTTTGTTAAGATAGTTTCTGTATTGAAATAAAGTGTTTGAAGTCTTATTCAATTGTTTTAAAGTAGCAGATTCAGATAAATTATTATGTAGATTGCAAAAATCTGGATGATTGCTAAAATAGGTGGTTGCCTGAATTTTTGAAGCCCACATATTGATGTCCAAGCTAAATAACTATTGCTCTGCAGTACAAGTACATTTCAGTTTGAATGGCAGAGTTATTTCCAAGTAAGATGCTTTATATGGCAGCCTCCTATTCAATAACCCTCAGTCTAATTATGTCATACAGTGTTACGAGAAAAAGAATAGTGAGTGATTACATATAGAAGAAAAACTAAATCTTGAAAATACATTATTTTTTCTGCATTCTGTAGAGGAGGTGATAGATGGACTTTTAGGAAAGGAAATGATTCACATTTCCAACACCAAAGTTTGGTTATTCTTTTAACTACTGAAATTTTTTCTTATAGGCATTGGAAGAGAATCTAATTAGCATGATAGAACGTGGAGCATTTCAAGATCTAAAGCAACTAGAACGACTGTAAGTGTTATCTTTAATTAAACAAATTATTTAATTAAGAGGTGGTAATATTCTGCAGGTGTGTTTGAAATGTGGATGACAAAGTATATTTCATTCTTTGAAAAATGAAATTTGGGCAAGATTCAAATTTAACTTGTTAGAGTTATGTGGAAAAGATATGCACTGTGTTCTGTTAAAAGCATAGCTATTCAATGTTTGTTTATTTTCTTATGAGAATATATAGTATTTTACAAAGTACAGTACCAGAGAATGAGCCTTAGCCCTAATCTAAAATTTGATGAAGACACAGGAACAGAAGATGGTGAAAGACATGGAAGACGTAAACAGGATAGCAATCTGTAGTATACCGTAGTTACTAATTAAATTTCAATAACTATGGCAGTCTAAGAGCTATGCAATAAAAAAGAGTCACATTAAAATTTCATCACATTAAGAGAAGTAGTCTCAAATTCTGGCATGTACTTTTATACTGTCTTCTTAACCGAAGTAAAAGTGGGGGGGGGGGGGGGGGGTTTCAAGGAAGCATTTAAATCGAATACGATAAGTACAGCTATACCAGACTGAAGTTTAGAGATGAAAGCTATAAAAAGTCAAGATATGTATATATATACTCTATTTAGGAAGTATTAGGAGCAAGCTCATAATAGAATAGACTTGGTTGGTCAAAAAAATTCTGGATGGACATGATGAGACAATCAAGGAGGAAATGACTGCAATAATTTAGATAGAGCTGGAAAGGGATGGGACAGAATTTTGCTCATAAAATAGAGACTAGACATCTACATTATGGTAAAAATAAGAGCAACTCAACTTGAGCAACACAAGTGTGAGGAACAAGAGAACTTATTCCTACAGCACCTGCTGATATTGAAATGCTTGCAGTGATTCATAAGATCCCTCCATCACTAAAGTTATTTCACAATCATTTGTATCTTGACTTCTGTAGTTCTTTTTCAGTATGTGCTGAATTTGCCCATGGTGCCAAAACCAAGCCAACTTACCTGTGTAGAACTGCTGCTACCTACTATTTGATTGCCCTTATATGTATGTATGTACAGTTGTAGCCAAATGCCAAAAGACTCAGCCTGGCCTCTGGCAAATATGAGCTTGATTCCATTTGGAAAGATTGAGTTTCAAAGAGTTGCTTAAATCAGCATTAAGAAGAAATATACAATCATTGCAAACTTTATGTCTTATGGAAAATTTGATATATGTCATAAGATGAATGGCAGTTTCTTAGGTTAATACATTTTTCTGTTGAAAAAGTGAAAGTTATGATACAGTTTTAGATAGATTTTATTTGCACAATTTCATTTTTTACTCCTGTTAAAATATATAATTGCATTTTGATTTGGTACTTTACATGAAAAAAATATATTGTGAGCTCACTTTAATAGTTTCTGTTATGACTACTAGACTTTCTCCAGCCAAATAGTTATTAATATTGCAATAAAACATAACGGGAAATAATACTTGCTTCATTTGTGGTTATTTAAAAGGCATAAAACCCTAAAATATTGAATGAGTGTAGTTTTAGTGGAATTTTACTTGCCAACACTTCAAAGTGAAGCTAAAACTATAAACTAAAAAATACAGACATTTTTTTTTAAAAAAATGTGTGACTTCTCATGGTTTCTGCATGTAAAATTATAATATATGACAAGACCTATAGATTGTATTCAGGCCAAAAGCCTGAATACAATTACGTATCCTAAGAACTGTAACTTAGATTAAGCAACTGGATGCACATAAGTTTCAAAACATACTGCAGTGATTTAGTTTAATAGACAGAAAAGTGCTTGAATTATTATGCATGAATTAAATGCAGCCTTGAAAATGGTTCCATCATAGAAAACTGATGTTCAGCTAAGGGTGCTATTGGTTCTGCTAGAGTGAGTATGAGCTAAATGATGTATCCCCACATTAGTAGAGATATGAACACTTCAGTACTCTTATTAAATATGCCCTTATTAGAATAGCTAGGTTAAGACAAATGTCCCTATGACAAGGCTTATGCATTGTACTAAATTATAATTTATTTAGCAATGACATGTTGAATAAATCATAATTAAATGGATTCAGGCAGCAACCTGGGACATTTTGTAGTTTCCTTGGTTTTGTTTAAGCTATTTGTCCATAGATTGGCAATGTATATTATAGATTAGGGTTTTTTAAAATTCTTTCCTGATTTTTAAAAAAGTATTACTATACCAGGATGCATTCAATAATTAGAAAAAGATGTAAATACAGGTAACAAGCTCCATATATTTCAATCCAAACTTTCTTGACTGTTTTGAACATGCTTTGATTGTTTCAGCTTTTCAGAATTGATCAGCAATGAGAAAACAACAATTAACAGAAAAAAAATGAGAATATGAGCAGTAATATTCTTAGAGAGAAATGGCACTTTGGGCTGCATCAAAGTTGTATTTTTATTCCCTCAAAAGGAATGTTATGAAATTCTTTGCAAATAATTTCATATTTAGTCACTAACAAGAGTTGATGAACTGGAAAAATGAACGTTCATCTGTTTTATGTTAATCTTCAGTTAGGTGGTAATTAAATTGTATTTGAAAATAATCACTCTTTTAGCACTTTGATATTTTTCTAATAAGATAACATTGTTTATGATGGCCAGTCCTTTACGAGATATGATTAGTTCTATTTGTTTTAATTTTACTAGGTTTCTATTTTTTTTCACTAAAAGTTTTGTTTTTTCCATTTTTGTTTCAATGAGCCTAAAGTAAAATAAAGCAACCAAAAAGTATACACTTAAAACATCTTGAGAGTACTAGCTTGAGAAATGTTGATATAAATATATTATTTATCAACATATTTACTGATGCTTATATGCCACTTTAATTGTTATCAACGCCGAACAATATACATGTTAGCATTCCAATTAACATCCGAGAAATAAATCAGAGTACAGGGCTTGGCCTTCTTCCAAGTTTCAATTTATTAACAGAGTCATATTGAGCATGAACTGTAGGCAATCCGAATCTAACTTCCCTACAGTTCTCCACCCAGTTTATTCATCCTTTATCCCCACACCCACGAGTTTATCACATGGACCACTCTGGTTCTTCCAACATCCACAATCCTCCCATCGACTTCCACTCATGCTAAACAAAGGATGACCTTGAATCTCTGAAAGAATTTGTTGAAGCTAGTATTCTTCCCTCTCATGCAACCAGCCCTCCAATTTCCCACAGTACTATTATATATGTTACTTTCTAGCCTGTGGCAGGCCAAAGTTTCCAACTCAAAACAATGGCTTCAAAACATCTGTAAATCAAGTTAAAACAATAAGAGTGATTATGAATTTTTTAAAGAAACCTGATGATAAAGGAATACAATAACATCAACACTATACTTATATAACCAAGGAAGATAACTCATGTTAAACAACAGACATTTCAAGAATAACAACAGTATAACATGGGTTCCATAGATTGATGGACACAGGTTTTTGTGTCTTTCCTAAATTTCAGTAGGATTCAGGCCATTAGAAGGTCTGAAGGAATGGGAGATGGCTATTGAGAAGGATGCTTCTGTAATTCCTGCTGATGATACTTGTTGAGAAAAATGAACACAAGCCAACCCAGCATGCTCCTTTTTTAAGATGATAATCAACATCTTAAATTCTACCCAGAAGTCAACTGGTAGAAAGTACCCTCAGAGAGGGGTGGCATACAAATCCAGTTAAATAAACAAACAAACAAACAAATCAATCAATCAATCAATCAATCAATCCTAAAGTAATTTTGTATCCATAAATATTCAAACCACTGCATTCTTAGTAGAGTTCAGAGGTATCCCATCTAGAATATGTTACTATAGTCCGAGCTTGAATAACAATGAAAATCTCCCACTTCAGAAGTATTGTAACTGGCACACATGATAAAATCATGAGAAAGCCTCTGAACCATAGCTACAACCTGTCACGAATTAAGCTTGAACCTGTGAATTAAGCAGGAGACCCAGATTATATTTAATTTATTAGCACAATTGGGACCTCAAAGTCAATTGCTAAGTGAGTGTGGTTGTTAAGTGTGGGTCATGCCTGATTTACAGTTGTTTTGCCACAGTCATTAAGTGAATTCACCATGGTCATTAAGTGCATCCATCTTCACACATTGACTTTGCCGGAAGCCCCTGGGCAAGATTGTATATGGAAGTTTTATGATCAAAATGCTGCAACTATTACAAACACATACCAATTGCCAAGCACCCAAATATCGATCACACAATTGTGGTGATGCTGCAACAGTTGTATGTGCCAGGACTTGTTGTTACCTTTTTCATCCCTATTGTATCTTTTAATGGTTGATGAATGAGTGAGTAAGTGAATGAGTGAGTGAGTGAGTGAGTGAGTGAGTGAGTGAGTGAGTCCAGCTAGCCAGTCAGATCAATATGAAGAAGTACAACCCTGTCCTGAGCTAGTGAAATTAACATCTCTATGGAACTGGATGGCTTCTGAAGCCAAAATCAGTCTGTCTTTCTGGGATTGTGCCTATATTATTCTATGGAGTCTACGGAGAGGGGCGGCATACAAATCTAATAAATAATAATAATAATAATAATAATAATAATAATAATAATAATAATAATAAAAAATCTGTCCCACTCATCCAAATCCTTATAGCCTCCAGACAATGGGATGCACCTCAACAACCTCACCAGCCGCTATTATGAACACAGTATAGGCTTGAATATTTGTTCTTACCTGTGTTCTAGGTGATTTGCTCTAGGCATCTCTTCATTTGCTTCATTTTTGCTTCTCAGTAAACAAGAGCTTCCCTGGACAGGTGAGCAGAAGGTGGCTACTCAGTTCCTGTTGAAGACCATCATTGCTTCTCTGTTCCAAATTGGGTTGAATGAACAGAGTGGTTCAGCTATGATGAGATACTGATAATAAAGCCCCCACCTTCTAATCAAGTTCTGTTAGCTTTGAATGTTCACTTATAATTCTACACTATACATGGAAAATTATTTAGAAACCCCAAATTTGGATTAATTTGTTATGAAAGAGTAGTCCTCAAAGTCTGGTGAATAAAAATGAAATGCTATCCACTGAAATCCAGACCTTATATACTTTTTAAAATTTTACTAAAGAAAATGAAAATTCAGTTGCATGGAGTCTGAGTACGTTGAAGCTATAAACAAGCAGTTTAAAGCCAAATATAAAATTAAATTTAGTAACACCTTAATAAAAATTGTAATTTATGTTAGCAATATATATTTTTTCTGATGAGGAAAAAAGAGGGAAAGACACGATTCTCGTCATCTTGAGTCATTGAGTCTGTCATTTGCACCTCTATAATTGTCTGGTTTGGTGCTGAAACCCAACAGAACTGATACAGACTTGCCCGTTTGGCCCTTTTTTCACTGTCTGCATGTGCAGGAGCAACCCGAGGGAGTGTACATGTGTGGGGGGAGGGAATGGGTGTGGGCACATGCATAATTGCTAGCAGACCCCCCCCCCCTTTGGGCACACAAACCAAAAAAGATTTACCGTCACTATCCTAGCAGGTTTCAACTACTAACTTGTAGAAATTTATTAATTGGATTTGTTTTTATTAATTAGATTTGCATGCCGCCCCTCTCCATGGACTCGGGGCGGCTCACAACAAACAAGGAATACACAATAAAACAATTTGACCCAATTAATAATAATTTAAAAACTTAAAAACATCCTAAAAATTATATGATTCAGTTAACATTCACTCAATCAACAATTTATTCTAAACACATTCATTGATTGGGGGGGGGGGAGATCTAATGACCTCAGGCCTGGTGGCAAAGATGAGTCTTTAAACTTTTTCGGAAAGCAAGGAGGATGGGGGTGGTGCGAATCTCTGGGGGGAGCTGGTTCCAGAGGGCCGGGGCCCCCACAGAGAAGGCTCTTCCCCTAGGCCCCGTCAGTCGACATTATCTGGTTGATGGGACCCTGAGAAGGCCAATTCTGTGGGACCTCACTGAGCGCTGGGATTTGTGCGGCAGAAGCCGGTCTCAGAGATAATCTGGTCCTATGCCATTTAGGACTTTATAGGTCAGAAATAGTTTATTAATGCCAAGTGGCAGCATGTTAAACTGAAAAAACTTATAATTTGGATATAATAGAATATATAACCTCTCTTTATGGTTATCATTATTTGGATTCTATGGTTTGGAAATGCAACAGACTTTTTAGCCAGTATTTTCTATTTGCCATTACTAGTGTGCTAATATGATTGGCAGGACATTAATATAGAGTTCCATTCATAATATTTCATGTCTGTCTTCAGCTAGCAATAACTACAACCCTACAACCTTTTTGATCTCTCTCCATTGATGAGAGTGGACTTTGCTCCTTACTAAACATTTTAAAAATTGATGCCTCTTCAGCAGAGGAAGCCATTAGCAGTTCTGTCAACAGGTCTTCGCAGGAGGAAGCTAAACTCAGGAAAAGGGCAGCTAGGAAGACCACAGGCATAGTCTAAGAAATTATTTTGGTCTGCATGGGTGCATCTGTACAGGCCAGAAAAGCACAGAAGCTTATTTTAACTAATAGAATAATAAGCCATTCTGATTTCATCAAAAAACATTTGTGTAGTAGGTCATTGACCCATAAGAACCCTAGGAAAAACAAATATGGGCCATGTTTAAACAGTCCAGAGGGTTTAAAACCACAATTCCTCTGCTTCCAAAAGAAGCAAGAATTATTGTAATGAAGGAAGATGTGCACAAGCAGCACACAATACTACTGAAGGAATGTTTTTAATATATTACTATTATTCTTTCCTGAAATATGCTTTAGAACTATGACATATTTAGAATATGGGTTACTATATGCATTTGTGAAATGCTTGGTGGCACTATCATAATAATTAAGTATCACTGCGTACAAAATACTATCTGTTTGCAGCTTTTTCTGTTTTAAGGATCATATATGTCTAATGGGTTGTAATCAGGGGTGGGTCTGAGCCAGAACTCCGGGAAACGCCATTCCAGTAAGAAAAATAAGGCTGTGTGTGCAGCTCCAGCAAAAACGGAGCTGCATGGGCAGTGCAGGTTACTGGCACCTGTTCACGGGCACAAACGGAAAGATGCCGGTGATTTTTGCTGTTTTAAAAAAATGCAAAAATTGCAGATATCTCACTCACGCGAGGAAGCTCACACGAGATTTTGGTTGCTATGTACCTGCAGCAGCCAAATTGCATGTGAGGATGCTTGTGCGAGGTTTTGGTTGCTGCACATGCACAGCAACTAAATTTCACTGTGCGCCTGAGAGGCTGAGTGAGAGCCCCAGCCAGCAGCAACAGGCTGCGACGGCACCATAGGGCAAAGAAGCGGCAAAAGAGGTAGGGGGGAAAGAGACTGGGTGGTGGGGATGATGCAGGGAATGAGAGGGAGCAGCCGGAATGAATGGCGGGGAGGCGTTGGACAATGGGAAATGGGCAGGGGTGGCCCAAATGAATGGTGGGGACATGGCGGGGAATGAGTGGGAGCAGCCAGAATGAGTGGCAGGAGCGGCCGGAGGTCTCTTACCTGTAAGGAGAAAGCTTTTCTTCTGTTCCGAAAGGCCTCTGAGCTGCAGCAGTAGCCATTTCCCCCCAATTTCCAGCTATTTTTTGCTTCTGCGCATGCGCAGAAGTAAAAAAATGCTAGAAATTGGCAAATTCTTGTGCGAGATTCCACACTTCCTCACCTCCATGTATGCATGCGCAGGAGCTGAATCTCATGCTGGGGGCACATGCACATGTGTGCTACCAGCCCGTTCCGGTAGCACGGGAAATGGTGGCCTGTGGCTGGATGCATGCTAGATTATTGAGATTTGGGAAACCCTTTGAGAGTTTCCCTAGAGTTTTGAAATTTCTACAGCATTACTGGGAGAGAGAGTGGTGTATCTCCCTATCTTCTCACCGAAGACAAGATCAGACAGCAGTACCCAAAGTATATGTGAAGAAAAGATCATTAACAACAATTGGGAAGGAAGGCAAAAAACATATCAAGCAGTGAAGGAAGAGCATGGAATGTAATAGATGCTGAGACTTTTTAGAATTTGAAAAGGAGGCCAATACTACAGTGATCCCCCGTTTATTGCGTCCCCAACCATTGCGAACAGGGTACTTCGCTATTTTTCAACCCGGAAGTCAAAAATACCATCTACGCATGCGTGCCGGGCACGCATGCGTAGATGGCAGCGGCTTCCCTGGGTCTTCCCCCTCTTGCTGGCGTCAGCGAGGAGTTTCCCCACCGCCCACGCAAACTCCTCGCTGCCGCTCGCCCGCCCTTCGCCTGCCCACGCCGTTCGCTCCCCCCTCTTGCTGTCGGGAGGGCGAGAAGCCCTCCCCAGCACCCGCTCGCCCGCCCTTCGCCCTGGCGGAGAAATTCCAGCCCCCACCTGGTCCCGCCCGATCCTCCTCCCTGAGGCAGCTCGCCCTCCCATGGCCGCTTCCTCCACCCTCTATTGCAAGCCTCTCTCCTCCCATATTCTGCCCCCCTCCCAGCTTCCAAGCCGCATTCGCCTTCCTCCGCCACCACCAGCATCCAGCTCCCGGCCAAGCAGCCAGGAAAGCCGAGCCGGGCGTGGCTGGGAACATCGGCGCGGGAGGCAGGAGACGGCCGCCGTCACCGCCATACGCGGCTCGGCTTCCCTGGCTGCTGCTCCGGTCGCCCGATCCGTCTCCTGCCTCCCGTGCCGATGTTCCCTGCCAAGCCTGGCTCGGATTCCCTGGCTGCTTGGTCGGGGGGGGGGGGGGGGCTCGGCCGAAAGGAGCTGGAGACGCAGAGCTGAACACACCCCTTCATCCCCAAAGGCCGGCCTTTTTGTCTGGGAGGGAAGATGACGTGCCGGTGGCACAGGGGCGAGGGGCGGGAGGCAAATCGCTGCGTCTCCAGCCCCTTTTGGCCGACCCCCCCCCCCCTCCGGCCAAGCAGCCAGGGAAGCCGAACTGGGCTTGGCGGGGAACATCGGCACGGGAGGCAGCTTCTGCCGGACATGGGCAATGGGCGGGACAGAGAAGCGGGGAGAATCAGGAGGCTCCTTTGGCAGCTGGGGGCTGCCTGGCTTTGTTGTTTTGGCTGCAGCGGGTGCCAGGCAGCCTCCAGCCGCCAAAGGAACCTCCTGATTCTTCCCGCTTCTCTGTCCCGCCCATTGCCCGTGTCCGGCAGAAGCTGCTGCCTTATTGCTCTTTGCCGGCGGGATGCAAAGTGCTGGGGTGGGAGGGTGTCCTGACAGCCCCCCCACCCATATGCTTCGCCTCCCGCCAGGCAAGAGCGCTCGGGTGGCAACTTCTTCTAGATACGGGCGATGTCCACGCTCTCTCTCGGCGCTTTCGAGCCGAGTCCGTGAGCGAGTTCGCTCCCAGACTCGGCTCGAAGGCGGCGAGAGACAGCGCCAGGAACGGGCCTGTCCACGCTCTCTCTCGCCGCTTTCGAGCCGAGTCCGTGAGCGAGTTCGCTCCCGGACTCGGCTCGAAGGCGGCGAGAGACAGCGCCAGGAACGGGCCTGTCCACGCTCTCTCTCGCCGCTTTTGAGCCGAGTCCGTGAGCGAGTTCGCTCCCGGACTCGGCTCGAAGGCGGCGAGAGAGAGCGCCAGGAACGGGCCTGTCAACGCTCTCTCTCGGCGCTTTCGAGTCGAGTCCGTGAGCGAGTTCGCTCACGGACTCGGCTCGAAGGCGGCGAGAGACAGCGCCAGGAACGGGCCTGTCAACGCTCTCTCTCGGCGCTTTCGAGTCGAGTCCGTGAGCGAGTTCGCTCCCGGAATCGGCTCGAAGGCGGCGAGAGACAGCGCCAGGAACGGGCCTGTCAACGCTCTCTCTCGGCGCTTTCGAGCCGAGTCCGTGAGCGAGTTCGCTCCCGGACTCGGCTCGAAGGCGGCGAGAGAGAGCGCCAGGAACGGGCCTGTCAACGCTCTCTCTCGGCGCTTTCGAGCCGAGTCCGTGAGCGAGTTCGCTCCCGGACTCGGCTCGAAGGCGGCGAGAGAGAGCGCCAGGAACGGGCCTGTCAACGCTCTCTCTCGCCGCTTTCGAGCCGAGTCCGTGAGCGAGTTCGCTCCCGGACTCGGCTCGAAGGCGGCGAGAGAGAGCGCCAGGAACGGGCCTGTCAACGCTCTCTCTCGGCGCTTTCGAGCCGAGTCCGTGAGCGAGTTCGCTCCCGGACTCGGCTCGAAGGCGGCGAGAGACAGCGCCAGGAACGGGCCTGTCAACGCTCTCTCTCGCCGCTTTCGAGCCGAGTCCGTGAGCGAGTTCGCTCCCGGACTCGGCTCGAAGGCGGCGAGAGAGAGCGCCAGGAACGGGCCTGTCAACGCTCTCTCTCGGCGCTTTCGAGTCGAGTCCGTGAGCGAGTTCGCTCCCGGAATCGGCTCGAAGGCGGCGAGAGACAGCGCCAGGAACGGGCCTGTCAACGCTCTCTCTCGGCGCTTTCAAGCCGAGTCCGTGAGCGAGTTCGCTCCCGGAATCGGCTCGAAAGCGCCGAGAGACAGCGCCCCCCGGACCCCCAACCCGGGTTTGGGGGGCTGCTAGGAAGCCCTCCATGCCGGCGGCAAACAGCCGCGCCGCCCCCAATCTTCGGCTCCTCGCTAGCGCTGTGGGAGTAAAAACACCATCTGCACATGCGCAGACGGTGTTTTTACTTCCGCATCGCTACTTCGCGAAAACCCGCTCGTTGCGGGGGCTCCTGGAACGGAACCCTCGCAACGAGCGGGGGATCACTGTATTGCCAAAGCTCTCAGAATGCATGGAGACAGCAAAGGTCCCCTGAGGCAGAGACTGATAATAATGGCTCTCTCAGAGGGATAAAGCCAGATTTCAATGACAACAGTAGCTTGAGGAATTTAGAGTGGGAAAAATTATGTGGCTGCTTTCTGGATGCTAGATAATGAGAGGACAATATTAGTGGAATTGAGGGAAAGAAATGATGGTGAAGAAAAAGATTTGGGGAGAGAGATTTAGTAGGATATCTGCTACAAAATTTTGAAAAATGAGAGGTGTATCCTGTGAGTATGCCTATATGTTCTTTTGTAAACAAAACAAGCAGTTTATCTGTACAAAAGCAGAAATGTTGAAGAATCAAATGGCTGAAATGACTGTTTTGGGGGAATTGAGAAATATATTTTAGTAAAGGGCTAATTTAGTTCATATAGGAAAAAGATTAGGTTGTAAGACAGAAGAATAAGGTGCAGGTGAAGCTAGGTAAAATCACATCAGATGTGATTTTACAAATAGCACAGTCCCCACAAGGCTGTGTACTCACTCTCTCCACTTCTCTCTCTATACCAATGGTTGCATCCCAAACAACCTCTTTGTTAAACTACTTAAATCTGCAGATGATACAACAGTGATTATTCTCATTCGAGACAACAATGAAACCACATACGTACATATGGGAGGTTGAACAACTAGCCTCATTTTGCGATCAGAATAATCTGTAACTGAACACACTCAAAACTGTAGAAATGGTGGTATACTTTAGGAGAAACCCTCTCATTCTACCACTTGTTACAATACTAGATAACATAGTATCAACAATAGAGACCTTCAAAATTTTAGGTTCTATCATATCTCAAGACCTAAAATGATTACCTAGCATCAAAACATCATCAAAAAAGCACAACAAATAATATTCTTTCTGCACCAACTCAGGAAGGTGAAACTACCCAAGGAGCTGCTGATACAGTTCTACAGAGGAATTATTGAGTCTGTCATCTGCACCTCTATAACTGTCTGGTTTGGTTCTACAATCCAACAAGACATACCCAGACTTCAGGGGATAATCAGAATTGCAGAAAAAACAATTACTGCCATTGAGGACTTGTATACTGCACAAGTCAAAAACATCCTGGACATAAATTGTTCCAACTCCTGTCCTCAAAACAACGCTATAGAGTGTCATTGCACACCAAGACAACACTGCCCACAGGGACAGGAGGCGGATTACAAACATTGTCAAGGCTGTGAGTAAAGGTAATAAAGTTGATGTGGTGGTGCATCTTGGCACAAACGATTTGTCCCAGAGAAATGTTAATGTAGTAAAAAGAGATTTTCAATGTCTAAGTGTGGAGCTGGGTAAAATAACTGATTCAGTGACTTTCTCAGAGGTGTTACCGGTTTGTGGCCAGGAGGGTAAAACAAGTTGTATCAGAGAGTTTAATGTGTGGTTAAGGCAGTGGTGTAAAGCTGAAGGTTTTGATTATGTAAGTCATGATGTCAGTAGGTGGTCTAATAGGGAGTTGTTTAAGAGGGATGGTTTGCATCCATCATACAGAGGTACCCAGGTGCTCGGTGAGGAATTCAGAACTTTTTTGGACAGGCATTTAAACTAGGTAAAGGGGACAGAGATGTACCAGATGTGGAGGATTTCTGTCCCCGACCAATGAGGATAAATCAGTTTCTGGAAGCTTATGAAAAGGGAGCTGTAAATAAAATAGATGTAGTTGTTGATGATAAGGGTCAAACTAATAATGAAAATAATGTTCTTCGGGTAATGTACACGAATGCTCGAAGCTTGAGCAACAAGCTCTGTGAGTTAATGGCCATAATATCTAGAGATAATTTGGATCTGGTTGCCATAACTGAGATATGGTTTAAGGATTCTAATGAATGGGAAATATCCATACCAGGATATACACTGTATAGGAAGGATAGAATAGAGAGAAGGGGAGGTGGAGTAGCTATTTATGTTAAAGAAAGTCTAAAAACAATACAGTAATACCTCATGATATGAACTTAATTGGTGAAAGGAGGAGGTTCGTAAGGTGAAAAGTTCGTAACATGAAACAAAGTTTCCCATAGGAATCAATGGAAAAGCGATTAATCCGTGCAAGCCCAAAATTCACCCCTTTTGCCTCATTTCCGCCGGCATTCGGATTTTGTTCGGGTGTGGGTGGAGGGGGGGAGACGGGGGGAGACAGCGCAGGCTGCCCGGAGGGAGCCTCGTGGGTGGATTAACGGAAAAGTCAACAGTTACTGTCCGGCTTGCAATGACTGGAAGGGAAGGGAGGGAAACGCACGGGCGGTTTGTACGTGCGTCTTCTCTGATTTCCTCCCTCCCTCCTTCCCCCTCTCCCTCCTGGCCTCCCTCCTCCTCCTCCTCCTGTATTCCGCCTCCCTCCCAGCCTCCGAGCCACATTCTCCGCGCCGCCGGCCGGCTGTCATCTTCTAAAGAAGCAAGAAGAGGAGGAGGAGCTGGGCGCCTTCCTCCGCCACCACCGGCGCCCAGCTCCTCCTCCTCTTCTTGCTTCTTTAGAAGATGACAGCCGGCCGCGCGGAGACTGGAGATGGTGTGCGTGTGTGAAAAGGGTCAGCGGGAGAACTGGGGGGAGCCGTGGCCACTGCCCCGTGGAAGGGACCCGGCTGGGAAGCTCCCGAAGGTGTGGGCTGGGGTCTTTCCGGGAGAGCAAGCAGCCCAAAGCCAAAAGAAACGCGTGGAGGCTTGTAAACAAAAGGCAGAACTTTCGGCTTCTGGGTGGATGGGAGGAGCTACAGCCCAGCGGCATTTTACATTGATTCCTCCGGCCGCTTAGCTCCTCCCATCCACCCAAAAGCTGAAAGTTCTGCTTTTATTTACCAGCGTTTCTTTCAGCTTTGGGAGAAACTAAGCAGCAGGGAGATTTTACCAGCCCAGCCACTTAACTCCTCCCATCCACCCAGAAGCTGAAAGTTCTGCTTTTATTTACCAGCATTTCTTTCAGCTTTGGGAGAAATTAAGCAGCAGGGAGATTTTAGCAGCCCAGCCACTTAGCTCCTCCCATCCACCCAGAAGCTGAAAGTTCTGCTCTTATTTACCAGCGTTTCTTTCAGCTTTGGGAGAAACTAAGCGGCAGGGAGATTTTACCAGCCCAGCCACTTAGCTCCTCCCATCCACCCAGAAGCTGAAAGTTCTGCTCTTATTTACCAGCGTTTCTTTCAGCTTTGGGAGAAACTAAGCAGCACGGAGATTTTGCCAGCCCAGCCACTTAACTCCTCCCATCCACCCAGAAGCTGAAAGTTCTGCTTTTATTTACCAGCGTTTCTTTCAGCTTTGGGAGAAACTAAGCAGCAGGGAGATTTTACCAGCCCAGCCACTTAGCTCCTCCCATCCACCCAGAAGCTGAAAGTTCTGCTCTTATTTACCAGCGTTTCTTTCAGCTTTGGGAGAAACTAAGCAGCAGGGAGATTTTACCAGCCCAGCCACTTAGCTCCTCCCATCCACCCAGAAGCTGAAAGTTCTGCTTTTATTTACCAGCGTTTCTTTCAGCTTTGGGAGAAATTAAGCAGCACGGAGATTTTGCTAGCCCAGCCACTTAACTCCTCCCAACCACCCAGAAGCTGAAAGTTCTGCTTTTATTTACCAGCGTTTCTTTCAGCTTTGGGAGAAATTAAGCAGCATGGAGATTTTGCTAGCCCAGCCACTTAACTCCTCCCATCCACCCAGAAGCTGAAAGTTCTGCTTTTATTTACCAGTGTTTCTTTCAGCTTTGGGAGAAATTAAGCAGCACGGAGATTTTGCTAGCCCAGCCACTTAACTCCTCCCATCCACCCAGAAGCTGAAAGTTCTGCCTTAGGTGCCTCTTCCACACACCCTCGCCGCCCCCAGCCTCTGCGCCGCCGCCCGACTTTCAACTTGTAAAGAAATGAGAAGACAAGGAGGAGCTGGGTGCCGATGGCGGCGGAGGAAGGCGAATGCTGCCCGAAGGCTGGGAGGGAGGCGGAATACAGGAGGAGGAATAGGAGGGAGGCAGGGAGGAAATTCCGGAAATGACAGTCACAAGGCAGGGAAATCCCTGCTGCAGTAAGAGAGCACAAGGTAGAGCGCATGCGCAGTAGGAGAGCCCACGCCCCCGGCTCGGGTTCGTAAGGTGAAAATGGTTCTTAAGACAAGGCAAACAAATCATGAACCCCGGGTTCGTATCACAAAATGTTCGTAAGACGAGGGGTTCGTATCATGAGGTACCACTGTACTAATTCAAAATACATGTAAAGATCTGGAGACCCTCTGGATTTGCATGCAAAATAAAGACGGTTCTGTCATTAGAATTGGGGTGATCTATAGGCCTCCAGGGCAATCTGAGGAACATGACAACAAGATGGTGGATGAGATTACCCTAATGGCAGTAAAGGGAGATATTGTGGTTATGGGTGATTTCAACATGCCTGATGTTGACTGGAATATCCCCAGTGCCCTTACATGCAAAAGTAAGAATATAGTAGAGGCCTTTACAGGAGCAGCTATGGCACAGCTAGTTAAGACACCAACTAGAGGGGAGAATATTCTAGATTTAGTTTTTACAAATGGGAATCGGGTTTCAGAGGTCAAGGTGGGAGAAAATTTAGGTTGCAGTGACCATCTATGTTTGTGGTTTGATGTAAAAACTGATTGTGAGCAATCCTATACTGCAACCAAAGTATTGGATTTCAGAAAAACAAATTTTAATGCAATGGGGGAATATTTAAATAATGAATTAAAGGGGAGGGATAAAATGGCAGGAGCGAGCACCCAGTGGACTGTATTAAAAAAGGCCATCTTAAAAGCCACAAGACTTTATGTAAAGCAAGTAACTAAAGGTAAAAGGAAGAAGAAACCGCTATGGTTTAGCAATGATGTAAGGGCTATAGTCAATGAAAAAAAGGCTGCCTATAGGAGGTATAAAGAGTCTGGAAGTATAGCTGATAGAGAGGTGTATAAAATGAGACAGAAGGAGGCGAAACAGATAATATATGCTGCTAAAGCCTCAAAAGAGGAAGAAATAGCAAAATCTGTAAAGAAGGGGGATAAAACCTTCTTCAGATATATTAGTGATAGGAAGAAGAAAAACTGCAGCATCACAAAGCTTAGTACCGGGAATAATACATGCATTGATGGGAATAAGGAGATCGCTGACCATTTCAATAGCTACTTCTGTTCAGTTTTCTCAAAAGACACCTTACAAAATAATACTATAGAGGGATATAGCATTGCTTCCAGCTGTACGGATTCAGCTCCAGTGATCTTAGAAGCCGATGTCTTAGAAGAACTTGAAAGATTAAAGATAAATAAGGCAATAGGTCCAGATGGCATCCACCCCAGAGTTCTTAAAGAACTCAGATCTGTCATTGCTACCCCCCTGACTGATTTGTTTAACCAATCCCTGTTAACAGGAGATGTTCCTGAGGATTGGAGAATGGCCAGTGTTGTGCCTATCCACAAGAAGGGCAGTAGAGAAGAAGCTGGTAACTACAGGCCAGTTAGCTTGACATCAGTTGTAGTTAAAATGATGGAGACTCTACTCAAAAAGAGGATAAATCAGCATCTAAAAAACAATAACTTATTGGACCCAAATCAGCATGGCTTTACTGAAGGCAAATCGTGTCAGACTAATCTCATTGAGTTCTTTGACTATGTCACAAAGGTGTTGGATCAAGGTGGTGCCATGGATATTGCCTATCTGGACTTCAGCAAAGCCTTTGATACGGTTCCACATAAAGAGCTGATAGATAAATTAGTGAAGATTGGACTTAATCCCTGGATAGTTCAGTGGATTTCAAGCTGGATGAAGCATAGACATCAGAGAGTTATTGTTAATGGCGAGTATTCTGAGCAGAGACAGGTTACAAGCGGTGTGCCACAAGGGTCTGTTCTGGGTCCTATTCTTTTTAATATGTTTGTGAGTGACATAGGGGAAGGTCTGGTAGGGAAGGTTTGCCTATTTGCCGATGACTCTAAAGTGTGCAATAGGGTTGATATTCCTGGAGGGATCTGTAATATGGTAAATGATTTAGCGTTACTAGATAAATTGTCAAAGCAATGGAAACTGCAGTTTAATGTTTCCAAATGTAAAATAATGTACTTGGGGAAAAGGAATCCTAAATCTGAGTATTGCATTGGCAGTTCTGTGTTAGCAAAAACTTCAGAAGAGAAGGATTTAGGGGTAGTGATTTCTGACAGTCTCAAAATGGGTGAGCAGTGTGGTCGGGCGGTAGGAAAGGCAAGTAGGATGCTTGGCTGCATAGCTAGAGGTATAACAAGCAGGAAGAGGGAGATTGTGATCCCCTTATATAGAGCGCTGGTGAGACCACATTTGGAGTACTGTGTTCAGTTCTGGAGACCTCACCTACAAAAAGATATTGACAAAATTGAACGGGTCCAAAGACGGGCTACAAGAATGGTGGAAGGTCTCAAGTATAAAACGTATCAGGAAAGACTTAATGAACTCAATCTGTATAGTCTGGAAGACAGAAGGAAAAGGGGGGACATGATCGAAACATTTAAATATGTTAAAGGGTTAAATAGGGTTCAGGAGGGAAGTGTTTTTAACAGGAAAGTGAACACAAGAACAAGGGGACACAATCTGAAGTTACTTGGGGGAAAGATCAAAGGCAACATGAGAAAATATTATTTTACTGAAAGAGTAGTAGATCCTTGGAACAAACTTCCAGCAGACGTGGTTGGTAAATCCACAGTAACCGAATTTAAACATGCCTGGGATAAACATATATCCATTGTAAGATAAAATACAGGAAATAGTAAAAGGGCAGACTAGATGGACCATGAGGTCTTTTTCTGCCGTCAGTCTTCTATGTTTCTATGTTTCTAAGAACAGTTTTTCCCTGAATGCCATCACTCTGCTAAAAAAGTTCCTCACTGCTGTCAAACAATTCACTAAGGCTGCTTTACTATTATTATTAGTCTTCTCATTGTTCGTATCAGCCATTTCCTCCCAATAACGACTATATGACTATAACTTGTTGCTTGTACAGCATCTTTCTAATTTATAATAATATTGATTGTTTCCTGATTGCTTATTTGTACCCTATGACAATCATTAAGTGTTATATCTCATGATTTTTGACAAATTTCTTTTATGTACACTGAGAGCCTATGCACTAAAGACAAATTCCTTGTGTGCCCAATCACATTTGACCAATAAAGAATTCTATTCTATTCTTTAAAAAAAAGAATAAGGATGTGATTGAATGGAATAATATAAACCATAACTAATAAATAGTCAGCCAATCACATATTGAAATGGAGCAGAGGAAGGTCTGAAAAGTCAAGCAATGATTACACAAGACCGGCTGGATTGTCAACAGTTGGAGAAAGAAATGCTAAAGAGGCTGGTTTCAAGTCAAACTGGGGTTGCTAGGGCAATGATGTGTTTATGGAAACTGGAAAAAAGAATCCTAACAAATGGGCATTTGGAAATGGAGAAATTGGAGATGCCAAGTAAAGTTTCTTGTAGGTTAGCTATAATGGGACTTGAGACAAAGCAAAGTCACTGCTAGAAAGAAGATTACACCTAATCTGTTTTGCTGGAGGCTTCCAGACCCCATAAACAGGAAATGTGCAGCCGCAGAAGGAGTGGAGAGGAACAAAGCTGACAGATACAGATTTTGTGAGAGCATTTTGTTTCAAGCCTGATCATGAGCAATTTGTGGAGGATTGTAAGTGTGGCCTTGGGAACTACACATAGGCTAATCTGACAGCAGATGATAGAGTAAAGATAGGACTGTTTCTATCAGACAGACCCACAGCAATAGTATAACAACTGATAAGGCAGTCTCTCTTGTGCCTAAAAGTTCTTACACGACGAGAAAGGGTACAAGCTGTACACATGGGCTAGCTGTTACAGTGATCCCTCGATTTGCGCGTTCTCGATTAGCGCGAAACGCTGCAACGCGGTTTTTCAAAAAATATTAATTAAAAAATAAGTCCGCGGTTTTTTTGCTATACCACGGTTTTTCCCACCCGATGACGTCATACGTCATCACCAAGAGTCACTTCTCTGTCTCTTTCTCTTTCTTTCCTGTCACTATGCTTCAATCATTTTCTCATTTCTCTTTTTTCTCCCCTTTTTTCTATCATTTCTCTCTCTCTTTCTTCCTCTCTCACACTCTCTTCCTCCCTTCTCTCTCCCCCCCTCCACTTGCCCACGAGAAGAAAAAAAGCAACCTCTGCCGGGCAGCTCCCCTTGTGCCCCCGCTTTGTGCCTGCCTCTTTTGGGGATTTTTTTTTCTTTTCTTTTTTGCGCTGGCGGCGGGAGCTGTTGGGGAGGGCTCTGCCGGGAAGGCCTCTCAGCTGCAGAGCCGAATGGGGGCGGAGGCAACAGCGGAGCCCGGCGCTGGGGCCATGCGAGGCTGTTCATCCAGGGGGGCGTGGACTGGCAAGTCGCCCTCCTTTCTCTCTCTTTCTCAAGATCGCTTGCCGCTTGCCTATTGCAGCGAAGGAGGCGAAGCAAGGCTCCAAGCTGCAAAGCGGCAAGCGATCTTGGAGTTTCCCCTTTGCCTGGGCGGCGGGAAGACCAAGGGAAGGTTCCTTCAGCCGCCCAACACCTGATCCGCTCCGCAGCGCGGCAGCAGCGAGGAGCCGAAGATGGGGTTTCCCCTTTGCCTTTACCCCATCTTCGGCTCCTCGCTGCTTCCGCGCTGCGGAGCAGATCAGCTGTTGGGCGGCTGAAGGAATCTTCCCTTGGTCTTCCCCGCCGCCCACACGCAAACTCCACCATCTGCGCATGTGCGGCCATGAAAAAAATGGTGCACATGCGCAAATGGTGGTTTTTACTTCCGCATCCAGTATAACGCGGAAATCGGTTAGCGCGGGAGGTCTTGGAACGTAACCCCCGCGCTAACCGAGAGATCACTGTATACGCAAGAGACCTGATCCCCTTGGAATGAAAATGTGGAATGTCATGACAAATGAAGCCATTTCTTTTTAGATGAAAATTAATGGCTCTGTGTATGGAGACCTACTATACGTGAGTGACCCTGCAAACAATTTAATAATGTTTCTCCATAGTAAAATAAACATTTTACCTATTATAAAAAAATTGAAGGGAATGTGTATATTTTAAAAAATTAACTAAAGCACAAGTAAATGAATATCTGCATCATCATCATCATCATTGCCTTTATTATCATTGTACATTATGTATACAACGAAATTGATTTTAAATTAATTTTCTTCTACCCAAAAGATATCACTTTTATTTATTTTATTTATTTTAATTCTGCTCATTCCATTCTATTTTACAGTAAAGCTTCTAAACAGCAATAATCTAACCAGTAAATTTTTTAAAAATCTATAAAAAACAAGAGAAAGATGCAAAATACATAAAAGGACTAATCAGACTCATAAAAAGAAACTCGCAAAATACATTTGTGTATTTGTGTAATAGCAAATCTATTGCTGGTCAAAGCATCCCTCCTTTGCTAGTGAGTCTCAATTCTTTCCTAAAGCCAAATAGAAGTAGATCTGCCTGAGTATCCTGTGTAAGGGAGAAACAGAGGTTGGGCTACACAAATGGTGCACTAGATATAACTGCCCAAACATTTTTCTACCACAGCAGCCATAAATGGAACATTAATTCAGGCAGACCTCCAAGTAGAGAACTATCCCTGGAATGGGAAAATACAATGCTGAGCAGAATCAAAGATGGCATTTCTCTGGAGTTGTTAGGCCTGCAAATCCAGATGATGTATTTTTAAAGAATTCATTCTAAATCTCTTCTTCCTCATCTGAACCTAATAATGCCCAGGCTTTAGTTCAGTTGATCACAGGGCCAAGATGCATAACTGAGCATCTTTAGCATGTTAATAACAATCAACCCCAGGACTGACAAATGACATGTCCTAGCAGTCATGTAAATACAGTATTAAAAAAGGCAGGTAAATAAGAGTGACCTGAGGTATTCCACATAACTGAAGCACTTCTCTCTTCACACAGATAATTCCTTTTTCACATCACTGATTGGAAGAATGAAAACCACTGCAAAACAATGGCATATATTCCAGTCTCTCAGAAATGAACCAAAGTTGCTGGTCAAAAGCAAAGTTTTAAAGAGGACTAGTGCACTTCCCCCACTCTGTATTGCAGGAGAGGCGGAGTAACGACACGGATACAAGAGCTGGATTTAACTGGGTCATTTTTATTAAATTAAATTAGCATAATTTATTCAAATAAATTAGTATAAATTAGCATAAAATTTGCCTAACAACTATGACCCAAACAATGGACCTGCAGGGTCAAACAATTGCTTCCGGGGCGGAAAAGTTACGTCACATAAACTTCCTGGGCAACTTATGGGCATAGCTCGATGCTAGTCCAGGTGAGGGACCCCTCCCTCACCTGAGACCCTGCCATGCCTTGCATGAGGGGGGTCACGCCAGCTAACCCCTAACAGGGGACTTAAAGGTGCGTGACCCAAAGACAGGTTCCCCCCAACTGCTCAGGTCGCTTCCACCACAAGCTTGGAGAGAACCTGTCAATCATCCCCAAAGATGCCCAAGGGAGAACACCAGTTGCTAGACCACCACCCAGTTTTCCACCCCTAACCTGCCTACCCAAATGACCAAAGGTAAGCCAATCAGCCTAATAAGCGCAAGCACCCCTAACCGCACATCCATCATCCCAGTGTGGAATGGGCGAAAAAACGGCGCTGCGAACGGGCAGAACCGCAAAAAATTCCCATTCGGCCCCCCTAGGGGCGACCCACCTTAGCACACTGTAAAATAGGGAGGGCGGGCGGGTGTCTGCTCGGGGCGATGGTCCGGGCGAAAAGGCAGAGCCTCGGGCCTGCCCGCCCTTAAATAGGGCGAGCAAGCCCCGCCCGGACCAATCAGCAGCCGGGCCTATGCAGGCCCAACTCTCGGGCGAAGTCTCGCGTTGCGAGACTTCGCCCGAGAACAAAGATGGTGGCCGCCATGGGGTCCGGTGTCTTCCCGGCCCCTCCCGCAAACGCCGCCGGCGGGTAAGTCCGCCGGCGCTATTCTCTGAGAGTCATCCACAAACATGACAAAAACAGTTTCCATGCTGTATCTATCCTGAAACCTGGCTGACAAGGGTCCAAATAATCTGTTTCCTCAAGCTGAGATAAGTCAAATCAAGGACCACAGACTGGGGACTTAAAGAATGTTATTCTATTGCTTAGCATATATCAGTGATGGGTAATCTTTTTCTCGTCGGGTGCTGAAAGCATGCAAAGCATGCAAAGCACGCAATAACATGATCATCATGATATAAAAAAGATACAGTATTGAGATTCTAGAAAAAGTGCAGAGAAGAGCAACAAAGATGATTAGAGGACTAGAGGCTCTTCTCTGCACTTTTTCTAGAATCTCAACATCTTTTTTATATCATGATGATCAAAACTGGATACAGTATTCCAAGTGTGGTCTTACCAAGGCTTTATAAAGTGGAACTAACCCTTCATATGATCTTGATTCTATCCCTCTGTTGATACAGCCTAGGACTGTGTTGGCTTTTAAAAAAAACTCTTGCAGCACACTGTTACTACTGTTTATACACAATCTCAAAGTTACTACTACTGACACAAGTAACACTTACTTGGTACTTGTGCATTTTGTTTCTCTTGCCAAATTGTAGAACCTTACTTTTCTCATTGAATTGCATTTTGTTAGATAGGGTCCAGAGTTCTAGTCTGATGAGAGCTTTCTATATCTTGAGTCTACCTTCTGCAGTGTTGGCTATTCTTGTCAGCTTGGTGTTGTCTGCAAATCTGATGAGTTCCCTTTCTATCTTCCGTCTAAATCAGAAGCCTTCAAACTTGGCAACTTTAAGACTTAAGACAACTTTAAGATGGCATTTCTCTGGAATTGTTAGGCCTGCAAATCCAGGCAATGTATTTTTAAAGAATTCATTCTAAATCTCTTCTTCCTCATCTGAATAGCTGGCTGGACAATTCTGGGAGTTGAAGTCCACAAGTCTTAAAGTTGCCAGGTTTGGGGACCCCAGTCTAAATCATTGATAAAGACACGTTGAAGAGCGCACTGGGCCTAAAACAGAGCCTTAGGATACTTCCCTCCAGGTAGACACAGTTCCATTGAAGACAGTACAGTTGTTCAGCCAGTTAAGAATCCATCTGATGGTAATGCTGTGTAACCCACCCTTTTCTATCTTATCAAGTCAACTTTCAAGTTACAGTTCATACAGACATTTGGAATTTTGTCATTGTTTTGTAGGCATGCAATGGTTGTATGCAAAAAAAAATACAGAAGTTTTTGTAGAATTGTTAACAAAGCAGCTTTCAAAAATAATTGATAGATTGGTTAATATATTATTGTTCTGTTTGTCATGTAATTGAAAGTGAAAACTGAGCCATTGTCAGTCTATTTTATCTGAACCTGTTTAAACATTGTTTTAAAATGGAAGGAAATTATCTAAAATGAACATGCTTCAGATTTTATACTAAAATGGATAATGCTTTAGAAATAAGCAAGGACTGTGACTTGTCAAGGGGGATTAGTAGAAAAAGATGAAAGCAGTCATGTTTTGTATAAAACCCTCATTTTGCACTTACAACTGGTAATAAGCTAGTTTTGCACATGAACTGAATCATGTTTCCACTGAATAAGTTCTACATTTTGTGGCTTTACGTAATCATATAATTTCTGACGTATAGAATGGAAGAAAGATATAAAATGAGTAATTTGATAAACTGAAGCTAGGATGATATGTCATCATTAAATGTTTCTGCTACTTGGCTACTTAATAATATTCAAAGGAAACATAATCCTCAAATTTTAGCTGTTTGTAGATTTAGACCACTTATGACATTTCTGGCAATGAGTTGCATAAAACAAGCCATTCTCCTTTAGCATATACTGTACATAAAATACATCCAGAAATCAAATAAAATGAAACAGAAAAACAAAATATCTGTAGCTCAAATATAGTATAACATTATGATGAAAGCAGTAGGGCAAATTTGGAAGTTATTTCCAAGATAAAGATATAAAAAATATTATATTAGAACTTTTCTCCTGGTGTAACTACATTAATATTCAAAATAG
Source organism: Erythrolamprus reginae (assembly GCF_031021105.1). NCBI lineage: Eukaryota > Metazoa > Chordata > Lepidosauria > Squamata > Dipsadidae > Erythrolamprus > Erythrolamprus reginae. The sequence goes on from NC_091951.1 coordinate 129,203,547, forward strand.
CTGGTATTTTAATCTGGTCTACATATTATTACTAATTCCTAAGGTGTTTAATTTTGGTATAGGATATTATGTAAATCCACCACAAGAAAAACAATCCATAGCCAGGAAACCTGACTAGTCCCACTTTTTTTTGAAAGCTCTTATTCCTATTACAGGGATTTGTGCTAACTGAAATTTTTTGGGGAGATGCAAAGAAAAAGGCCAGACAGTCCCCTCCATCCCTTTATGCCCCCAAATATTTAGACATACTATATAACTGCTAGTTACAAATAATTTTATTTAGTTTATTATTTATATAGTTATTTATTAAGCTATTTAGTAATACTAGTGTGAGCTTAAATATTTGGCACCCGGAAATGAAAATTGTAGTTAGTGGTCAAGTAGTTTTTTATTTAATTGGTCCAGTATTTTTAGTTTGCTGAACTTTGGTGTTACATTTGATAAACAGCATTTAGGAAGTTTAATATCCTAACAATACTGTTTCCTATGATATAAATCTAGCTTTGATATAAGAAAATATGAAAATTTAGGCGTAAGATCAATATGAATAATGAATAATTTATTTATTTGCCATTTATTTTTCAAATTTAACCAGCTGCCTAATTCCATAAACAGCCTGGCTGATGCAAAAAACTATAATCAGAAAAACAAGGAAAAGAACAATGTATAGCCAGACAAAAAAACATTCAGACATATACATAGAACTCTGTATGAGGCTTACCCCACAATCCTAACTCAATGTCTGTAGAAAAAGCAAATTTGTTTGACCTTTTAAAAATAGGGTCAACAGGGGATCTTACACTCAAATCCCTCCCATCCAAAAAAATCCAACAATTGATTGACTTGCAGAGACAGGAGACCTGAAAGCTACTAATTATCTCCAAGACCGCCTTCTGCCACACAAATCCCAGTGACCGGTGAGGTCCCATAGAGTTGGTCTCCTTAGGGTCCCGTCGACCAAACAATGTTGGCTGGTGGGACCTAGGGGAAGAGCTTTCTCTGTGGGGGCCCGGCCCTCTGGAATCAGCTCCCCCCAGAGATTTGCACTGCCCCCACCCTCCTTGCCTTCCAAAAAAGTTTAAAAATTCATCTTTGCCGCCAGGCCTGGGGTTCCTTAGGTCTTCCCCACTGACCGATGAGTGCTCTCCTTCCTGGGTCGCTCCCCGCCTCAGGTTGGGTAGCTAGGGGAATGGCTGCTGCAAGAAGCATAAATGCTGCCAGCACCGCTTCTACCCATGCCTTCTGCTTGCACCTCAGGTGGGAGTAGCTGCATGAAGCTAGAGTGGAGTAATCCAGGAAGTGACAGCTTCTCATCAGCTGGAGCTGCGCACACATCTTCATTTTCGCCAGTGAAACTGCGTTCCACCCCGTCCTGCCTGCTGCCCACCCCTGGATATACCTTTCCCTATAAACTGTGACCCTGCTTCACAGTTCCACATGTGTTTATTTGCAGCATCTGTTCTCTCTCCATGTTCATTTTTCATCGCTCCAGATTGTCTCAGTAAATATTCTTACAAGTCTTTGTACTATTTTAAACAATTTCAATTTTAACAAATTAACTTTGTCAGGGCTGGCATATTGGTTTTCTGTATAAACATTAATTGAACTCCAACAGTTTCTCTGGGAAACTAGTAGAGATTATATAAAATAGCTTGTTAAAGTGTAAACCACTTGGAGTTTGATGTTCGGTTTCACATATTAATATATCTTGACAGTTATTAATTTGCTTTTCAAAGAACCCTGTAGATATTGAGATAATGAATTTCATAATTAACTAAATGAATTTTATAATTAACCATTAGGTTATGTATAAATAACATGTAGCTACGGGCTAGTTCTTGTCACTTTTCAAACCCTCTAAATAATGATAAAATTAAATCTAGATGTTCCCAATAGTTACATTTATTTCATTTCTGAAGAAAGCACTACTCAAATACTACATTCTACATCTCTGTTGAAAAGCAGATGGATTGGAAGCTAAAGAACAAGGCATTCTGTTTTGTTTTGTTTTGTTACCTTTAAACACATTAATGTAAACATTAGCCCACCCTCTGTTAGTCACACTTGGGTGCCAAAATTTGACCTGAGATGTTAATTTAACTTGCTTGCTTGGGTCATATGACAGAAAGTCTGCAGTTCCAATATGCTATCCTAGATGAATTGGCCAATGCAAAATGTATATTTTGAAATCATTGAGGCAGGGGAAAACTTGGGATGATGTAAGAAAGGTGTAATTTTGTTATTTCATCAGCCTAATACCATCATGTTTTTCCATAAAACTCAGATCAGTAATAAGAAATTTTTAGGAATTTGTGTTGAATAGTTTCATATCTTACATTTAATGAGGATGTTTTAAAAATAATCTTAAATTAATAACAGAATCTTAAATTATTAACAATAAATAAATAAATCTTAATCATACCAATAAATTGGTAGATTGCTATTTTTAAATAAATTTAAATAACAATTATAAAAAAAACATCAAAAGGAGAATCTGCTAATTTAGTAACATATCAAAGAAGCCAGAACATTGATCATTCCAGATTACAATAGTATAATTTTGCTACAGTTCCAAGAAGATGGGATGGAAACTTTTGGAACTAACAGATCATTATCATATGACTGTAAAAACAACTCATGCATATTTTGTGAATAGATATAAATATCTATGAATAGTGCAAGGTGTTTCAAAATTTGAAACATTTAACTACAGCACTTGTTGTGGGATGCAATTTATCTACAGCACTTGGTGTGGGATACAATACAATTGTATTTGTGTGTGCGTGTGTGTTTGTGTTTGTATGTGTGTTTGTGTGTGTGTGTGTGTGTGTGTGTTAAGGACTGGAAAGATAACCTAGTTAGAGATGAGTGACCTCATCTGGCACTTGCTTCAAAAAACCAATTTGTCATCCCCCACCCACCCAACCTCCTCTGCTCCTGATGAATGCATAATCAGTCATTTAGGTGTTCAAGAGAATCCTTCTATGTTGCCAGTTCATTCTTTCCTATCCTGAATGGAATACCATAAATGTTTACACTTTTAATGGGCAAATGCAAAAGGCTCTGTGTATATGAAAGTAGGAGTGCAGAGACCTATTGCCTTCCTGTATTTCTGGGGCTGCAGCCCGTGAGGTTTGGCTGGCAACGGTTGAACTTACAATGAGGTGATCGAGGTTCAAATCCCCTCTAGCCATGGAAACCCATGGGCTGATTTGGGCCTAATCATTCTTTCTCAATTCAGTTTACCTCACAGAATTGTTCTGCATTACTATTACTATTCTTCTTCTCATTGTTTCTCCTCCCACTTATGACTGTGGGACTGTAACTTGTTGCTTGTACTGTATACTTACAATTTATATTAATATTGATTATTTACTGATTGCTTATTTGTATCCTATGACAATCATTAAGTGTTTTACCTCATGACTCTTGACAAATATATCTTTTCTTTTATGTATACTGAGAATATATGCACCAATGACAAATTCATTGTATGTCAAATTACACTTGGCCAATAAAGAATTCTATTCTATTCTGTTCTATTTTATTCTATTCTATTCTATTCCATCCCATCCCATCCCATCCCACCCCATTCCATTATATTCTATTCTTGTTTGATAAGGTGAAGAAAATCCCTATATATCAAACGCTTGGAAGAAAGGCAGAGTATAATCAAGCAAATAAATATATTTTGTAACACCATCAACAGAGGCAGTAACAAGGGATGCTAGAGGTGATAATTGGGCCCTATGTTTAAAGACTACTCATTATTTTTGCTGCCTCTAATGAATAAAGGGTGATTTGGTAATTTCTCTGCCTTCTGAATGGATTTCCACAGCCGAAAAAAAATAACACACACACTGCATACAAAACATTACCTTGTACCTTCTCTAAAAATAAAAAAAGAGGTACATGCTAATTGGAATGTATCTAAATACATTTTGATGAACCACTCAAAGAAGCATTTTATTTTAAATCTGTCAAAAGTTTTCTGCTCCAGCATCTCATGCAAACTGATAAAATAGGATTAGAAAGCAGAAACAACTGTCTCACGCTGCTAACAGATAATTATAGTTAAAAAGATGAGACTGGTACTTTTTTCTATTTCTTCTTTTTGTAGAGGAAACAGGCAAACCACAAAGTTCATGAGCTCTGGCAGGACATGACACTCTTGGGGATGCTCAGGAGGCTCACTTCCAGCTAAGAACAGACCACCAAAAGCCACTCCTGGATCTAATAACTCTTTTTAGCCACTGGGTAATTCTATTCCTTCAGCAAAGTTGCAACTTTTTGTTTCTGAGGTGGCAATGGCTTGATGGGCTGGCAATGTGGGCTAGCCAAAGTGGTTAAGTGATTCATTTGGAACAGAATCTAAACTGAAAGGGTTTTCTATTTTTTCTATTAATTTTTTTTCAATTTTAGATTAGTTTTGTCCCCATTATTTGGTTTAGAAGGACGTTGCTTTTAAAGCAATGCATAATAAAATTATATTTGCTTTCATGTTTTTCTAAAAAGAATAATTCAAAAGCAGTAGTAGCAAGTTAGCAACCCCAAATCAGCGGTCCATAAATCAGAATATCCAATAGTAAAATGCTTGTTGGGAAATGAATCTTTTAAGCTGACAGCAGAAAGAAAGTTAAATGTTTGCGGCTGAGTACACTATGTATGCAAGAGCAAAAATCATTTTTGTATGTTGTTACAGGTCATTTTGTGAAACCAATGGTGCACATACATAAGGGGAGCACGGGAGCTTTTAAAAAAGAGGATGAAGTTCAGATGACTGAACTTCAGCCTGAACTTTGGACTTTAAAGAGGATAATAAATAGAGCAAAAGGTGTTTCATCATATGTGGGCCATGAATGTAGTGATTCCTTATCCACATTTTGCATGATCCCTGGAAAAGGCTGCTTTAAATAATTGCAGACAGATGCTACATTCAACCTCACACCTCTTTGCACTCTGAAAACAGTTATCAGCTAGCACAGCTGAAAGACTGCTGATCTGTGACTTTTCTCTTAGTTGAAAATTTGTCAGCAATCTGACATAATACCATAGTTGAAGTTTCTGGAGTTTTCAGATGTAGCCCCACTTACATGACAATGCATATAAGACTGCAGTGATATTTGAATATCCAAGAATAACAATGAGCAAAAGTATTTCAGATATATTTTATCAATAGAACAATCCTTAGAACATCCTTAGAACAGTGTTCTAGTTATTTTCAGAAAAACAAATATGGTATCACCCATGCATTCACCATAGCCAAAATAATTAAGGTTCTGTTCTTATAACCTTGAATTCTTTTCCTTTTGTTTCAGTGTTCTATGGGCTTGAATAAGAATCATTATTTTTTGTTGCTGCATGCTGACTCCATCATAAAAAAAATATCAAGAACTGACTTTGGAATTTATCTTGCCATGTTTTCGGGCAGAATTAAGTTTGCAAGATTCTGCTCCTGTGATATTGTCACATTGGAGAGGAGGACATTTATAATTCCCTGGTTTCTTTGTAGATGATAATAGAGCAAATGAAGGTTTATACTGAAACTTCATGAAGCTTAATGGAGAAGCCGGTGTATAGTTAGTACCTCTCTGATAATATTGTGCAACACTATTCAAGGCAACTTACCCACTGCAGCTAATATAGGGCTGATCTCAACATTTCTCCTAATCCAGTGGTTCCCAACCTTTTTTTGGCCATGCCCCACTTAAGCATTTCTAAAATCCTAAGGCCTCCCCACCCACATATTCAAAAAGTGAACTACTCACCTGGAGGAAGCTTAGGGTTAATTAACCAGGGTTAATTGAAAGTAGGTGAATGCTTCTAACATGTTTATAAGAAGGGAAATCAGAACCAGCAACTTATTCCATTGATGTTTATATTTGGGAGATTGGACCTCTGTTGATAATTTGAAGTGCATTGTTGGTTGTCTGCAAAAGTATAATTTGAAATTTCTACTGGGAGTGTTACAATGTAATTCAGTTTTCTAGAATAATTTTCCTGATGGATTCCCAGGACACAGTAAACTATTTATTATCACTATTTTTTTTTATTTGTCTAATTTATATGGCTGTCCATCACCTGGATTGTGGGGGCAATAGCCTAGCTCTGTTAAAAAGTGCTATTGCTAACATGTTGTAAGCCGCCCTGAGTCTAAGGAGAAGGGCGGCATAAAAATCGAATAAATAAATAAGTAACTAAGTAAGTAAGTAAGTAAGTACGTACGTACATACATACATACATACCGTGTTTCCCCGAAAGTAAGACACTGTCTTACTTTCTTTTTACCCCCAAAAGCCCCACTACGTCTTACTTTCGGGGGGTGTCTTACATTGGAAAAAAATTGAAAGGGTCGCGTTCCCGAAGGCATCTCCCCAGAGTCCAGAAGGGCAGCCGCGGGACAGGAGCCTCGTGAGCCCTTTTCCAAGTTCAACCTCAGGGCTCCAAGCGGTGTGCACGCGTGGAGCCACAGACGCGTGTTGGGGAAGCGTGTGTCTGGAGGGGAGGAGCTGCTCTGCGCAGTTGGGCAGCCCCACCTGCCTGCCGTAAAGGAGGCGGGCGAAGGAGGGCGCAGCTCCGGCCGCTCGCCTCGGAGCTGGTCGGCCTCGCTGGCCGCTTGCAGCTGAGCCTCGGCAGGACTCGGTTGCTGGGACGAGCGCCTTCGCTGCAAGCCGCCGCCCGCTCGGCTCGCTTCAGACCAGCGCCGTCCTTCACTTTGCCAAGCAGGGGAAGAGGCAGTGGCGCCGCGGCGAGGCGAAGGCGAGGGGCGCGCAGGGAGCTTGGAAGCGACGTCATCGGGCTCCCCCCCCGGCAATACCCCCGTGTTTCCCCGAAAGTAAGACATATGTGTTACTTTCGGGGTACGGCTTATATTAGCCGACCCCCCTGAAACCCCCGATACGTCTTACAATCGGGTGTGTCTTACTATCGGGGAAACAGGGTACATACATACATACCAAAACCAATTCTGGGTAGCATACAACAAAGCTAAAAACAATAAATAAATGCATTGAACTATTATTGTTTTAATTATAAAATTAAAAGTGTTAATAAAATTGTTATTAATTATAAAAAGAATATAACTTATTAAAAAGTATAACAAGTTAAACAAACAAGCAACATGGGATATTAATAAAATAGAGTTACCTCACAAGTTCATTTATTTCTTAGTCTCCAGGCTTGCCAACACAACCAGGTCTTAAGGAATCATTAGAAGCTCAGAGATTATGAGATCAACTTCACCTCTGTGGAAAAAGATTCCATAATGCGGGTGCCACTACAGAAAAGGCCTGTTGCCTAAGGCCTGCTGAATGGGACTCTTTACATGCTTTCTCAGAAATACATACATACATACATACATACATACATACATACATACATACATACATACATACAAACATACATCGACTCATTATAAATAAAGCGTATAAGAACTATGCATATGTGTGTGGGGGAGGTAGGGAGGGAGAGAAGAATGGAAATGTATTAAATTAACTGCAATTACCGCTATTTCTTTAACAATTTTCTGAAAAAAGCAATCTGCATTAAAAGAAAGAAAACTTGCAAACTATCTGCAATATCAATTGTAACAATAGTGTTAATGCACATTTCTTTCTGGTAATGTTCACAGATCTTCTATTAACACTGAGTTTCTTTCTTTAGACGCCTGAACAGAAATAAACTGCAAGTTCTTCCAGAATTGCTTTTTCAGAACACACTGAAGCTAACCAGACTGTAAGTATAGTTTTTATTTTTGGCATCCTATATGTGCTTTGGTTCCTAAGTCAGCAATTTTGGCTGTGAGGTTTTGGTATGATGCCTTCTTGAAGTGGATTTTGAAATGTGTCTTAGTTTATTATATAAAATCTTTTGCTGGGAAACATTTACTTGTCTTTTTACTACTTGGTAGATTAATTGTGAAGCCAAAATTGTCTTGGATATGTTTCTGTTTCTCTTTACTTCTGTAATATAGCTACAAGTAGATTCCGGGTTGTATTAACACACTGAAACTGGGGGTTAATCTCAAAATGTTTGGTGGAACAAAGCAGGTTCACAAGTCTCACAAATGTTGGCTTTCCTCAAACAAAGCATTCTTAAAATTAATTACTGTATTTCAAACTGTGATTAATAAAATTGGATATGAAGTTTCTTAATTTCCCCACATGCTGGCACATTGTATGAAGACAGCCATATTAGTCGATAGTGGCAAAAAATCTGATGAAGTGAGCTAGTTTGTGAAATCTGATGTCTTTTAATGAAATTAATGACTTTGAAAAAGGTGCTACTCCATTTTGTCTGATTTTTCACATGCTGGGGAAGGAGAATATTTTTTTTAATAAAAAAAATTGAGTGCCTGGAAAGAGTAACCTCATTCACGTTGTGAAAAGCTATGATTTGTGATGAAGTCTAAGGAAACAAATTAATTTTGGATGTAGGAGTTTAGGAAATAGGTGTCCATAAAGATGCTGATTTTTATTCCAGTAATGATTTTGCATATCAATAGGACAGCTGTGATTATTATCACCTCTCATGACCCCTGCTGTATTTGTTCAGTGTGTCCTTGAAGTAAACAAGGTCATGCCTTTGTATTCCCATCTAGACAAAGGTAAAAAAAATCTAATTATAATTTGCATTACAATACCAAATTATATAAAAGAAAAATATTCGTGAATTATAATGATATACGTTTAGCAACCATGAGACTTTTGTTTTAAAAGCCACTTAATTGCATTTCAGTATTTTATTCTGATTCATAAAAAGGTTCATCTACATAATTTGTGTTGCTATACTACTTGGCTGTATCCTGGATACTGTGTCCGACTCAGTAAATGAATGACTCTTTATGCATTAATAGTATGAAGCTAGCACCTTCATATTTTCCATCTGTTTCCAGCTGATAAGTTCACTTTATTTTTTCCCCCACCCAAAATATCTGCAGCAAATGTGATGAATAGAATAGAATAGAATAGAATTTTTATTGGTGAAATATGATTGGATACAAAAGGAATTTGTCTTAATGCAAATATCAGAATATTTTATCTAAAAAAGTTAGAGATGTACCTTCACTAAATAACCTTTTTTCATTAACAGTATATGGTTAAAATTTTAAGCTGTATTTGTGATATAAAAATGAAGATTTGAACATTATAAAGTACTATTTTATTAGGATGGTCTCTCCTGGATTTCCAATCATAATTTTTATTGTCAATAATAGTTTGGAAACATAGAAACATAGAAGATTGACGGCAGATAAAGACCTCATGGTCCATCTAGTCTGCCCTTATACTATTTCCTGTATTTTATCTTAGGATGGATATACTGTATGCTGGATTTATCCCAGGCATGTTTAAATTCAGTTACTGTGGATTTACCAATCATGTCTACTGGAAGTTTGTTCCAAGCATCTACTACTCTTTCAGAAAATAATATTTTCTCACATTACTTCTAATCTTTCTCCCAACTAACCTCAGATTGTACCCCCTTGTTCTTCCTGTATTTTGTGGGGAAATTGAATAAAAATAAGCCCTTGACAAGCTATTTAAATACTTGTAAAGCTATGAAGAACAGTTTTATTCTTCAACTGGCCAATTAAAACAAAAGACCAGTTGAAGGAATTGGGGCAATACAGTTGTAGTGTCTTTCAATTATAGAAAAAGTCTGAGGCTTCTATAATTATTTACATGTCCTTTGGTGACATCTGTTTGACATTATGGGTGGGAATGTAGAGTAAAATCAACCTTAAAAAGGAATGAAAAGAATCCTGTTAAATTAGTTTTATTCATATATTGCTAGGCGAACTTCAGAAATTGTGCATTGTTATGTTTGTATTTTCTTCCAAGGTCATTTTGTTGAAGCTTTGCTGTACATTATTTATAGAACAGTATCTTCCCTGTCTGTGATGTTGAAAGAGAAAAAAAGTTTGACATATTTGAATAATGTTTATATTCAGTTCCCACTCCAAGTATTTGAGTTAAATCATAGAGTTTCAAGAAACAAGGCTAAATTTTATGAAAGTCAGTCTCTGGAGAATTTAGATGTCTTAAAATAGACATTCCCGTTGTTGGATTCATAATAAATACTTAAGTAGTAAAGGACAAACCAATAAGAAATGACTAATTAGCATTCAATCTTTAGCCACCTGATCAAACCAAAATTGGCATTTCATGTTTCACAAGTGAAGAATTTCAGAACTTCACTCAGGATATAGCCATAAATCTTTCTGTTGAACTCACCCAGCATTTTGGAGCTTGTTAGGCACATGACTTGGATAGGTTCATATTTCAATTGCAGATGCAAGGTTTAAATAACCAAGATAGTCTACCATTGAGTATAGCAATCAACCCTTATATATTAATTCCAGAATTAATATGTAGTGAACTTCTTGCCTCTTTTTTCTCCTGGCTTGGTTATGGATATACCAATGCTTCATTTTCACAGTTAGCTGTGCAACCTTCACTTTTAGGCTTGACAAATTAAGGTCTCAGAGAAAATACGTTTCATTCTGTTCCTTCTCGGATTTGGGATACATCTAATATAATTAAAAGCATTCTTTCTTACTCTTCCTTAAGAGAACAACAAATGATGGTTTACTTAACAATCCCAGAGAAACAGAAGTTGGTCTCACTCCTCTCTTCAATAATGTTTTTAGCTTATGGTTATACCAAAACCTATACTTTTTGTTTTGTTTTGTTTTATTTTATTTATTTGTCCAATACACAATACATATTGAAGAGAATAGACATGTAGTAATATATATAAAGAAAATGATATAAAAGATATAAAAATAGAGAAGATATATGAAAGGAAGAAAAGATATATGAGATAAAGGAGAGACAATTGGACAGGGGATGAAAGGCACACTAGTGCACTTATGTACGCCCCCACTGACCTCTTAGGAACCTGGAGAGGTCAATCGTGGATAGTCTAAGGAAAAAATGTTGGGGGTTAGTGGTTGACACTACTGAGTCCGGTAATGAGTTCCACGCTTCGACAACTCTATTGCTAAAGTCATATTTTTTATAGGCAAGTTTGGAGCGGTTAATATTAAGTTTGAATCTGTTGCGTGCTCTTGTGTTGTTGCGGTTGAAGGTGAAGTAGTCACTGACAGGCAGGATGTTGCAGCATATGATCTTGTGGGCAATACTTAGATTGTGTTTTAGGCGTCGTAGTTCTAAGCTTTCTAGACCCAGGATTGTTATTTTCGTAGGGTATTCTGTTTTGAGTGGAGGAGTGAAGAGCTCTTCTCCCCTGCACTGTTCGGAGAGTCCAATGTGGGTTGTTCTTCAGCCTCATTGTCAGGGACTGAGTTAAAAATTAACATAATTATTATGTCCCGCCCCCCTCTGTCTCCTCAGGTTCAGTCTTAAAAACTCAGTCATAGTGTAGGGACTATGAGTTTTTCTTCTCACAGTATGTGAGATTTATAGGATGTTTACTAACAATAATTTTTCTCCTTTTTTCCCCTTTCTCTATAGGAGGAAGACCTGGATTTCGAGAACCACTGCCCTCCGGGGTATTGTTCTCCGTCTCTTCAATCCCTGAGAGGCCACTGCTCTCCGGAGTATTGCCTTGCTGAAAGGGATCGCTGGATTGGGGTCCCTGACGCCCACGATCAGAACCCCCCCCAACCACTCTTCCAGCGCAACGAGTCTCCGAGTATCGGTTCTTACCGATCAGAGGAGCAATCAGCACACAGAATTTCCCCATGGGGGAAATCAGCTGTAAGGCGATCCCAGCGGCTCCCAGACAGCGTTCCTGCCGATCGGCAATGGGAAAGGAAAAAAGATCAGCTGTTCGGAGGCCCTTTGCAGCCAACGTTTTTCCCGATCGCTCAGAGGAGCAGCGATCGAAGGAATTGAAGGGGGGGTGCAGAAGGGGATCGCCGAGCCGCCCGAAGTTGCGCCCGCCATTTTGGCGCAGGGCCAAAGCCTCTGAGTCCCCCTCCGGCCGTTTGAAAAGCAGAGCTTTTCCCGCCTGACGTCACGGCCGCCATCTTGTCTGATAAGGGGTCAGAGTGACTAGGCTCTTTTCAGCCTATCCCAGGGCCGCCATCTTGCTTCAGGGTGTTGCCAGGACAACGAAGCTATTATGGGCCTCTACCTGGTATCCAGCCAATCACGAGCAGGAAAAACAGATGACGTGTTATTTAGGGGACACCAGCTTCCCTAGTCCACCATTTTACTTGCTTTTAAGCAGTAACCTCGTGTTTTTTGGCTCGGTGTTGTTCCAAACATGTCTCAATCCAGTCCCAGCGCTCCTGTGCCCTCCTCCTCCAAGAATAAAAGTAAGGACAAGGGGCACAGCTCAAAATCTAAGGGGAAGAGCTCTCAGTCCTCCAATGCTCTAAAGGAGGCTGAGAAGAAAATAAAGGCCCTCGAGGCCCAGCTGGACAAAGCAAAACCGAGACAGGGGCCTAGCCCCTCAGCCATGGTTATTCCACCCACTTATCAGAGCCCGCTGGGTCCTCCTCCCCTGTCATCGGCCACCTTCGAGGGGCCTCCTTTTCAAAGCGCTGGGGGTCTTTCACCAGACCGCCCATTAAGTGCCCCCCCACCATCTGAGGGATTTCAGAGATCAGAATGGAGCAGGCCGGTTTCTCAACCTCCAGCAGCTACAGCCACCTTCACGCCCACAGCAGCAGGGCTCAGGGGCTCTACAGATAACTGGCAAGCCATGTCTCCCTCGGTACAAGACATGATTGCTTCAGCTTATGCACAGGGCATAGCAATTGGGGCCCAACAACAACATCAATCCCCACTGCCACCTCGCCCCAGCAGGCAGGATATCTGGTCGGCTCCTGCACCTTCCCTGCATGACTCCTTTCAGGAGGAGCAAGAGTTCAGAGAGGCCTTTTCAGACCCAGAGAATGAACTGTCGGGGGATGAAGCCACCTTACCAGAACAGCCTGTACTAGCAGGCTTATTCAAGGCACCCCTTTTCAGGGTTCTCCTAAATAAGGCCAGAACCACACTAACTTTGACCAGTGCCCAAAAGACGGCTGACCAGGATGTGGGCACATTACCCGCTTCCAGACTCATTAATGAGCCTCAACGGGACTCAGAAACTATCCCTGCAGTGCCGATATTTGCAGAAAACGTAATGAGGCCCTGGCAGCAACCAGCAGCAGCTCTGGGTCCCTCAGCTCTGGACAAGAAGCTTTACTCCTTCGATCCAGAAATAGAGGATTTGCTCCAATACCCGGCTGTGGATACCACGGTTACCTCACTAATTTCCAATGCCCTGGTTCCATCGGAGATGGCGGATGGTTTGCGGCCCGATGATAGGAAGGCCGAGAACCTGATCCGGAGAATGCACCAGCTATGCGCCTGGTCCTTGAGAGCTGCTATGGCAGCCTCCTTCTTCAACCGGGCCTCAATCCTTTGGCTTCGAGACATCCTCCCCAGGCTGGGCCCGGAGGACGCTCGCCTTCGCCAAGACATTAATAAATTGATCGCCTCCACGGAGTTCTCCGCCGATGCCACCTTGGCTGCTTCTAGGTTTTCATCCAGGGCGATGGCTACCAACCTTTCCACTCGACGCCTAATATGGCTCCGCTCTTGGCAAGTGGATGCCAAATTGAAATGGCGTCTTGCAACCGCGCCCTACCAAGGGACCACACTCTTTGGAGAATCACTAGACAAAGTCTTGATCGAGGATAAAGACAAGAAAAAGGTGCTGCCAAGGTCGGCGAGGAGGCAAGACAGGCGGGCGGCCCCATACTACAGAAGGCAGCCCTTTCGAGCGGACATGGCCGCGCCCGCGGCCTCAAACACCAGGCCATATGGACAGAGCTCCTACACGCAGCCATCCTTCAGGTCCGACAGAACAGGCTACGGAGACAGGAACCGACAGTTCCAACAGCCCCGCAGATCCTTTCGGGGCGGGAACAGAGGAGGGTACCGAAACAAAAATGACTTACCCATCCAGGTACCCATCGGTGGACGCCTGCAGTCCTTCTCAGGCTCTTGGGCAGCTATTTCCACCGACATTTGGGCGCTAGATACCGTGAAGAACGGATTGCGCATCAACTTCCTACAGACTCCTCCGGACAGATTCCTACAATGCCCGTCGCTATCTCAACCAAGACGTTACAAGACGTTCCCTGATTGCCAGGGAGGTACAACACCTGTTGGACATTGGGGCAATAGAACCGGTGCCAGTATATCAACAAGGACAGGGGTTCTACTCTATCGTGTTCTTAGTCCCCAAGACATCCGGCGGCTACCGCCTGATTCTCAACCTCAAGCAGCTGAACGTCTACGTTCGCTACCAACGTTTCAAGATGCACTCCTTGCAGTCAATCCTGGCATCCATCCGACACCACGACTGGATGACCTCCATCGACCTCAAAGAGGCGTACCTGCACATACCAGTTCATCCACATCATCGACGTTTCCTCCGCTTTTGTATACAGGACCATCATTTCCAGTACAGGGCAATGCCCTTCGGACTTTCATCGGCCCCCAGAGCTTTCACCAAGCTTCTGGATGTACTGACAGCCGACCTGAGAACCAGATCCATTCGTCTCATGGCCTACCTGGATGACGTAATCATCTTGTCCAGCAGCCCTCAACAGGCCAGACTAGATCTACAATACGTTCTCTAGAGACCTGTGGTTTCACGATCAACTATGTGAAAAGCCACCTGAGTCCAACCAAACAGCTCTTACATTTGGGAACTCTGATAGACTCTGCAGCCGGAATCGTTTACCTGTCATCAGAGAGGCAGCAGAGGGTGAGGACGCTGATAGCTTCTATTCAGCACCGCACCAGGGTCCCCTTGGCCCTTCTATCCCAGCTGCTGGGAGTCTTCATCTCCTGCATCAGCATCGTCCCATGGGCGCGGCTGCACGCACGCCCGCTTCAATGGCTCCTCCTCCACTTCCAAAGAGCACGCATGAGCCACTCCAAACACCAGGTACGTCTCACGTTATCTGTCCGTCACTCTCTGCCCTGGTGGACGTCCCAAGCACTGACCAGAGGCTCTCCCTTCCTACACCATCGGGAGGTGACGATCACTACAGATGCGAGCCTCTCCGGCTGGGGAGCACACTGCGGCTCCAGAGTGGCCCAGGGTCTCTGGACAGCAGACGACCTGAGGGACCCCAATATCAACTTGCTAGAACTAAGGGCAGTCTGCAAGGCACTCCACTCCTTCAAAGACTGGGTAGAGGGACAGCATGTCCTCGTCATGACGGACAACGTAGCAACAAGGGCCCATATAAATCATCAGGGAGGTACAAGGTCAGGCCGTTTGATGGAGGAAGCTCACTCCCTGATGTCTTGGGCGGAAACACACCTGGTCTCGATCCAAGCAGAACACATCTCAGGATCAGACAACACCCAGGCGGATTGGTTGAGCCGCACAACCATCGACCCGGGGGAATGGTCATTGAACCCGGAGGTTTTCCAGGACATTATACACCGTTATGGGGAACCGGTAGTGGACCTGTTCGCGACCCACCTCAACAACCAAGTGGCCCGATTCTACTCCCGGTTCCCGTGCCCGGGAGCTGACCGTATCAATGCGCTCCTCTTCCCATGGCCAAGGGGGCTACTCTACGCCTTCCCTCCAACTTGCCTTCTACCCAGGGTAGTCTCCAAGATACTCTTGGAGCAGGCGGAGGTGATTCTTTATAGGTCATAACCAACACTTTGAATTGTGACCAGAAACTGATCGGCAACCAAAGCAGACTGCAAAGTGTTGGTGTAACATGGGCATACCTAGGGAAGCCCATGATTGCTCTCACAGCTGCATTCTGCACGATCTGAAGTTTCCGAACATTTTTCAAAGGTAGCCCCATGTAGAGGGCGTTACAGTAGTCGAACCTCGAGGTGATGAGGGCATGAGTGACTGTGAGCAGTGACTCCCGGTCCAAGTAGGGCCGCAACTGGTGCACCAGGCAAACCTGGGCAAAAGCCCCCCTCGCCACAGCTCAAAAGTGGTTCTGTAATGTAAGCTGTGGATCGAGGAGGACGCCCAAGTTGCAGACCCTCTCTGAGGGGGTCAATAATCCCCCCCCAGGATAATGGACGGACAGATGGAATTGTCCTTGGGAGGCAATACCCACAGCCACTCTGTCTTATCAGGGTTGAGTTTGAGTCTGTTGATACCCATCCAGACCCTAACAGACTCCAGGCACCGGCACATCACTTCCACTGCTTCATTGACTGGACCTGGGATAGAGATGTACAGCTGGGTATCATCAGCATACTGATTATACCTCACCCCATTCACTTGGTTGATCTGGCCCAGCGGTTTCATGTAGACATTAAATAGCAGGGGGGAGAGGACCGACCTCTGAGGCAACCCACAAGGGAGAAACCTAGAGGTCGACCTATAACCCGCCACTAACACCGACTGCGACCGACCGGAGAGGTAGGAGGAGAACCACTGAAGGACAGTGCCTCCCACTGCCAACCCCTCCAGCCGGTGCAGAAGAATACCATGGTAGATGGCATCGAAAGCTGCTGAGAGGTCGAGAAGCACCAGGACAGAGGATAAACCCCTGTCCCAGGCCCGCCAGAGATCATCCATCAATGCGACCAAAGCAGTTCCCATGCTGTAGCCAGGTCTGAATCCTGACTGCTGAGGGCCTAGGTAATCGGCTTCTTCCAAGGACCGCTGGAGCTGGAGTGCCACCACCTTCTCAATAACCTTCCCCATAAAGGGAAGGTTGGAGACTGGACGATAGTTGTTAAGAATGGATGGGTCCAAGAAAGGCTTCTTGAGGAGAGGGCACATAAGTGCCTCCTTGTAGGGAGCCGGAAAGGACCTCCTCTCCAAAGAAGCATTGACGATCTCCTGGACCCACCTCCGTGTCACCTCCCTGCTGGCCGAAACCAGCCAGGAGGGACATGGATCCAGTAAACAGGTGGCGGAACTCACAGCTCCAATGGCCTTGTCCACTTCATCAGGTGTCACCAGATAAACTCTTCCCTGACAGATGGACAAGTACGGGCCCCAGTCACCTTGACTGAATCATTGTCAGTCGACTCTGTTATCCAATCAAAGTCAAGGTCCGCTCGGATCCGAGCGACTTTCTCAGCAAAAAATGTGTTAAAATCCTCGGCACTACTCTGCAAGGGCTCCCCAACTCTTCCCTGGTTAAGAAGGGAGTGGGTCACCCTAAACAGAGTGGCCAGGCGAGATTCCGCTGATGCAATCAAGGTGGCATGATACGCGCATCTCACTGCCTTGAGCGCCACTTTGTAAGTCTTAATCTGAGCTCTTACATGTGTTCTATATTCAATACGGTTCTATGAACCAGTAACGGCAGTGGCAGGAGGCTTTGCCCATCCTAGAGACTTTTGTGCATGCACAAACTAGTAGTGTTGGGATTTAGAACCCATCACTGATGTGTGGGATAGGACTGCTTCAAATCATGGGCCTCTCTGCCTTAAACAACTAGGAAAGTGCCTTCCAATTACAGTACTTGTGCTGTCTTTTGCAGTTAGTCAGAGGATGATAGCTAATCTTGAGAGGCAAGTGCCTTGTCAGAATGTGCCCTTCAATTAAAGAGCTCATCTCACATGAGAGCAGGTGCTAGTAACTCACCTTTTACATGAGCTGAAGTTATTAAGTCCTGTGAGGGCAAATGAAACATGTCCAAAGGAAATAGAGGGTTGCTATGGTTTTAGCTCATTCAGGAATTAAGCTTTACTGTGTACAGATCCCAGCAGGTCTGTTCAAAAGATGGTAAATAATTACAAGGAACTTCGGGTCTCCAGAGGGCACTTCAGGTTTGAAAGGATGTTCTCTAGGTCAGAGGTGACAAGTAGAGACTGCTGAGAGGTTCTTGTACCATTTATCAAGCTGAAGTTATTTTTATTGCTTTCACTGTGCTCTGTCTCTAAATGGTATAATTTGAGCAAAATCATGTCTGGAAAAGTGACTTTTGTTGCAAGCCCTTGTGGCATCTTTCTGTTTCCAGTGTAAGGCCAAGGCTCTGCTTATTTTCTTCAGCTATGAAAGGAACATTAACAAATTATCTGAACTGAGCAGAAAACAAATGAGGGAATGTCAGAAAGTGAATAATTGAGGTTTCATCCTGGATTTCCATTCTCCCCAGTGTGAAGTTAGCAACTCAAAACTAATATGTACAGATGTTTCCCCCACTTTTTTAAAATAAAGCCAAAGAGAAAGAGAAGTGGCAGTAAGTATAAAGGCATGATTATAAAAAATAGATTTGGTATCATTTTATGCTGATTCCTGCAAAGATTTTGCTGCTTAGGAATTACCTCAATAATATACGATTGTAATTTTCTTAACAGATTTTTTAAAAGGCTTTCTTTTTTCTACTGGTTTTATTCTCTTTGCTCACTTTTTTGGAAGCTTTCATTGTAGATTGGAAGGTTCTAACAATTGATTTATGCCTGTACTACCTGTGGCTCAGTCTGGTTAAGTGGAAAAGAAAGTCATGAGAAAGTGTACGTTTAAATTTTTGAACCCCCTACTCAATTTATTCAGAATAACAGAGTTTGAAGGTGTTCTAGTCCAACCCCATGCTCAATTATATCATACAGTTTGAAGGGATTAACATTAGAGACCAGGGTGATATTTGTACATCTCTCTCCTTCCCTGGCGCCCCCCTGGTTTAAGAGACTGGCCCAACTCTTCCAAAATATGATAAGAGTGGCCTACCTTGCAGGGTTCTTGGTTCAACCCAAGCTGACATTTGTACATCTCTCTCTCTCTCTCTCTCTAATTCTCTCTCTCTCTCTGCCTCCTTGTCCCCCCATGGTTTAACAGACTGGCCTGACCCATCTGCCAAAATACAATAAGACTGGCTTACCTCACAGGGTCCTTGGTTATAGCGAAGCATGGATTGCAAACCCCACTGTTTGTTTTTGTTTGTTTGTTTGTTTGTTCGTTCGTTCATTCATTCATTCATTTATTTGTTGTATTTCTATGTAGCACCCAATTTCTGAAGGACTCTGGGCGGTTTACAACAGGATATAAAATACGTTTAAAAACAGCATAAAAGATTAAGAAAAAACAGTTAAAAATATCGCAACAATTGAAAATCACATATCATCCTCATAAAATTGCAAGATCAATGGCCCCAAGTCTGCTGGAAAAGCCAGGTTTTCAATGCTTTCCAAAAGTTCAAGAGAGTGAGGGCAGACTGGATTTCAGGGGGTAGTTGGTTCCAGAGAGCTGGGGCAGCCACAGAGAAGGCCCTTCCCAATGGGCCCACCAGCTGTTTAGCTGACAGGATCTGGAGGAGATCAGCTTTGTGGTTGCTGGGAACTAGGCAGGTGGTCCCAAAGATAACCTGGCCCTGAGCCATGTAGAGCTTTAAAGGTAATAACCAACACCTTAAATTGAGCCTGGAGACCAATAGGGAGCCAGTGCAACTCATGGAGGATTGGTGTAATGTGACTGTACCTAGATGCACCCACAACCACTCATGTGGCTGCATTCTGGACCAATTGTAGTCTCTGAATGCTCTTCAGGGGTAACCCCATGTAGAGTGCATTATAATAATCCAACATTGAAGTGATAAGGGCATGAGAGTGGAGAGTCTCCTGATCCAAGTAGGGTTGCAATTGGTGCACCAGACGAACTTGTGCAAGGTCCCCTTAGCCACAGCTAAGCAGTGGCTCTAGGAGGACACCCAAATTGTGAACCCATTCTGAGGGGGACAATTCCCCCCCCCACAAGCCAAGGATGGAGAGTCGATACAGTCTTTAGGAGGCAGTACCCATAGCCACACAGGCTTGTCTGAGTTAAGTCTGAGCCTGTTGACACCCATCCAGACCCTCAGAGCTTCCAGGAACCAGCACATCACATCCACTACTTCACTGAACTGATGTGGAGATATACAACTGGGTATCATCAGCATATTGCTGATACCTCACTCCAAAACATCAGATGACCTCACCCAGTGGTTTCATGTAGATATTAAATAGGAGGGAAGAGAGGACCAAACCCTGAGGCACCCCACAAACAAGGGGTCTAGGGTTGACCTCTGTCCTTCTGACAACACCAACTGTGAACAACTAGAGAGATAGGAGGAAAACTACTGCAGCACAGTGCCTCCCAACCCTAGTTCCCTTAGTTGTCCTAGAAAGATACCATAGTCAATGGTATCAAAAGCTGCTGAGAGGTCAAGTAGCATCTTGAGGAAGGGTCTCATCACCATACTTTAAAGATTGTGGGAAGGACCCCTAAGGATGCCTGAAGCCTGAAATCAGCCTCGTGTCACCTTCCTGCTGCTCAAAACCAGCCAGAAGGGGCACGGGTCCAACAAACAAGTGTTGGGCTTGTTTGTTGGACTCGTCGCTCCCACAGCCTTGTCTAGTTCCTCAGGAGTCACAGGCTCAAATTCATCCCAGATAATAGGGTCAAGACCTGCCCCTGTCATCTTGGTTGGAATTGCCCAATTGGAGTCCAGGTCCACCCGAATCTGAGTGATTTTATCCAATAGAAACTGAGCAAGTTCCTCAGCTCTACCCCGCAGGGGCTAATCCATTCCACCTACACTAAGAAGGGAATATGTCACCCTAAATAGGGCGGCTGGGCACGAATCAATGTGAGCATTTTGCCACCCGTATCACCACTAAATAAGTCCTAATAAGGGCTCTTAAAGGTGTTTGGTCAAACTCGGAGTTACTGGTCCTCCAGTGTCCCTCTAGATCTCTCTTCTGGTGCTTCATCTCTGCCCTATTGCAGGAAGCCACCAGGAACTCGGCCAGATTGTGGACAAGGGAGTCCGGTATCACCCTAAGCTCCTTCAGTAACCCTTCAGAAGGTCCATTAGGCATCAGGGTGGAACCACTTAATCGGCTCCGCCTCCCTGCAGTTGTGGAATAGGGTCTCAAAATCTTAAATGATCTGACCATGACAAGGGAAAAGAATCTATACTTCTTAATTCCAGATCATCTCTCCACTGCCCTTAGAAGAACACCAGTTAAAGTGTGTGTGTGTCCCCATGGGTCAAACCATGGTTGCTATGGAAGCCATGAACTCCTGAGCTGCATCTGAGGGATTGCCAAATGATGACAAATTGGACTCCTCCAGCACAATAAGCCTGGGGAAGTTCACCACCAACCTGGCTACTGCCTCTAGCAGTGCAGGCAGAGCTGTTGTAATGCAGCTGGGAGGCAGGTAGTTAACAACAAGCCCAACTGAACAAGCCCAACTGAGCCTCAAGGAGAGAGACTCACACCCATCTGTCTCCAGGGCAGGGATCCTATGAGGACAAAGACTTTTCCAGACAATGATTGCCACTCCACCACCCTTCCCTGGAGTCATGGTTGATGTAAAACCTGAAACCCGTCTAGCAGATCTCTGATAGGGTCCTGACATCCCAAGCCACCAGGTATATGAAAGGGACAGAACAGGTAACCACTTTGAAACAGTGAGTTCTAGTTCCCCGAGAGTGGCCTACCCCTTGATCGCCATATCTGCCTCTCCCAGTTACTCTGGCTCTCAAACACCCTAGAGATCTCCTTCCCTTCTTCTACAGCCCTCCTCCTTCCTGGGAGTTTGGACTCCCCATTCATACCAAGCAGAGAGTTATAACTGGGTCCCCATCTGCTTTTGTTTGCACACTCATCAGAGGGGGCTCCATTCTTTGCCTCCAGCTCACTCGTTCTCCTCGAAACTCAGTCACTCCCAATCCATCCCGACACTCTTTCCTCACACACATACCCCTCCCACCCAAGATAGAACCAATCTGTAAATTAAAACAAGATGATAATAAAAAAAAATAAAAAATAAAAAAAATAATAAAAAAAATAAAAATAAAATAAAATAAAACAACAACAAAACAACAACAACAACAACAATAATAATACTAATACTAATAATAATAAAAATTTATTAGATTTGTATGCTGCCCCCCTCTGAAGACTGAATTATCAGAAAGAAGACACCACCCTGATATGGACTATAGTTAGGACCCATAATTGTGGCTTCCCAGTGAAACATGTCCTTTCCAACAGGGCCTGCAGAATACTGAACTGGTTTCCTCCAATGGAGTGAGAACAGGCAGGCTCAGGCAGGGGAAATTAACAGATTCCTCAACAGGCAAACAGTTCTTTTTGTGTTTTTTCTTCTTTAATTCTTCCACAAGCCTCCTTGTAGATTTCCTGGAGTTGGCCAAAATCCCTAAACTGCCCCTAGGCTACTCCGAAATTATGGAGTTACCATTCTCTTATGAGTTTTTCCCCCTCCCTATTCTGAGTCTGAATAGGATTGGGACTAGGTGGTCCTTCACATTTCCTTGAAGAGCCAGTTCTACTCGCTGAAACTGTGTTGATTTGGTGTGTATGTGTGTTTGTTAAACATGGTGAATAGATATTTCTCCCTCCCTCCCAAAGAGCATCTTCAAAACTGTTGTAGAAAAAATATATGAAAAATTACTGTGTGGTGTCTAGGATCCTGTGGCTACATTTACATTTTTCACTGGTAACATCTGTGCAATTTGTATGAAAAAATAAATAAACTATGCCAGGGAACTATTCTTATTCAAACCAATCATTTTCACTGGCATCAGATGACTCTATTTCAAACATGAGAATAAAAGGAAATGAGGGATAGAAGCAAGATTTTTTTGGCATCTGAAAGGTGTGGAATGACAGTTTTAGCTTTCTTTTCTTGTTCTAAAATCCTAAATTTCTATTGCTTGGGTTCTTCCAAAATTTTGAATATTTAGTGTGTGTTGTGTATGATAGGAGAGGGGATGGGAAATGAAATAAATTGGCTACATCTGATCTGATATCAGAACTACAAATTTACTTGCAGATATTTGATTGCTTAACTGAGCAATATCAGTCTACCATATTCTCCTTTATTGGAAGCTGATAGAATATCCATGAAGCAATATTATTACAATTGTTCGTGATAAACAATTAGAGTTTTCATAAAAGTGAATATTTGTGGATCAGGTTGAACTCTGATGTTCTTGGTGCTTTCTGAACTTGATAGTTTTCTTACATATATTTAACAAGAAGGTTTCTATTTTGAATATTCTGCATCTATATGTGTGTGTGTGTGTTATGTATGTATATAGCACTTAAACTTATATGCTGCTTCATAGTTCTTTACAGCCCTCTCTAAGCCATATATAGCATGTGTGTATGTGTATGTGTATGTGTATGTGCATTTGTATATGTATGTATATGTATATGATTATGTGTGCATCCACACATCCACGCAGAACAGCAAAAACCACTTATGCCACAATTACAAAATCTTCAGAACCGTAAAACTTCAAACTTTAAATTTGCCACGTATGTTCCTCTTGACTTCTAGGTGCTCACTAAGAAAGGGTTTTTTTCTAAATGATCATCAAAGGGGTTCATGTGCACATGTGCAGGAGGTGGCACTGGGTCATCAGCTAGTATATGAATAGTTAATAAATAATGTAAATATTTAAGTGGTTATGCAAATATATGATATATTTAATGTAATAAGGCTGTATTTACAGAGTATTGGCAATATATTGCCTCTGGCATGTGAATGAACTTTGTGGTGCAATCTAACATATGCCAAGATAGACACATTCATCACTATGACTTGAACCAGCTGAAAACACAGTCTCACACTCTTGTTTGATGATGGATTTCTTCATAGCAAACAAAGCCTTGAGAGCATAAGCATTTAGATATAATTTCTGAAGATATAGAAAAGATTCATTAGGAAGAGATGAGTGATTAATTTTCTCTCCATTGTGCAAAAAACATGTACAAGAACCTGGGAAACCCTAATTTAATAAAATAAATGTTTTACAGACATTTCTTTGGTTAAGAAAAGAATTTATTATTACCAATGCTACTATAGTATTAGAAGGTGAGATAATCTTAAACTGAAATGTTTACTAACCATCTTAACTCAAATAAATAAATAAAAATGTTCACATTTTACAACGTTTTTAATTAATCCAGAGCAAACACAATGCTTAAAAATTACAAACTGAAATTATGGAACTATATCTTAATTGTTTTAGGATACAGTTCTTAACTACACTTAAGTAAACCATAATTCAAAATTATATCTGCTTAGGCCATTTATTCTTCATTGAATCAGAAATCTCATAATAAATTCCAATATATTTAATATTATGATTTCACTGGATTTCCAATAAAGTTCCACATTTCTTAATTAAACCCAGATCATAATGTACTTGACTAAGAAGAAATAGAATCCTACACAATTAATTTGCCACTAATACAAACTAGCCGGTAATGAAGTTGAGAAGGAAATCTGCTTATTGTTGGAGATACAGTATATTTAAGCAGTTGCATCCTGGTTTTGATTAATTAGATAGGAAAAGTAGCAAATATAGTTCCGATAAGTGAGCAATAGACTATATTGGGAATACCAATTATTGCTTCCTTTCCTAATAAATGTATCTTTCTATGACTGGATTTACCTAATTATTTTCAAGTATTCCTTCTCTAATTCCTTGGTACTTCCTTGAAAATTTCTAATTATAAAATTAGTACATCATGTGGTTCTGTGATTGGTCTTTGGGTAAGTAATTAGAAATGGTTGTGTGAAGCAATGCAAAAAAGACGACTGATGGGTTTATTGCTATTTAGTAGTAAATTATAGAATTAGGGAATTTTTCATATTGTATTTTCAGTGTAATAGTTTGCAAATTTCATATACAGTATACTTCCTCTTGGTTAGCTGTTGATAAAATTAGATATGTAAATAGTTCCTGTTTTAATACACAATAACTAGCTAAATATTTTTGTCTCTTGATGTGCTTGTACTCAGTAATAGTGGTATTTATGTTGGACACCATGTTTTCTTCCTGCATAAACATAGTTACAGTAAACCCTCAGTTTTCACGGGGGATGCGTTCCAAGACAACCCGTGAAAAACGAATTTCCGTGAAGTAGGGGAAAGATATTTTTTTATGTATTTAACGGGTATTTGGACTTTAAAACCCCCCTCCCCCTTTACATTAAACAGTCATTCTATAATATTTCTCAGCTGGAACTACATGTGATATCCTACCAGTTTCTTTAATAGAGTACAGTAGTACTGTAGAAGAATTTTATGAATTTTTAATGGATTTAAATTTTTCAATGGATTTAATGGATTTAAGCCCCCTTTGAAAACCCGTGAAGTAGCGAATCCGCAAAAGATGAACCGCAAAGTAGCGAGGGATTACTGTAGGAAGTACTGAGTCTTCGGAGAGGGGCGGCATACAAATCTAATAAATTGAATTGAATTGAATATAGTTTGTTTTTTGAAGTCTCTCATTTCTCCAATATGTGAATTGTTATATAAAGCTATGGTAAGAGAATACATTTTTTTCAGAAACTGAAGTGGCATTTCTGACATGTGATCTTTTCATGAGACACATTGATCTAATAATCCTAATTTGACTAATCCAAAAATAAAAGTTTTGTTTCTATATTTTAAACTCTCATGAATGAAGTACTTTGCTAATGCATAAATTGAATTTTATGTTAAACAATAGAGAATGATGTTATCACATAGGGGAGGCTTTATAAAGTTTTACTGTTTGCTGATTTTGCTAAATGTGAAATTTTAATGGGAAATTATGTTTTCTGAATGTTGAGATTATGCGATTTGAATTGAGAAATGGAATGCAAATCTAAAGTGTAAATAACAACAAAAAAGTGTTAATAGAACAACCAACAATGTTCTTTGACTTTAGTTAAGAGAATGGCAAACAATAGAAATAATTACACCTACTGGGTTAATTATTTGACAATTGATTAATTAATATAATATTACAAATTTTCTTTTAGAATCATTAATATCAGAAAACTCTTAAATATGTCTAATATAAAGACATAATATAAAGACATTGGAATACTGGCTTTTGTGGTAACTGTTTCACATAGAGTATGGAGTACTTACTATGTCTTACCCCATGGGTGTTTTTATTGTGAATTTTTCATACAAGTTTTGCTTTGAATTCTATTCTTATTATGCAGAAGGTTTATATGATATGCTGTGATACATTATTGTACATTGGTGTCGTGTTGTTTCTGACTCATTTATCAAAATTCTTGTGCACTATTTTATTAAGCTCCCTCTTTCCTTTTTTGTATGAAATATACAAGTGGATGCTGCTTTTTAAGTGGCAAAGAACCAGAATAGGGTCTACTGGTTCCCGTACCTGGTTCTCTAAAGCTTAATTTCTTTCCAGAAGGCCTTGCTACATTAATCCTCCAAGATAAATTCTCCCCTTCATCGATCAAGGCCATCAAGTCCAACCTTGCCAAAGTAGGCTTCTCTCTAACCTCAACACTAAAGTTGGACTATGACCAAGCAAAACAAACCTTGCGACAAAGGGTAGAGGACATTAAGAGGCAAGAGGACTTAAGGAAAGCTCCATTGTTTCTGGCTCCAGACTCGATTACATATGTTGTTACTCCTACTAGTTATCTTAGCTAATTGGAGACAGCAAACCACCAGAAAGCATTTTCGCTCGCATGGTGCCATGCATTTACATTGGCTGTCCTGTACAGCAAGTATAAAAAGATACCATTGATTGAAATACGCTGCTCCTGTGGCTCAGGAGAGTGGAGGCCATTGGACACATGCTTCTTCCATGCTCTTTCTATAGAGATATTTTTTAAAAAAACTATCCTCCCATTCTGACCATTCTGACATTGCTTGTCTCCAGTGGCTGCTTAAAGACAACATTGTGATTACAGTGCAGGTGGATAGATTCTGTACAGCAGCACTGGGATTCGTCAGAAACATGTGATTAATCCACCATAGCTATTTTACTCAACTAAAGTAGCATTACAATTTTACATTACTAATCTTTCGCATTTTAGTATTTTCATGACTATAGGCCTCACAATTTAAGGATTGATATTTTAGTATAGTTGGGCCATGTCTAAATGTCAGATTGGATCCTAAATTGTGATTTCAATATACTGTATATATATTATCTGTCATTTATTATTTTATTTTAGAATTTTTAACTGGATATTCCCTGAGTATTTTTATTTGTTCTGGTCTCTTGACTGTAATAAATTTTATTTTATTTCATTTGATACCTGGGTCTGTTTAAACAAGGATACAGGCCATATTGAGATAAGGATGGACTTTGCGTTTATAAGCCAGGTCCAGAAGTGAAGTCCAGAAATTTCCTTCTAACAACAGGCCAGCCCAATGTTGAAGTACTTACATCAATCAAAGAATGGTGACTTATCCTTTTGTATCTACTTTTGTTTCTTCCTTTGATCACAATCAGATCTTATGTAGACTTTTTGCTATTTCTTTTATCTGTTAGCTAAACTTTGATGCCTTGATTTTGCAGTATAGGATGGCAGTACAGGATGGGCAGAGTAATGCAGCAGGATATTACTATGAATACTGCAGGGTTGGGTTGTAACTTAGCCTTCTGCCAGTTTGCTTCCTCTTGTGCCACAGGTGTGTCCCTTGGGGGCACGAGCACACTTCACGCCCATGAGCATGTGCATGCACAGTGCTGAAAAGTCCCCCAAAATCCCCCCCAAAAGCTGCAAACAAGATAGTGATGCATGTGCAGTGCTTGAAACTCGGCTTCTGTGCATGCACAGAATAAAAAAATAAGATTAAAAAATCCCCCCAAATTAAAAAATTCAAAAATACACACACACACACACACACACACACACACACACACACAAAAAGATGGCAGCTCCCATGGACCAACACCGACTGAACTGGTTCTGTGATGTCATCATGACATTACCAGTGGGTTGCTACCAGTTCAGCCGGACCAAACTGGGAGGAAACCACCTTTGGAGTACTGTACCTGTGATACGTGGAGATCCTTAAGTAAAAGGTTTCATCTTCAATTAGTAGTAGTATATTTGGGTGGAAGTGAATTCCCCCAAGCAGACATCCCTTGGGAGAAAAAACCCTATGCCCCCCCTCCAACATTTTCTCCCCGTGTTAGATGACTGCAGGACTGCAGGAGAGGGGAGTGTCTAGTGAAAAAGTGCTGTGATTGACAGTCTGGGAACAGAGAGCAAATAGCTTTGGTGTGGCTTAGAAACTGAAGCAGACAAGGTAAGCAGCAGGAGAATTTCAGCTATGTCGTGGGAAATGGCCTTAGCAAGCTCTCTGATTAGCAGTGGAGTGCAAATCTCTTGGGTCATTGCTAGGGTTCAGGAGAGCAAAGAACTGCTGGTATGTCAAATTGCTGCCATATTTCATTCACAGGGGGAAAAAGAGGCAGGTTGACTATTTGATTAGAGTTTATTGATGTTAGGGGCTTGCAATCATTTAAGGCACTTTAAAAAAACATTTGCAGAAATTACTTGAGAGCTCTGAGAAAATGACAACATTTCTGTTTGGTAGTAAGAAACAGTAACCTTGTTTTTACTTCTTTTAATGATAGGTTTATTGGGTAATACTTACAATTTTATAGCATAGAGAACATGGTGAGATAAATAGAATGCCAGAAAGACATTTAGTTCAAGTGCCTAAAATCCTGAGATCAGAAGACACAGAAAAATTCAATACATGGTTTCTTTTTCAGGATTATTGATTAATAGTATCATGCAATTGGAAATAAACATAAAAGTTGAACAGTGTAATATCATGGTTTTAAAGGTTGCAAGCCAGTATGGTAAAATAAACAGACCATTAAGAATAATCTGTATCATGTCACCATACTTTGCAGGAGAATACCAAAGCACCCAATTTGCACTGAAAGATGTTGAAAGGAAATGCATAAGCCACGCCCACAGTGTGGTAGTAAAATTTTTGATAGTGTTGACAAGTGGAATATTCAATTATATCTCTATATGGGTCTGTCGGCCTGCCTGCCTGCCTGCCTGCCTGCCTACCTACCTCTCTATCTATCTATCTATCTATCTATCTATCTATCTATCTATCTATCTATCTATCTATCTATCTATCTATCTATGTCACTACTTTTTTGTCATCTGAAGTCTGTCAGTGTATTTATAAAATTTATATTGGCTGAGCTAATATGATGGCTGCCGTTTGTCAGTATTATCTGTAAATGTATTGCCAGCAGGTAGACTAAGGACCCAACCAGTAAAATATGATCTATTATTTAATTCAAATTTAAGTTATCAAATAACTTCATGACCAGTGATGACCTGCTCACAAATGACTGAATGGTTCAATGGTATATGGCCATGATGGTGAACCTATGGCATGTGTGCCAGAGAAGGCATGCAGAGCCCTCTCTGTGGGCACAAATGCCATTGCTAGATGCTCTTCTGTTTTCAGGTGTGCATGGTCTTCATGGGTGCTGGAAAACGGAATGAAAACAGCCTGAAAATGGCAGGAAAATGGACCAAAAATGCCCAAAATACCCACATGTGCTTTGGCACATGCATGTGCATGCATGCACATTTTGGTTTGGACACTGTGCCAAAAAGGTTCACCATTACTGGTATACAGCATTCTACATTTAAGCAGTTGCAGAATACAAAATGGTGGTGTAATTTTTATGGTCCATCTTTGAATTCGAAAATGAACTTCCATGTAAGAAAAAAATGCATTTCATGTACAGTCAGATCATATATATCTGGATACTGCAGTAAAAATACTTTCCCTTCACGAAAATGCTTTATTTTTTTGAGAAAAATGTAATTTATCAAATGATTGGCCCTTAGTTTGAACACCAGACTGTACACATGCTGTGCCAGAATTATCATGCTGTTGTTGTCATGAGACAAAAATCTGTTTTTCATTTAAATACTAAGTCTTTCTTTCGTTTTAGCTATCTTTTCCACAACTGCAGTTATTTTAATTTAGAATAACATGACTTCTCCACATAGTTACTTATTGTTGCTTTATGGTTGTTACTTTATCAATATTAGGTTGAGGTCATTCTATATTTCCAGCTTTGTTGTTTCACAATAGTTTCTAAATATTAAAGACATGCTTATATACATTCTGATGATTTGACTTACTTCAAATTATTTCACAACAGAATAGCTAACTAGTGAAATTTGACACTTGCCATTCATATTTAGTACTGAGAAAGTTCCAGCATAAAGAAGTAGGGCAAACTGTTTGCACAGAGAATTTAAAATCCATGAAAAGAATAAGAGAAATTCTTCTTTGTTGCTTTGTGTTTAACTCTGGTTTTTCTGCTGTTGCACCATGAAGTGTTATTTTAATGTAACATAATTGCAGCGTGGAGAATTAATGCCAACGGGATATGTGGATTTTGCATTTATGTTTTTTTCTACTGATCTGTAGCCTTAGATGGCTACATGTGCATACATGTAACATCACAAGCTGCGTGTAATACAATTCACATATCCTTCAGTTTGTCCACACAAATTTGCATTCATGATGGTCTTAATTCTTCAGGGTCAAATTGAGGGTGACTATAATTGCATCATAAAAATAGTCTGGAATGAACAAAAAGGGCTAAAGGGTTCCTCCAACAGAACTTTTCCATTTCCAGAAAACCTTTTGAGGATGTTAATTAGTAATAAAGTATATCATATAGATAGTCCTCGCTTACCAATGGTAAGCAGTAGTGGAAGTCTTGTCATCTAGAAATGCTATCATAAGGTGCATACGTTTGCATTGAGGCATGATGACAATTCTAGTAGTCCCAGTTCTGTCATTAGGTGAATCCATCATAGTCTAAGTGTCCACAGTAACATGATTGTCCTTTGTGATTTTCTTCCAGATTTCCCATTGACTTTGAGACTTGAAGTGTAGGTTACAAATGGTGATCTCATGACCATGAGAATGCTATAATGTTCCACTTAGTTCTGTTTTATTTGTTTATACAGCCACCTATCTCACGAAAATGTGACTTGGTGTATGACATAATAATTAAATACTCCACAACAATCCAAAGAGAATAAAAATTAAACACAAAATAAAGTACAGTGTTCCCTCGATTTTCGCGGGTTCGAACTTCGCGGAAAATCTATACCACGGTTTTTCAAAAATATTAATTAAAAAATACTTTGCGGGGTTTTTTTCCCTATACCATGGTTTTTCCCACCCAATGATGTCATATGTCATCGCCAAACTTTCGTCTGCCTTTAATAAATATTTTTTTAAATAAACTTTAATAAATAAATATGGTAAGTAATAATCTGAATGGTTGCTAAGGGAATGGAAAATTGCAATTTAGGGGTTTAATGTGTTAATGGAAGGTTTGTGATACTGTTCATAGCCCAAAATAGTGTATTTACTTCCGCATCTCTACTTCGTGGAAATTCAACTTTTGTGGGTGGTCTCGGAACGCATCCCCCGCGAAAAGTGAGGGAACACTGTATATCTGTGTCATTGTGCCTACGTAGTATGAGCAGCATTACTCAGATACCCTGCTCTTGAATTAGTCGTGCCTGCCTATCATATCTAAATGTATGCAATCTAGTTTATAGCAAAATCTACACAAGGGCCCAGTTATTTTTAAGAGAAAGATACAGTAGGAATTCTTCAAGGAAAGGGTGCTTATTCCTGCAGTGGGGATTTAAGAGCAAAATATTAAAACATGATTTAGCTCCATTTCATCTGCAGCTAAAAGTAATATGAATTAAAGGCTAATTTCCCTGAAGGTAATGATATTAATGGACTGTCATTTCCAAACCTTGCTGGCATGCCTGAAGTTAATTTCAAAGAAGCCTGGAAAGATAGTCTATTAATTCCATATGTTGGAATTGCTAAACTGATTCACTGATTCAGACCGCTTATCTGAAGGCAAAAATCTAGCATATTCAAATTAACAAAAGTAGCCAAATTATTAAAAAGCAGTTGTTGCCAATTCTACAAGTTGCGAGAATGGGATTCTTCTAGGAAGTAACTTTTCTGAGGACAATGCTGATTGTACAGGTAGAATTGAGGTGTACAAGTTGTGAGTCTTCATTTAAATATTACAGTAACTTATTAAACTGATTCTACAGAAAAGAAGCTCTCTCACACTGCCCCCCCCCCGAGTACGAATATACAATGGAGTTTCTCTTCCTAAGCCAGCAGTGTTCTACACTCATTCAAAGTACCAGAAAGACCAACATCATCAACCATTCAGAACAAGGCTGTTCCATACTGAAGTCTGAAACAGCTTGTGAGTTCATTTTAGACAGCTATTATTTAGTGTTGATGTAATCCTTCAACTAAATGGTAATTGTACTGTACAAATTATTTTGACATTTAAATGTTGCAGTTAAATTGCATACTTTCCCCTCTCTAATGACAGCAGGAAAGTAGCTTTTTTTCTGATTATTCATCTGTGTTCTTTTCTGACAACTTGTCTTAATTCTACATACTTCTGCGGCTGTTTTTCTGAAAATCCCTTTCGGGGTTCAAAAACAACAACACCTCAAACAATAGACATCTCCTGTTTTCTTCTGACTTTTCATTATTCCTATGAAAGAGCTTTTGATATGGATTTCGTCAGTTTTCATGCACATTGCTTTGTCATTTTCACCATAGCAACACATTTAACGCATCTACTATTGACACACATTATAAAGTATTTCTTGATTATATTTCTGGTTAATTTCATAGTAATGCATATTGCACTTCTCTTTTCTGAACCACTCTCCAAAACAAAGATATTAACCTTGTGTTGAAGAATATGATAAAAATCACCCATAACCAATCCCTCATCACCCAAAACGTGGTATGCACACCCTTACTTAATCAATATCACCGACTGCTGATTTTAAATTCAAACTGATTAATGCAAGAAGCATTGTAAACAAAATATCAAAACTCCTCCTCTTCCAAAAAACTGCTAAATTCGACATTATACAGTATTTGTGTGTGAAACATGGCTGAACACTTCCCTCCTTGACTCAATTATTACAGTAAGAGACTAACACCAATTATTACTAACATGTTTACTGGTACAATCATGAAACCCATAGAGGAAGTGGAATTCCCATTTTCTACAAAAAAAAGTAAACCTTAAAAATATCCAAGTTAGACATGAAATCGATCTTCCAGAAACCATCATATACAAATTGACCTTAAATACCACACTTTGCTTCCTACTATGCTATAGAGCCCCTAATTATGACATCACACATGCAGACAAGCTAACCTCACTACTAACATGGGCAGCCTCCGATCCACACCCTCTAATTTTTCTTGGCGACCTCAACCAACCTCATATTAACTGGATCCTAAATGAATGTTCAACTGAACCCATACACTCAACCTGGTGGGGGTTGCCACTATTCCCACTACCAGCGCACTGTGTGTGCAGCTTGAGTCTCTGATGTGTGTGCACATGTCCCAGTGAGAATTTGCTTCTGTGCAAATCTCATTGGGACATGTGCGCACACACACCAGAAGCTGCACGTGCAGCTCCAGTTTTACTGCTTGTGTGGCATTCTCATCTATACCGGTAGGAACCCGATACTGCATTCAACCCTTTACAATGCTATTACTAATCTAGGGCTCGAACAGCTATTAGCAATCAATGCTAGATTCAATAATTGTCTCGATCTCATCTTCTGCAACAGTTTACCCTCAATTTCTGGACTATAAACAATAGAGGTTTTTTAGCAGTGACTATAGCATGATTGATTTTTGTCTCAATATGTGTTCTTACAGAAATGATCACAATAAAAGTATAACCAATTACAATTTTTAAAAGCCAACTATATGGCTATAGTTGACTATGATGTCATAGATGCTGACCTCTCATCTCTTGATTGGCAAACATTATTCTCTTACTGTAATACTGCTGAAGACTACTACAATATCTTTTTGCTCGAAATTCAGAAAGTCATTAAATTATATGTACCACTAATTATCACCAAAACCAAGAAAAGCAAATTATCCATAAACGTAATCCAATAATCCAATCCCAAAATAATCCAATCCATATTTTTTTTAAAATCATTTGGAGGAAAAACAAGACTAGCTACTACTTGCTAACTTTAAAAGCCACTACAAAAATCTATGCCACCAATTAAAGACTGAATGTATCAATTATCACATCACTCAAGAAGAAAACCTTCTGCACACAAATTCCACACATGCCTTCTTCAACTTTGTAAACAACAAACTCAAAGACTATAGATCCATCCACCCCTCAAAGGACCAAATTGTAAAGAATATAATTATGAAGCTGTTAAAGCCAATCTCTTTAACACATTCTTCAGCTCTGTCTTTGTAAACAGCAATGCCTCATCCCCAATAATTTCTAGTCACACCCCAAACAATTGCAATAATCTAAAACATTACAGGATAATGTTTGAAAAGCATTACACAACCTAAAATCATCTCTATCCATTGAACCTGACGGTCTATGTACACAATTCTTTAAAAAGCTCTCCACAACCATAGCAGACCCTCTAAGCATAATTTTTGAAAAATTCTTACCCAACTTATGATCACTCGTCACAGTCATCCCTATCTTCAAAAAAAAAATCCAAGTAATGTTGAAAATTACAGACCAATCTCTTTATGTTGCGTCACCTGCAAAGTCATGGAATCAATCATAAATCAATCCATCATCCTTCACCTAGAAACTAATAACTTATTCTCTAACAAACAATTTGATTTCAGAAAAAAATTATCCATTAACCTGCAATTCCTACACTGCAAAAACATATAGACTTCACAACTCAATCAAGGTAACTTATATAAAGCCTTTGATTCAGTAGTATGCAACAAACTACATGGTGGGCATGTAGTGCAGTAGTAGGAAGTTAAAAGGAACCCACCCCTGCTTTTATTATTTCATCTCTGTTAGTGAGAATTAAGTCTAATATGTCTGATTCCATATTGGAATCAGACATATTGAATTTATGAATTTAATGCATGTGTGGTCCAGCCAGCTGTATTGCATCTGCTGTGAAGCACCCAATTTAGAACATAGAGAACATAGAATAACAGAGTTGGAAGGGTTAAATGTTTTCAATTAACTTGAGCAGCTACTCTTAATTTTCCTCTCAGCTGTTGTGTTTGCTTTGGGGTTGCTCGTTTTTAAAAAGGGAAATGGCTGTTTCAAGTTTTCTGAAATTAAATTGTTCCTGGCACTGTCCTTTTGGGTGTACTTCTCTCACTCTTTTTGAAAACCTCCAGTGATGTCAAGGTATTCCATTGATTGATTGGTCTCACCCTTAGGAAATTTCTTCTTAGTCCTAAATTGCTTCTCTCTTTGGTTAGTTTCCATCCATTGTTTCGTGATGTGCATTTTTGTGCTTTGGAAAATAGATTGACTCCCTTATTTTTCTAGAAGCCCCTTAAATTTCCTGACAGAACAATTAATCAGTGGAACAACTTTCCTCTAGAAGTTGTAAATGCTCCAACACTGGTAGTTTTTAAGAAGAGATTGGATAACTATTTGTGTGAAGTGGTGTAGGGTTTCCTGCCTAAGCAGACCTCCAATGTCCTTTTTAACTCTGTTATTCTATTCTATTTTAAATATTGGAACAGTGTTATTTTATTGTGAGTTGGACTAAGGAGATATTTCCTAAGGGTGAGACCAATCAAGTTGGCATGCCCACCCAGTCACATGACCAAACCACAGAACCAGTAGGGAATTTTTTTGGGATTTCACCACTGTTTTGGAGGGTGTACATATTAATATAGTTCTGTTGCTATTATTTTTATAATATTTATTTTTTAACGTGGATTTTTATATTTACTGTTTTATATATACCTTGTTTTAGTGGAATATTGTACACTGCCCAGAAGTATACAGTTTCAATATTAGTTGAATAGACTATGTCAAATATTATAATTAGTGAATTAGTTATATTTCAGCAAATTATATTACGTGATATCTGTATTTTTTTAAAATAGAGACCAACTATGAATGAACTTAAAATGTTTTGCTTCTATCTGATGGCTCTGAATAAAAGCACTCCATTCTGTAACAAAAGGTTTAGTGTGAGATCACATGACCATAATACTTTGATGCTGTAGTTTGAAAAGAATTACAATTACACTTCTGGAAGTGACTTCTGTCAGATATTTCACTGAGGGGAAAAGAAGATTAAAACTAAGTCATGGAGAAAGTTGATTCTCATTTCCCAGAAAATGTTACAAATACTGTACAGATCTATTAACATCAGCATGTATGTCATGAATTAAAATAATAAAAATCTTTGGCAAATTGTTATCAAACTGTTTAATTTGATAATTAATCCCATGCAGTATTTATGCTTAATAATGGACTATGCAACATTTCTGCAATTAGCCTTTGCAACATAGAATGTAATGTTGGAGGGATCTTTTGTAGAAACTTTCAAGACTGGAATGTTTGCTTAAAATTTGCTCATCAGATAGCTAGCTGATCATTCCACCCTCCTCACTAGTATGTGTAATTCCATTGAGCGTTCAACATCTAAAATGATGGCACAAATATGTGTTCTTTACAACATTCTGGTCTCTGAGGTTAAAGCTAATGTTAAAGTGCCACGGTAACGTAACATTATTTATTAAGATAATTCAATGGTTTTCAGAATGTTGCTTTCCTAACTATAATGGGTAGCAGTGAGGGAAAAGATGAGTCATGACTTGGAAAAAACTTTCAAAATTAATGTTCTGAGTTCTTTCAACTTTCTTATCAGGCTTTAGAAAATGAGGTAAGGGAAAGCTAGAGAGGAAGTTTCAAATTTCAGAAAGCAAATTTTTAGTCCCAAAGAGAGAGCAACTAAAATGAAAAAAATCTGTAATTGTGCTACTCTGAAAATTAGATCAGGTTTTATAAGCAATAATTATTCTGTAGAAATAGCTTGGCATCAGTGTTCTCTAATCCTGATTAAATAATGAGTTCAGACTGAAAATAAAAGCTAGACACATGTGCAAAACCAATTGCTTAAAGCTAACCACAAATTCCACATGAGCTCACAATAATGATGCGTGCGCACACACACACACATATATATATCATATTAAAAGGAATTAATTAAATGTTAATAACAGTTTTTTTATTTTGGTTTTTTTACGGTTATTTTATAGTTTGCATTTATTAATGAACCTAAATTAAATAAAAGCCAGTGAGTAATTCATTGATAGAAAAAACATACATCAACATTGCACAGTGTGCTTGATCAGGAAATGAGGCATGTAAATCCAGAAGGATGATAATTAGGGTTTGGGGAATCTCCAACATTTTACTGTATGGTCTAAATATACTAAATGATCTGTTACCTACAATCTAATGTCTTCCGTTACAAAAATAGCAATGCTCAGATGCAATATTACTGCAATAAAATAGGTGGCAGGCAGTTTAAATAAGGAAGGTTGTTAATAACATGGCTGAGAATTCTGAAAGATTATCCGGTTCTCTTTCAGTCTGGATTCAGTCATGGAATGAGATCAAAATGGAATTGGTTTTACTTTTGGATGACCTATGGTGGGAGTTGGATTGGGTAGTTCATCCATCTTTGGTCTCCTTGATTTCTTGGTGGCTTTTGATTCCATTGACTATGCTAGTTTTCTGATTTGGCTCTGGTGATTGGGAATACATGTCCCTATGTTGTGCTGGTTATGCTTCATCTAGACCAGGAGTCATGGAACAGCAAACATTAGCTAAACTCTAGCAAAAAATGAATGGCTTTGAATTTTAAGCCCTCTGATTATGAGAACTTCCCATTTCTTGTTCTACGTGGAGTTATACTACCCTAGATAAAACCTATGTCTAATTTGAGTCCTTCTGGGCTCACAGCTTCGGTTTCAAGAACAGATGACATCTTATGGGCAGGAGAGCTTTTGTGTGATGAAATTATTGGTGAGTTGCTTCCGGTTCGGCCAGGTTTTAAGAACCAGTAGCATCGCTGCCAGGAGGCCCCACCAACTCACCCAGAAAACTTCTGTGCATGTGCACATGGAAATTGGTAGTAAAGGGTTTTGGAACCCACTACTGGATGGAATTTATACCTGGGAGAGAGAGGGAGTGAGAGAGAGAGAGAGAGAGAGAGAGAGAGAGGGAGGGAGGGAGGGAGGGAGGCAGAGATAGATTACAGTCCTGAGCTAGGCTGGAAGTGATGTAAGATAGCCACATTCTAGAATCCCTCCAGATATATCTAGCAGGTTGGAAGATTATACCTTTAGTTTGGCAACAGTCTGTCCATTAATAGTAAGCAGATAAAAGTTCAAATTCAATTTAAATCAGTATTGTTTCTGGGTTTGGTCCTGACACTGTGCAATTTTGTTTTGTTCACCAGTTGCACTCTGAACCAGGAACTCTATTAATGTCATACCTCACTGTGGCCAGTAAGGGTCCACTGAGTCGCCCTTCTCCAGGTCCTGTCCGCCAAACAATGTTGGTTGGCGGGGTTTCAGGGAAGAGCCTTTTCTGTGGTAACTCCAACATTTTGGAATCAACTGCCCCCAGAGTTCCGCATTATCTCCACCCTACCGGTTTTCTGGAAAGCCATTAAGACCTAGCTTTTCTGGAAGGCTTGGAATTAGAATTGCCTGCAATGTATGTATGGTTTTTTAGGATATTATTGTTTTTATTGTATTGTTGATTTTGTTGCTATATTTTTATTGTTGTTGTATTTATGATTACTGTTAGCCACTCTGAGTTCTTTTTGGAGTCAGCGGCATATCAATAAAATAAATAAATAAATAAATAAAGAAATAAAGAAAGAAAGAAAGAAAGAAAGAAAGAAAGAAAGAAAGAAAGGTCATGTCCTGGCATGCTCCAGATTGGACTATGGCTATATGCTTTACATGGAACTGCTCTTGAAGGCATCTGGAAGCTGATGCAGACTGAGACCATGCAGATAGTTTTGTGCACTTCTCAGTGAGCAAATATTACCCCTCTGCTTTACAAGCTGCAATGGTTGTCAACATGTTTCCAAGTTCAGTTCAGAGTACTGATGATGATCTGTAAAGGCTTTCTTGTAATGGAACCAGATTATTTGAAAAATGTCTTCTTCCTGGTTACATCTACTGGTCATATTATATTCAGAAGGAAAGGCATGCTCTAGGTCTCATCTGTAACAGAATGTTTTCTGGTGGGGTCCAGGAAGAGCACCTCTTCTGTGGTGGCACCTATCTTTTGGAACATCACCCTGCCCTAGATCAAATTGGCCATGACCTTATTAACCTTAAGGCCTTAAAGACATGACATTGTCACTAGGCTTGGGGATCACGGTGCATGTTTAGTGACTAAATTGATTGTTGTTAAAGGTTTATTTTTTAATTCAGTTGTGACTTGTGCTGTATGTTTGTAATATGCTTTTATATTGCAATTAGCCACCAGAGTCATATATTTGAGATGCGCAACATCTTAACCATTCTGCCACTTTACCCTACATAAATTGAAACAATAAATTGTTGGCTCTTAATTTCTGCAAAGAAAATATGTATTTGACAAGTTTTTCAGGAAAGACAAGAAATTTACATCTGTAGAAGAGCAAATGAGAAAACAATCCATTTTGTGTAGCTGTTTGTAGAAAATTTTAAGGACTGGACTGTATAATCTTGATGAATACACAGTACAACATTGAAAACTTGAATTATTATTTTAGTAGATTAACAACAACAACGAAATACCAGAATCTGCTGGTACAAACTAATTTTGAGATTGGTTATGCATTTTCTTTCATATTCTGCTAAAAAATTGAGAGGCAAGCAAGATTAATCATTATATTTATGTCATATTAAACTTGAATTCCTGACCTGGCTCATGAAACTAGACAAGCATCAGTCAAAATTACCCTGTTTTCTAGGCTTCAATAGGTTTGTGGAATGTGCCAAAGTTAGGAAGCAAATCATTCTAAACTAACTTTCCTGTGTGCAATTTCTGCAGCAACTTAAGCCACTCCAGTGCATATGATAATGGAGTTTCAACTTAAAACTCAAACAAAGGCTAGACAAACCTATCCCTGGTGAGAGGTTAGAGTGAAAGTAACAGATTTATTAATTACTTTCAACAATCCGGAAAAATATTCGGTTTATCAAAAACATTCAAAACTCTTCAGATGTTGGTTCGGCTGTGGTCCCCATTAGAAAGGCAAACTGCTTATGTTCCGTATATTTTAAAACCTGGTCTACCGGTTTTGATTGATTGGCATGGAAGGAATGCACCTGGTAGAAATTTCCAGCTTGGAAATCCAGCGGAAGTCAAGTTGCCTTTTGCAAGAGAATGGCAGGTAACAGACAGCATAATCATCATCAGTGTTGATTTTGAATAGCAGCCCTGTTTCTTTACTCCTAGAAGTGGTACTTCATCATTAAAGCCAGATGTATGTCTAACGATGTATTTCAAAAGGACATGCTAAGATTTAGATTGATAACCATCAGCTTGCTTCACTTCTCAACTGAGAAGCCAAAGTACCTTGATGCTCCCCTGTTCTGCATGAATAGATATTTGTTTCCATGGTTTCTTTTTCTTTTTTAAAGGCACCATTCTCTACAGCTTCAGTAAGCCCAATCAATACACTGTGTTCCATTGTTGTTTAAGATGAAAATAGAATCTGAAAGAACCAATTGCACAGTTCTGTATTATAAGTGTGTATTGGGGAGGGGGAGGGGAGAGGACAAATGTGGATAAAATCATTTTGTTTCTTTTCATCTGAATGTGAATGGGGAAATATTATTATACTCCAGGCAAAAAAATAATGTTTACTTTATGCATTATATGTAGTAGCACAAATTCCTCCATTCAGAAATGAATTGCACGTAAAAAAAAAAGACTGTATACTCTGTATACCCAACTCTTTATAGATGGAAAGTCGAAAACCTCCAGAAAGAATCCTTTGGGCTTGTAGTGCCTTGTTTTAATTTCAGTGGTTGAAATAATGATAGTTGAAGGAGCAACCAAATAGGCAGTCTAAGTTCAGAATGCAGGGTGATGGCTTGAGCCTTCTGTTTTTGTAATTCTAAGCGGGTAATACAATCTGAGCACAAAATTAGACATCCATTTTATGTTCTAGTTTTAAAACTCTCAATCTATACTGCATGTTTTTTGTTTTCCTTTGGTTTGGCTTAGATATCACAAGTTGCCTTAAGCATTTATGTTCACTATATAAGATCCAAGGACCAATACTGAATTCAGTAATTACCTGGTTTGGTACAGAAATTGGTCTGCCTTGTAAAGTTTGGTGTTTTATGACATGGACACTGGTTTTCTCCACTCAGAATGTTTGATTCAGAATGTTAAATGAAATTCTCCACATGTACAGCCATAAAGTGAACTGCTTTTTTAAGCCCATAGGTACAGCTTGTTTAATATTAGCTTTCTATTTTACATTCCTAGGAACATTTTCAGAAAGGAATAATCCTTAGTGATCCATTTTTAAAAAGCGGTGATGGCATCCAGCAGAACTGTCACATTTAGGAATTAATTAAGAAGAAGTTCCCACCATCTATACTATAATCTTGCTTCTTTTAAGACTTTCATATTGGATTAGTCTGTGCTCACAGTAAATGCATTCATTTGCACTGTTAAAGTTTATGGTTTTCAAATCCCCTTCTCTTACTAAATGGATCTTAGGACTGCTCACATCTGTAGTTGTTTTTAATCAGCATCATGTGCTGAAATCCACTTCTATCTCCACCTTTCCTGGAAAACAATAATGTCTGTATCCTAATGAAATACAGTGATACTTTGTCTTATAAACTTAATTGGTCCCAGGACGAGGTTCGTAAGGTGAAAAGTTCGTAAGATAAAACAATGTTTCCCATAGGAATCAATGGAAAAGCGATTAATGCGTGCAAGCCCAAAATTCACCCCTTTTGCCAGCTGAAGTGCCCGCTTTTGCACTGCTGAGATTTCCCTGAGGCTCCCCTCCATGGGAAACCCCACCTCCAGACTTCCGCATTTTTGCGATGCTGCAGGGGAATCCCAGAATTGCAAAAACAGATGCTTTGCTGGCAACGGAAGTCCGGAGGTGGGGTTTCCCAGCGAGAGAAGCCTCAGCAAAATCGCAGCATCACAAATTTCGATGAGGCTTCCCTCACTGGGAAACCCCACCTCTGGACTTCCATTGCCAGTGAAGCATCCGTTTTTGCAATGCTGGGATTCCCCTGCAGCATCGCAAAAACGTGGAAATCCGGAAGTGGGGTTTCCCATGGAGGGGAGCCTCAGGGGAATCCCAGCAGTGCAAAAACGGGCACTTCGCTGGCAACGGAAGGTCAGGAGGCTGGGCATCCCAGCAGTGGCGGCGGGTTCATAAGGTGAAAATAGTTCGTAAGAAGAGGCAAAAAAATCTTAAACCCCGGGTTCGTATCCTGAAAAGTTCGTATGATGAGGGGTTCGTAAGATGAGGTATCACTGTATAGGAAAACCAGTCATACTGCCTGCTACGTTGAACTGGATGCCAACATGGCAAAGAAGTTGTTTCTAGAAAACCTCTTCATCTACTGTAACATTTTAGGTTATACTTACTGGGAAATCTTTGCTTTGTATTTTTTTAAAATAAATATCTATAAATAATCTGTATTCTAAATAATAGTATCAGATATAAAAGCGGCAATATATTCATTGGGTGCTTATGTTTTGGGAGTTTTCTACACTTCTCTTTTTTAAAAAATATGTGTGAAAGATACTGCCAACATACCTGAATACAGCTTCCACACACAGTACTTTATAGTCTCTGTGCAGTTTTCTGCCTGTCTACCTGCCTGCAAAGAAAACTGAAAATCTTACATCACCAAAATACTATATGTTTTTTACACTATTAAATTTGAGCAAATATAAATGCACCTTCCAAATAGACAACTATTTAAAATTATAACACATATACCTGAGCAAAATTGGAACAGCTTGATACAATAATTAGATTTGGGAGATTCCATTCTATGAACGTATATGTATGTTCATTGTACGTATAGAGCTGAAGAGGTAGATGATATGACTCAAATATTATTCAACTGTTGTTTGTATAAGGCGGTGAGATATAAGTACCTTTTCTACCTCCACATATTAAAGATATGGTCCATACACCTCATACATGGCCAGAATCTAAAAACAACATTTTATAGAGCATAATTTCTGACTAAAATGGTTCGACTGAGATTGGCATGTGTGGGCCTGATTGGGGTAGATTGCATGTCATTTTATTCTATTTACATATTTATGTTGCATTGCATTTTACCCTAATATCATTTTAAATTGTTTGTTTAGAATTTTATTGGTAATATGTGTTTGAACCTGTACATTGATATGGC
The DNA here is from genome assembly GCF_031021105.1 of Erythrolamprus reginae. Lineage (NCBI taxonomy): Eukaryota > Metazoa > Chordata > Lepidosauria > Squamata > Dipsadidae > Erythrolamprus > Erythrolamprus reginae. The sequence goes on from NC_091951.1 coordinate 129,246,582, forward strand.
CTATAAGCTACAGTAATCAATCAATCAATATTAAAAGACATTTTGAGTAATTTCAAATAACTATGAAGATGCACATTCTATCATATATTGCCTAACTTATCTAATATATTGTCAAGTATTAGTTATCTAATAGTTTACCTATCTGTAAAATATCATTGAAATGTAATCAAATCCACAAGTGGAGCAAAATAAAAATAATACAACTAATCCTATCTGGGTGTAATATTTTCAACATACACCAAAAATAGCAGAGTTGTTCTTCACACAGATCCTTGATGCTACTACTGTACTTTGCTCTGATCCCAGACTGTGATATTCACTGGTTATTTAACTTGATGTGCAGTTGTTAAATTGGACAAAAGATCATTCCCTTTTCTGTAACAATAGCTATAAATGATACCTGCAGCAAAGGTTTCAAGGAGTGGGGCAATGAGGCAAAATGGGTGATATATTGTCATATATATTCTTCAAGTGAAGATTGTGTCTATTTCTTTTTTGGTTTTAAAGTTTTTGTTTATTTTCAGTTTCACAGTGGCAAAGCCCATACTACTCCTATGATCAGACAGAGAAAAGGATCTGCCACCCCTGCACTAGTTTCTAGAGACATAATTTATTTACCTATTATAGAGACATGCTGACAGCCTTATGAGAATTATTTTATCAGTAAAACTTTATAGAGAAGGATGCTAACTGATTCTGTTTTGTTTAAATTTATTGGCCCATACTGGTTCTACATAAACATCAGCTTTGCAGGCAAATACTATTAATTTGTCTTTACGACATCATTATGTTACTATCATTACACATTATTGATACTTTAAAAAAATCTAAAAGTATACAGTGACCATTAATTTATATTATCCTTTGACATCCAATTCTCGGCACATTTGTTGGATGCAGCTGTATGTAGTAAACTGTTCTTAGAAGATTTATTTAAATTTACTGTCCTCTCTATGAAATTGCATCTTGATGGATAGTACTTACTCATTTATACAGCTCTTTTTAAGTGCAAAGTACTTTACAATCCTTATCTTGTTTGCCCTTGGAATCACCCCTAAGATGTTGTTAGTCTCATTATGAATATGGAGGCTGAAAGAATGTGATTTGCTTAAGATTACCTACACGTTCATCTTTTTGCTGACATTAAAACCCATGTCCCCCTGGTTCTTTAATTCAATTAGCTTCTGTAATCCTCACTGAATTTATTTGGCTATGTTTCTGAGTAAGTCATGTCACATGTATTTACAGCCCTTAGGATGTACTAGTGTTTTTCAAAATCTCTAGACTGGAAATAGTTGAATTTTTTTTTCTAGGAAACTGCAAAAATGCAAAAAAAACCCCTCTTCTTGGTGAAGCTAAAGTAATCATTTGTTTTATGGTAGAGATCTCTGCTTCTAATTGACTTCATTAAAGAGTAAGTTTTTTCCTGCTTGAAACTGATTTAGAAGAAGAAAATTGGAACTAAAGGTAAATAGTTACATTAAAGCTACTATGTCTTCTTTTTAGATTTCTGTCTGATTACTTTAATATGACTTCTTTTGTCAGTAAGCCAACTTATCAAAGTAGTCGTATCTTTAACTATGACTTTAACTTTAACTATGGCTAACCAACTACACTCAATGTGCAGTGCTCAATGGAACTACATCTACATGGAGGGAAGTATACAGTGGAGTACCCTAAGCCTCTGTTTTAGGCCCAGTGCTCTTCAACATCTACATCAATTACTTGGATGGGGGGATAGATGGGGAACTTATCAAATTTGAAGATGACACCAAACTGGCAGGAGTAGCCAACACTACAGAAGATAGCCACAAAATACAGAAGGATCTTGACCAACTTGAACAATGGATGCTATCTAATAAAATTAAATTCAATGGTGAAAAAAGAAAGGTTCTACATTTAAGCAAGAAAAACAAAATGTACAGGTACAGTATATGAGGTACAATGCTCAACAGTAGTAACCATTTAAATATGAGCCAGCAGTGTGCAGCAGCTGCCAAAAAAAGCATTAACAGAGGAATAAAGTCAAGATCATGTGATATGTTAATACCACTTTATAAGGCCTTGTTAAGGCCATACTTGGAATAAGGTATTCAGTTTTGGATGCCACAATGCAAAAAGGATGTTGAGACTCTAGAAAAAATGCAGAGAAGAGCGACAAAGATGATTAGGGGACTAGAGGCTAAAACATATGAAGAACGGTTGCAAGAACTGGGCATGGCTAGTTTAATGAAAAGAAGGACCAGGGGAGACATGATAGCAGTGTTCCAATATCTCAAGGGTTGCCACAAAGAAAAAGGAGCCAAGCTATTCTACAAAGCATCTTAGGGTAGAACAAGAAGCAATGGGTGGAAGCTGAACAAGGAGAGAAGCAACTTAGAACTAAGGAGAAATTTCCTGACAGTTAGAACAATTAATCAGTGGAACACCTTGCCTCCAGAAGTTGTGAATGCTCCAACACTGAAAGTTTTTAAGATGTTGGATAACCATCTGCCTGAAGTAGTGTAGGGTTTCCTGCCTAAGCAGGGGGTTGGACTACAGGACCTCCAAGGTCCCTTCCAACTCTATTGTTATTATTATTACTATTTAACAACGGCAACTTTTTTTCTCGATTAGATTTTTCTGAATTATTTTAAAAGTCATGACAGTTTTAATAAGTACCTAGCAAAAATATATTTTTTAATAAATGTAATGAGCTCTATAAAACAGTACAAGTTGAGTTTCAAAAGAATAGATATATAGAACTGAAATAGCCGGGGTGGCGCAGCGGGTAGAGTGTTGTACTGCAGGTCATTGAAGCTGACTATAGATCTGTAAGTCAGCAGTTCAAATCTCATCACCGGCTCAAGGTTGACTCAGCCTTCCATCTTTCTGAGGTGGGTAAAATGAGGACCCAGATTGTGGGGGCAATATGCTGGCTCTGTTAAAAAGTGCTATTGCTAACATGTTATAAGCCGCCCTGAATCTATGGAGAAGGACGGCATAAAAATCGAATGAATGAATGAATGAATGAATGAATGAATAAATAAATAAATAAATAAATAAATAAATAAATAAATAAATAAATAAATAAATAAATAAATAAATAAATAAATAATAAGCAAGCTAGCTTTCCTAAGAATTCTGAAACATGTTGAGCATTTTACCTTTCTGGTTAGACTTACCGTATATAATACATGGGGTTGCTCTTGATAAATATCAGGAAACTTCAGCTTGTGTAAAATGTAGTATTGTAAGCAATTACTGTATATGTGTTTCTGGTAGAGCACACGATACATCTCTGCTTTGCAAGCTTCACTGGCTACCAGTTTGTTTTCAGGTCCAGTTCAAAGTGATGCTTTTTGCCTTTTAAAGCTTACATGGTATGGAACTTTGAGGGACTGAATCTCTCTGATTTGATCTGTTCATCCCACCAAATCCAACAGAGAGAATATCCTACAGAAAGAATAACTAACCTTTGCTAGGGTGCCCACATTATGATATATTCTCCCCACCCCACCCCACCCACACAAGAAGGTGGGTCCATCACATCTGAGTTGCCAGGGGTCCCCTCAAGACTTACTAATAATATCAGATCAGGGCATGTTAGGGACTGCAAGACTATTGAGGTTATTATTATTAACTCCATTATTATTAACGTATTACTGTTTTTAACTTGTTTTTACAATTCTAAATGCTTTTAGTATAATTATTTCAAGTATTGATTGTTTGTTTGATATTTATTGAATGCCACCTAGATTCACATGTTTGTGAAATGAGCAAAATGTAAATTGGATGGAGATAATAGAAGACAGACAGACAGACAGACAGACAGACAGACAGACAGTTTGTCTTTAGAATCCTACAGAATAAAATTAAATATATACCAGTTGCTTAAAATATAGCATTCTCAGTCGTATCTGTTCACTGTAAGTTGTTATTCATGAAGTGTATATCAATGAAAAGTAGAGAAATTAGACATGTGCTCAACAGGCCCAAACCTTTTTTGTATCACTAAGATAGCATCAGAAAAATTAGTGTGTATGTTGGTTTTTATTTTATGACAAAGGTGCATTAAATTCCCAGCAATTGTTTTCACTCTTCTGTCAACATGCAGAGGATGTGATGGTGGTTCCATCAGCATATTTTACTTCCTGAGCCAAATTAGAGCATACACTTGCTCTGCCTTTGACTTAAACCTTCTGGAAGTTGGCCTTTGACCGATTTTTTTTTTAGTTTTTATTTTTTGATTCATCTTATAAGTTGGCTAGGCTAACCAAATCCTCTTATGCTTAGAAACCATGAGAACATTCTTTAACTTATAAACTTCAGTAATTTGTTCCCCATACTGTGTAGTCAACAAGCCTGGGAAAGGGAAAAAAAACCTAGGTTGCTTTGATTATAATTGCTAAAGTTCATCTGTTACTCTAAGTTTCTTCCCCCTATTTTTGATACGGACCTAGACATTCCCATTAAATATAGCATGAGGTTTTGAGTTTTGGCCTATAGTAATATTCATCCATTATGATGATATCGTATTGTATCTCAAATCTATGGAATTAAAACCCAAACACTGATCCTTACAAACTCTGGGAATTTTTTTAGAACTGATACTATACCTAAAAAAATTAAACGAAAGAAGTTAAAATAAAAACCAACCTCTTCTGATTGAGCAAGTAGGATTTGTTCAGATATCAACCTTGTATGAAACTCATTGTCACATTTTCATGCTCTCATGCTTTGTCCATTATAATTTTTGTTCAAAGCATCAGGCATTTTATCTTATAAGAAGCAGAAACAAGCTTGCTACTTGCTAGAATTTCAATAAGAATGCATGGAGTGAAGGAAAGCAGGCTGTGATGTATTTATGTGAACAAAATAATTGAAGGTATCTCACAGGGAGAGAAGAAAAGAAACTATTTCCTATTTTTCTAGAAACACTTGTTTCTTTCGTATAATTAATTGATTTGGGACATACTGTTTTTGAGTCCATTTCTTTAAGACTTTGTTTACCTCTTAAATAAAGTTTTTATCTTTACAAGTGTATGGTAGCAAACCTTTGGTGCAGAAGCTTTTTCAAGCCCTGATTCAACCCTCTTTTGTAGAGGATGTATTTTATCTGTCTGCAGCTTGCATTTTATAATCTTCAGCATGTAGTCTTAGTTGATTTCAGAAAGCTAGGCAGACTCAGGTCAAATTAGATCATAGATGACATAAATGAATGTTAGGCTAAACTTCAAAGGTAAAAAAAAAACATTAAGCAAGAAGACTGTTGCAAACCATTTCCTCAATGTTGCCAAGAAAATGACATGAAAGTATCAGTAAGGTCTCAAGACTTCTGTACATTATGTACTACATAACCTTCTTGTTTACCTGGTTTTTCTATTCTTCACGCACAATGAAGTAGACTGTATGGTACCAGCAATTATTTGCTATGTATTTCCTTGACAGTTCGGACAGGAGTGTCTTCTGGTTTTTTTTGTTTCTGACATTATCAGGTCCATGATAATTTTGCCATAGTCGCTCTTTTTGCTGAAACTGTAGGCAGCATGTGGGAAGGCAACAGATGCTGTCATACTGTCAGATGGGAAAGACAGAGAAGAAAGTTTACAATGATTAAATCGCATGTGGTGCAATTAACACACTCTCCCAGCTAAGGTTGTGTCCAAAGCCAAGGACAAAGGCAAGGGATTGAGTTCTTTTCCCTATATTGCTCCACCTTTTGTTCTCATCTGTGCAGCTTAATCAGCTATTTCTTCCTTTGATCAAACCAATTTGGCACAGTGAAATTTGAGCAAGTTTGCAACTGTGGTTTGAAGGGCAATTATAATTTGCCAGTTCAGATATTTTTTTAAAAAAGTAATGATTTGATGAAATGAAGGAACATCTGATCAAGAATTGCACACCAAGGAAAATAGGGTGATTAAGAATCTGTCTTATTTCTGGTTCTTCAAAATATTATTTGAATTCTAACTTTATTGTGAGACTGTTGTATTTTGTGAAGTCTGCAACTAAATATGGTACCGCATAATGTGAACTCATCCAGTAAACAAAAGCTTAAAAAAAATTAAATAGGAGACTTGAGAGTAGGTTGACATTAAATGGCTTATAATGTTTACATCTAATTACTACCGTGTAAAATGTGTGTGCACGCCTGCACCTGCCAAATAAAAATATTCTTATGGCTGAATGTAACCGTGAAAAATAAAACACAAAAATGTCTACTTTGATGTATTGGAGACTGAAGATATCTGTATCCACAAAACAGAAAATCTGATTCGAGCTCAGTAGAACAAAACTTAAAATATCAAGAAATTATCTGATATAGTGGTTAAGGTACTGAGTCAGGATAGGGAGACTCGGGTTCAAATCTCGCCTGAAGGTGTGGAAACTCAGTTAGATGACTTTGGCCAATCATTCATTCTTAGCTCAACAATGTTACATCATTATTGTTGGGAAAAAATGTGGTTGGTGCTGTGAATGCCACCTTAAGCGCTTGGATGAAAAGTAGGATATAATAAAATAATATAATAAAAGAATTTAGAACAGTACTCAAATCAGTCAGAACACCCAAAAAGACTCTGCTTGAAACAGACTAGTTTTTCTTTCCTCTTGGCATATATGGGTTTTGTTCCATAGCTGGAACACTGGAAAAGCTTGTTATGAGATCAGAATATTTTTAGATCAAAACATCTGGCACATCCCTCCCTGAGAGGCTGAAAGAAAAGAACACCCATTTCTTTTACGAGCTTATACATTGTGCTCACAATAGGAATGATATAATAATAGTACCCAAGGCAACCATATAGTTTCTATGTGCTGTAGATATAATTTATTATTAAGTTTACTTTTATTATGATAAAATGATTTATATTATTTTTACTATTTGACATAGTCACATGCTACCACATGTAAAGTTAAAACTTGTTTCCTTGGGTTTATCAAGTATAGAGGTGCATCCGTGAGCTCAGGGACAACCTGTTAAACTGTAATTATTTCATTTTTTTAAAAAAGCAGCTTTAGTTATCTGATCTTTAATGGATTTGCTATAGAAAAATTAATTTATAAAAGAAAAGAAATGAAGAGTGAATTATGGTAACTTGGTCATCCTGAAGAGATACCAAGAGATTAAATGTAGCTAGAATGTATCTTTCCCTTCCTTTCCCGCATCATAATATGGATTCAGGAGGAGAAGGAGAAGGAGGAGGCATTTAGAAGGATGTTTACTTCTCTGAATATTATATCATTGATCATTGTCATTGTAGTAATAAGAACAACGCATGTTATTTTACAAATGGTACAATAATGCAAGCAAGGCAGAGTCAGAATCATATTCTCAGCATTACCATATTCTTAAATCTGACATTAGAGTTGATCGTTCCTCTTTTGAATTTTTCTGTGCGGTGCAGATGCACCAATGTTGCTGAAGATCCTGATCGTTCCTCCCACCCACCCCCAACATACATTATTTCAGCCCATTGCATCATTCAGTACAACATTCTGACCTACTCTTCATCAAACTGGAATCGACTTTGCTCTCTGGAAATGATAGGAACTGAAATCCAAAACATATGGAGACCATCAGATTCTGACGGATGAAGAGGGAATTCTCTAATCTCTATACCAAAATAGTTATTATTGATAAGGCCTAAGGTGATTTAAATGTCAACAATTTTTGGCTTTCTAACATTACGCTATTTTGTAAAAGGAAATAAAATACTGGCGCTTGATGTTTTCCCAAATCATTTTCTAAATTGTATGCTGTATTTTATGCTACGGAAGGAATTTTTTTTTTTTTAAGATTTAAACATGCTCCACATTCATCTCTAGTATAAGCCAGAATGATTTCAATGCTAGAAAGTGTGTATTTGTTAGTGTGCATGTGTGTATCTGTCTTGCTGAAAAATAATGTGCAACATAGATTCTGTACTCTGAAATTAATGGACAGTTATCATAGTTCTTGACTCATAACCAGAATTTCTGTTGTTAAGCAAGGCAGTTATTAAGTGAGTCACACCTGATTTTATGACTTTTTGCCATGTTTATTAATCAAATTACTGCAATTTTTTAATGAATTATGCAATTGTTAAGCAAATACAACTTTCTACATTGAACTTGCTTCTCAAAATTCAATGTTTTGATCAATCCTGGTTGGGAAGGATGCAACTGTTGTAAATACACAACCACATACACATAATATAACCAAACAGTTTAGAATAGGGATGAGCAATTATATTCCACTGTAGCTAAATCATATCTAAGGGTGCGGCAGAAATGTCCAAATTTATTATTGCTCATCTTTGTCTTTTGTGTTATTGTAATGTAACATAGCTTAGAGTTTCCAAGTGTACAATACTAAAGCAGTATGTTCTGAGAAAAATGGTCATCTGAGAAAACCAGCTTGGCATTATAAAAGTAATAATGAATATCAGTGATTTGATTGACCATAATAAAAAGTCAATTGCATAATATAGAGTACTATTTAAGCAGATAACATGCTGAAAACATTACATATATATATATATATCCTTAATTTTCAAATTCAGCTAAAAAGCATGTGACACATACAGATAGAATTGTCGGCTATCAATAAAATTAACTGCCTTGGAAATGGCCCTGGGTTGGGCTGAGGGGCAAATAAGGAACTGTGATTTTCCTTCAATACACCAGGGTGATTCGACACAAAAATATGTAACCCTTCCCTGGTGCAGAGCTGAAGGGATTGGATACTGTAGCCTAGAGGATAATTCTCTCCCTTACAAGGCAAAGGTTGCAGGTTCAAGTCCCAGTGGGTATGGCTAGCTGATGAGGCCAAAATAAGGCGAAAATAGATCTATCCTAGTCTCCCTTAATTTTCAAATTCAGCAAAAAAACATGTGACACACACACACACACACACACACACACTCACACACACACATATTTGTATATATATATATACAGTGATACCTTGTCTTACAAACTTAATTGGTTCCAGGACGAAGTTCTTAAGGTGAAAAGTTTGTAAGACGAAACAATGTTTCCCATAGGAATCAATGGAAAAGTGATTAATGCGTGCAAGCCCAAAATTCACCCTTTTTGCCAGCCTAAGCACCCGTTTTTGTGCTGCTGGGATTCCCCTTAGGCTACCCACCATGGGAAACCCCAACTCTGGACTTCCGTGTTTTTGCGATACTGCGATTTCACTGAGGATCCCATCGCTGGGAAACCCCACCTCCAGACTTCCATTGCCAGCGAAGCGCCCATTTTTGTGCTGCTGTGATTCCCCTGCAGCATCACAAAAACACAGAAGTCCGGAGGTGGGGTTTCCCATGGAGGGGAGCCTCAGGGAAATCCCAGCAGCACAGAAACGGGTGCTTTGCTGGCAACGGAAGTCCGGAGGCGGGGCATCCCAGCTGCGGCAGTGGGTTTGTAAGGTGAAAATAGTTTGTAAGAAGAGGCAAAAAAATCTTAAATCCCGGGTTTGTATCTCGAAAAGTTTGTATGACGAGGCGTTTGTAAGACGAGGCATCACTGTATATATAAATGAAATATAGCGTAGGGTTACATAAAGTAAATCTAGATTTTTCAAAGGCTAACTGTTTCGAGTCTACAGAGAGGGGCGGCATACAAATCTAATTAATAATAATAATAATAATAATAATAATAATAATAATAATAATAATATATTATTATTATTATTATTATTATTATTATTATTATTATTATATTCTAAGGCTAGACAGTCAAATAGATGTAATTTACAGGCAATATGTTAAACTAAAAAATGTAATGACTTCAAGGATGCAATCAATACAGCAAGGATCGACAAACCCAGGCGCCTGGTCGCCAGTGGCGCCTAGAAAATGTTGTCTGGCGCCTAGAAAATGTTGCCTGCTGTACTGTATGTATACAGCAGTGTTTTTCAACCGGTGTGCCGCGGCACACCAGTGTGCCGCGAGACATGGCCAGGTGTGCCGCGAGGTGGCTCCTGCAAGTGGGAGCTCCAGGGCTGAGGCTTCAGCCCTGGAGCTCCCACTTGCAGAAGCCGCCCCCCGGCTATTGCCCGCCGCCGCCGCTACCCGCGCACCCCAAAATACCCCCCCTGCGTGCCCTTTTCCATGGGCGCGCAGTCCCCATTCCCCTGCCTGCCTGGGGGGGGGCGGGGGCGGGGAGGCGCCGGCAGTAGAAGGCGCAGCCCCCGCCCGCCCGATCCGCTCCCTCTCCTCCTCTTCCGCTGAAAGAAACGCGCGGAAGCTGCCTGCTTGAGCCTCGCGTTGCTCCACCCCGCTTCATCCTGCTTGTCATCCTCCGTTGCCAGGAAAGCCGGGTTTGTTTTCCGTGAAAGCAGCGCGCCTTTTAACACGCTGCTTTCCTGCACCAGCGACGTTTGGCTGCCGGGGGGGCGGGGAGGAGAAAATCCCCCCCCCCCAGGAGCAGCAAAAGCCTAAGCGGTGGGGTGCGCCGTTTGCCTTCCGGCTCAGTCGCAGAGGCTTTTGCTGCTTGTGGAGGGGGGGGGGGGTTGGCGGTGCCGATGCCAAATGCTTTCCCTCTGCGGTGGGGGGTGCAGGGCAGGCGCAGTCAGCCCCAGGAGACAAAGATGGAATGAGAGAAAGGAAAGAGAGAGAAAGGGAGGGAGAGAAAGAAAAAGTGAGAGATAGAAAGGATAGAGAGAAAGGGAATGAGAGAAAGGAAAGAGAGAGAAAGAGAGGGGGAGAAGGAAAGAGTGAGAGATAGAAAGGATAGAAAGAAAGAGGGAATGGAAAGAGAGAGAAAGGGAGGGAGAGAAGGAAAGAGTGAGAGATAGAAAGGATAGAGAGAAAGAGGGAATGAGAGAAAGGAAAGAGAGAGAGAGAGAGAAAATAAGAGAGAGAGAGCAACAGAGAGAGAAAGAACAAGAGAGAGAAAGCATGAGAGAGAGAAAGAACAAGAGAGAGAGAGAAAATAAGAGAACAAGAGAGAGAAAAAGATAGCAAGAGAGAGAGAAAGCAAGACAGATAGGGAGAGGAAAGGAGAGTGAGAGAAATGAGAACAAAAAGGGGAGAAAAAAGGAGAAATGAGAAAATGATTGAGGCAGAGAATGAGAGGAGAGTGAAACAAAAGAGAGAGAGAGAGGTGATTCTTGAAGCATATGGTAAAAAGCACCCAAATAATAAGAAAACCCCCCCAGCCCACACCTGTTTTTGAAAAGGATAAAAGAGAAAAAAAACCCAGCCCTCAACTGGTTTTGGAAATGGTTGGAGTGTGTATACATACACACACATAAGGGGGGGAGAGAGACAGGGATGGAAAAAGAGGAGAAGTGAGAGGGAGAAGGAATGAGGGAAAAAGGGAGGAAGAGAGAGAAATGAGAAACACGAGAGAGAAAAGGGGGAAAGACAGGAGAAGTACCCAGAAATGAGACAGTGGTATAAATTTCAGGAGGGATGATTGATGATTGACTGTATTTATAAGGGGATGTTACATGGGATTGTATATATGAGGGGGTTATTTATGTATGTATGTATGTATGTATGTATGTATGTATGTATGTATGTATGTATTTATTTATTATTTATTTATTTATTAGATTTGTGTCATTTTGGTTGGTGGTGTGCCCCAGGATTTTGTAAATGTAAAAAATGTGCCGCGGCTCAAAAAAGGTTGAAAATCACTGGTATACAGTATATTTTTCCCGCCTTGTGTTTACGCCCAGAAATGGTACATCTTGGCTTCCGTAGCTCCGCCCATCAACCTCGGAGCGAGCTGCTTTCCCAGCGTCCCCTGCGCTTGCGTGCGTCTCTCCCTCCCCCCCTTGCCTCCATTCCGCCTCCTACTCGAACCCCTTCACTCCCCCCCACCGCACACAGATGCTCCGATCTTGGCCGCTCACCCGCCTTCGGAGAGAAGCGGAAGCCCCTCCCCTCCCTGCGTGAGGTTTTGTTCATTCCTCCTCCGGCCGCGTGCGCGGTGACTTCCGACCAGTAACCCCTCCTCCCCCCTCCCCCCCTCACCCGCGTCCCCGGCCCGGTCTCCCTTTCCTTCTTCTCTGTTTCGGTTTCTGACTAACGGTCTCCCCTCGGATCCCGACGGGAGTACAGCAGAGCCGGCTCGGCGGAGCCAGGCCTGCGCCGGGGGGGGAGGGGGTGAAAGCGATGTCAGGTGGAGACTCGGCAAAAAACCAAGTTTGCTTAAAAAAAATTCTGGCTCCTAAATTTTTTGGCTGGCTCCTAGATTCTGAACAACTTTGTCGACCCCTGCAATACAGTCCAGTATTTTGGCAAATACCGAATTCCAATTCCTTGATTGCCAAGATGAAATAAATGGAGGCTCGCTTAGAAGAATGATATGGTAACTTCCTCCTGTTTTCCCAAATTCTTTCTATTCTAAATTCTTGTTCAGTAATTTCCTTCATCTAGTTCCTTTGTTTAGTAAGACCCAATTTAGGTCCCTAGTAGTTTCTACAGAAATATGCTATATCATTCCTCTACTTAGGTTCCTAGTAGTTTCTACAGAAATATGCTATATCATTCCAAGTTCTCTTATGAACTAAGATACGTTCTAGGTCAGTGATGGCGAATCTTTTTTGTCTCGGGTGCCGAAAGAGCGTGGGCGCATGCTATCGTGCATGAACGAGTGCCCACACCCATAATTCAATGCCTGGGGAGGGCGAAAACAGCTCCTCCACCCCCGGAGGCCCTTTGCAGGCTAGAAACAGCCAGTTTCCCAACTTCTGGTGGGCCCAGTAGGCTCGTGTTTCGCCTTCCCCAGACTCCAAAGACTTTCCTGGAGCCCGGGGAGCCTCCTCGCAGAAGCTCTCTAGAAGCCAAAAACGCCCTCCCAGAGCCTCCGTACGAGCCAAAAATCAGCTGGCTGACACACTCATGCATGTTGGATCTGAGCTAGGGCAATGGCTTGCGTGCCAGCAGATATGGCTCTGCGTGCCATCTGTGGCACAAGTGCCATAGGTTTGCCATCACTGTTCTAAGCATTAGCTACAGGAAAGGTTCTTATGCTGTGTTCCAAGTACTCTTAAAGAGAAAAACATCTACAAACAACTGATTAAATCAACAAAATCACTAACCAGTTCTTATTCTTTTAAAGGAGAGATTGCATTATTTTTTCTGTCCATTTTCTTCATGTAGCCTTCCGCCCCTCTCTCTAGCTCTCTTAGCTCTCAAACTCTTTAATGTAGCTTGGTCAACAACATTGAAAATTATTGTTTGTGGGTCTTCATACTTTGGTCTTCTTAACAAAGGTATAATTTCATGGTGACTGAAATATATATATCACCCAGCTGCTTAAAATATACATGGAAGCAAAGTGTGGCTACTTATCATAACATGAGATTTAAATACTAATCCAAGTCAGGAATACATCCAAAAATTGGTCTGGTTGTCTATCTTTTCTTCAAACTTCTGTGGAATAAGGAATAAGGGGGAGGTTGAGGAAGGAGTGGAGGAAGGGGTGAAAACTATTAATTCATTTACTTAAAACTAAAACTGCATTTTATTTCACTATAAAAACATTAGAGGTAACGAAAGAATTTATTACAGCTGGATTAGATAAGTGGGGCTGACACAAAGTAACATTTATCTATTTCCATAGTGTCTTTGAAACCTTCATGTGACTTTTTTATTTATAATTTTTATGGGTAATTACATTGAGTTTACCAATCCATATGCCACTTAATTGTGATCAGGTGTAGTTTTCCTAGTTAATGTAGGCAACCTGTTCAATGCACTGGACCACAAAAACTGGATATGTCATAAATAATATGCTACCACATTTGTATATAATTTGTGTAATTTACTCTGTAAAATTTGTCAGTTTTCTGCCAAGTCGTTCAGTATCTTCTGGTTTTGATTGTTAATGAAAAACTAATCTGCTTTTGGCTTGTGACCCAGTAACATTTTGATTGTATAAAATGGAACAGGGAAACCCTGTTATAATTTGTGAAATAACATTGTAGAACTTTAAGAAGCACTCTACTGGATTTGGCAAAGCCTCTTTGAGTCCTGAATTCCATGATGGCCAACCAAATGCTTAGGGAAAGTCTATAATAATTCACAAGCAACATTATGTTTATGTTTGCCAGCAACTTTCTCATTTTTATATTTCTTGAAATATATATCATCCACACAATCACTTCTATTACAATCATAATAGATGTATTCAGACTTATTTATAGTCTTCCCTTTCTTTCCTGTAGTACTTACTACCAACAATTTACAGTATCTTCACTACTCTTTGAAAGACATTTCTAACTATTCAAGAGCTTCATCAGATTTTGTAATCTTTGACTTTTGTGAAATTAGAGGAGTGAGGGTACTACAGAATTCATTCACTGAAATGGATGTAATGTTAACTTTATGTCCTTTGGTTTAAGAAATCCCTGAAGAAAGGATTGCTTTTCTGCTAAGGAAAAAAATCAGTCTTATTCATCAGAATCCTATTATTATATATAAAGAGAAAAATCACAAGGCTGAAATACATTTCCTACTTCTGTTAACCAAAATTAGGAAAATTGGAATATAATCTACTGTCTAGTCTATGAAATGTTCTGCTAGATCTGAGTCCTTTTCTGTTATGTATATAAAATTACAAAATTTTGTTCAGCATGTGGGATGATATAGATATTTGATGTTAAAAGGACAAAATTGAATAGTGATAGAAATTTAATCATTTCGTTCTGTTTTGCAACCAAAACCATGAAATGTGAAATGCACCACTTTGAATACAATTTATGAAGTAAATAATGCATAAAAAACAGTTTCAGGAAGCAATTTAGATGAAATATATTTTTATTTATTTTATTTATTTTTATTTGTCAACTACGTATTTGTAACATGCAAAGGTATAACATTGCTTATATACATAAGATGGATACTGATAAGAGGGAACAATTGGGCAAGGATGGAAGGGACGCTGGGGCACTTCTGCATGCCCCTTACTGACCTCTTAGGAATCGGATGAGGTCAACAATGGACAGTCTAAGGGTAAAGTTTTGGAGTTTGGTGTTGAAACCACAGTGTCAGGTAGTGAATTCCAGGAATTAACTACTCTGTTGCTAAAGTCGTATTTTCATCAGTCAAATTTGGGGCAATTCACTTTGTGTTTGTATCTGTTGTGTGCTCGTGTATTGTTGTGGTTGAAAACGAAGTTGTCGTTGACAGGTAGGACTTTGTAGCAGATAATTTTATGAGTTATGCTTAGGTCGTGCCAAAGGCGACTAAGTTCTAAGCTTTCTAAGCCCAGGATTTCAAGTCTGGTTGCGTAAGGTATTTTTTTGCTAGTAGAGGAGTGGAAGGCATTTCTAGTAAAGTATCTCTGGACACTTTCTAATGTATTTATGTCTGGTATGTGATGTGGGTTCCAGACAGATGAGCTGTATTCAAGGATTGGTCTGGCAAATGTTTTGTACGCTCTGGTTATTAGTGTGATATTTCCAAAGAAGAAGCTATATAAGATTAGATTAACAACTCTTGAAGCCTTTTTGGCAATTTTGTTGCAGTGGGCTTTGGCACGTAGGTCATTTGATATGAGTATTCCAAGATTTTTGACAGAGGGTTATCTGCAAGGTATTGTTTATTCAGCTTGTATTTGATATTCTGATTCTTTTTGCCAATGTGCAGGACAGAGCATTTGTTGGTTGAGATTTGGAGCTGCCAGATATTTGAACATTATGACACAGAGTCAAGGTCTTTTTGGAGGGTAGCAATGTTGGTGGTGGTGTTGAAGAATTTTACATCATCGGCAAAGAGAATGCAGCCACTTGTAATGTGATCGCAAAGGTTATTTATATAGAATATAAAGAGTGTTGGTCCTTTGCCTTGGGGTACACTGTTGTTAATAGGAATGGGATTAGTTAGGACACTTCCTATTTTGACTACTTGTTGTCTGTTTGACAGGAACAAAGTCATGTAGAATGCAGCTGCGAGAGCAATCATGGGCTTCCCTAAATATGCCCATGTCACACCAACACTCCGCAGTCTGCATTGGTTGCCAATCAGTTTCTGGTCACAATTCAAAGTGTTGGTTATGACCTATAAAGCCCTTCATGGCATCGGACCAGAATATCTCCGGGACCGCCTTCTGCCGCACGAATCCCAGCGACCAGTTAGGTCCCACAGAGTTGGCCTTCTCTGGGTCCCATCGACAAAACAATGTTGTTTGGTGGGGCCCAGGGGAAGAGCCTTCTCTGTGGTGGCCCCAACCCTCTGGAACCAACTCCCCCCAGAGATCAGAATTGCCCCCACCCTCCTCGCCTTTTGTAAGCTTCTTAAAACCCACCTTTGTCATCAGGCATGGGGGAACTGAGATATTCCCTTCTCCCTAGGCCTATACAATTTATGCATGGTATGTTTGCGTGTATGTTTGGTTTTTTTTAAATAAGGCACACACACACACACAAATATTCTCTTACTGAAGTGATGGATTCAAAATGTACCATCAACTCCTTGCAGCATAGGTTTGTGTCCTATAGAAAATCGTCTGGTTAAGTAGATTATTCCTGCTTGTCAGAGATCTGTTTGTGCAATACTGTATGAATATTTACAAGAATGGGCTGTTTGCATTTATGCTGTTCACAAGGATGCCAGGAGGTGGGGCTAGTTGATGTATATAACATCAAATTCATGGCTATTATATAAGGTATGTTCTTTTCAGGTGATAGGAAAATGTGAAGAACTCTCAACATAATTTCTTTTTATTTAGGCATAGATGGGGGATATTTTTCATTGACACATTCTAAAATATAGATATAGAATCAATTTGGTCTAGGCATTGGGACATTGGAGTAGAAGCAAGGAGACTGAGTTCTAGATCTGCTGTAGGCATGGAACCGAATGACTTTATTTCTGTCCAGAAATGGTCCATGTAGGCTCCAGGCATCAAGGCTCATTTGAAGGCCCCAAAAATGAGATGAAATTGGAGTAATTAACTGTAATACAGATGAGGTTTTTATATGAATTTTCCACATAAACTGTGTTAATTACTGTCAGGATGACACTTTGAATTTATAGTCTTTCCTACTGTGCTTGCTGGTGGAACTGCAATTAATGAAGAAAACTGTTAAACGTTTACAATCAGACTGATCATTTCTAAACCACTAATTGCTAAATATAATATAAATAATAAAACTCTTTCTGGATATGAATGGCTGGTCTTCATTACTACTTCCTAGTAATAATCTGGTTTGGAGTGATTTTTTTATTTGGGGAACCCAGATCCTAGCATTTGGAAACAATTTAAGGTTGGAATTTAGGGATTTCATCCTAATCCTTTTCTACATACTAGTTGTGTACTGAATATTTGTGGTATTAGTTATATTATAAATTTTAATTTGAGCATGTGTGTATAGTTAATACTTTGGACATTAGCCAATAGTTTCATTCAGCAAGATATGTGGAACTTTTTGTTTTGTTTTGTTTTACGAATGAGAATGAGATAAAAAACACAAGGGGTTCCACCCTAAAAGATTTGTAAGGAAGTATGATTTACTAGGTTGTTGCTTTCATTCCCCATTTCTGCATCTGGGTAAGAACAGAAATTTGTTCCTCTTCAAAGCCCAGATGTTTTCTGGGAAGATGATGCAGGCCAGGTGTATTTAACACATGAGTCAGATCATCACTGACCCATAAGAAATCCAATGCGAATGTAAACTGAATTTCCCTACCCCTATTTGGCATCTGTGTTATGTTCAGTGACTCTACAAAATAAGTAGATAGAGATAAAGAATTGTATTACCAGAACAAATGATAATCAACAATACAGGATAAACAGGGTGAGAAATATGGTGACACGCAATTACAGCATCTTTCCTTTTCCTTATTCGATTGAGCTAAATTTATCATACTGTAGAGCAGTAGCAACATACACAATGGAGCACAGAGAAGGGGTAATTGATGAAAGTGGCAAAAAGTCCACCCTTTCTTGGTTGCTGACCTGGCATGTGGGGCGATGGCGACGAAGGAATGATTTGTGTGAGGGGCACCATGCGAACATCATGTACACATCTTCATTTATGTGAGTGGCAAGCACCTGAGCACACTGCTCATATGAATGGGGTTGTGAGCATTTATGAGTGATGCACTCATGGAAGGTGAGCTACAATCTCATGATCCACCACTCACATAGTTTGGTTGTAAATCAGCCAGGGCTTGGTATTGGGCCTATGCTAAGGTAACCAGATGTCCCACTTTCCGCGGGACAGTCACGTTTTCTAGCAATTTGTCCCGCGTCCCGGGGCATTTTTAAAAAGTCCCGATTTTTTAAACCAAGCCACCGGGAAACCGCGAAGAAGGAAGCTCAGCTTCCGGTCTTGCAACCTTTTTTTCTTTGCCCCCTCAGCCTCCTGCAGCCATCGATTAACACATCCAGCATCCCTTCCCGCCTTTCTCCCCCCTCTTTTATTTTTTTTTCTTTTTATTTGCTCACTTTCCCCCTCTTCCTCTTCCACTCTTGCTCGCCTCTCACCCCAGGCTCAACAACTTCCTGTGGCCACTGCCATGGGGCTGAGCTGCCCAGGCAGGAGGGCTCGCTGGCCATGACAGCAAAGTTGAGGGAAGGAAAAGGAAGCACGGCCGAGGCATTTGCTCCCCTCTTCCTCCGACAGCCCGTCCACTGTGTTTGGAGGTGGGCAGGTGGAGCAGCATTTGCGCCGGGTGGAAAAACCTATCTGCTCCTTCCCAGCAGCAGCTGGCCCAGCAAAGAAAGATGGCTCCGTCCCAGCCTGATGTTCACCCCAGCACCACCAATTGAGCAACTGAGCATGCTCTGCTTCTGCTTCTGGGTCGGCGTTGCCTTGGAAGCAGATGAGAGAGGCAGTGCAGGAGCCTGCCACCGATGGAGAGAGAGAGAGAGAAGAAAGGAAGAGAGAGCAAGAGAGAGAGAGAGCAAGATACAGAGAGAAAGAGAGAGAAAGAGACAGAGTGAGAAAGAGAGGGAGAGAGAGGGAGAAAGAGAGCAAGAGAGAGAGATAGCAAGAGAGAGAGAGCAAGAGAGAGCGAGAGAAAAAGACAGTGAGAGAAAGAGAGAGAGAAAGATAGCAAGATAGCAAGAGAGAAAGAGAGAAAGAGAGAGAGCAAGAGAGAGAGAAAGAAAGTGCACGTGAGAGAGCAAAAGACAGAGAAAGAGAGAGAGAGCGTGCAAGAGAGAGAGAGATAAAAAAGAGAGGGGGAGAGAGAAAGAGAGAGAAAGGGAGGAAGGAAGAGAGAGAGAAAAAAGGAGAGGAAGGAAGAGAGAGAGAGAGAGAAATTTTGGGCTAAATATTTTAACGCTCCCCCTCCCCCACTCAAGGATGTCCCTCTTTCCCAATCTTAAAATCTGATCACTTTAGCCTAGGCACACAGGTTGGGGACTCCTGTTCTAATCTAAACCCCTACTCAGGTAAGAAACCTTAAATGACTTCAGGCAACCTTTTCTTAAAAGCTTCCAATGTTGGAGTACCCACAACGTCTGGAGGAAAGTCATTCTGCTGATTAATTGTTCCAACTGTCAGGAAATTTCTCTATACTTTCTAGATTACTTCTCTCATTGATTTGTTTCTATCCATTGCTTCTTGTCCTAGAGTTTTGGAGAATAGATTGACCCCCTCTTCTTTGTCCTTAGATATTGGAACAGTTTTGCTCTAATAACCTCCTAAATACAATGTATTGCATTTGAACCGAGCTTTGAACATGTTTTGGAAAGCTAAATTTGTTAAAAATTGCTGCCAGATTATTAGCTATGACTGGTTGATATGATTATAAGATGCCAAATAACAATGGGGCCCAAGATAGGGGTTTCACAAGAGGCATAGTTGTATCAGAATGATTCATGATCCTGGAAAATATTTCAGACCACATAAAATTTGGGAAGAAATTTTGTTACAAAAAGAAGAGCTGCAGAGTTTTCCCCCATGGTAACTGTTAACCTTCTGTGTTAACAGAGATTTGTATGCAATATATTATAGCCATTAACCTTCAGAAGTGGAGCAGACTGCCCTTAATGGACAAGAAAATTCAGAATATATAATTGATTGAAGTGAACAGTTGAAATTTTGTTACATAGAATGCTTGCTTTGCGATTATGCAGGCACATTATCAATTGTGTGTAGAGAAAGTGTGTGGATTTTGCATCACTAGAAATGTTCAAGTAAATTTAATTTAGAATAGATGTTTGGAATGTCCGCCCTTCTGATTCTCTGATTCTATGATTATCTCACATTTTCCCATCATCTAAAAGACCAAAAACAGCAAAAGGCTTAATGTAGCAGAGCTGCATGCAGATCTTTAGCAGTTTATGGCCACCAGATTTATAATATCAAAATATAAGAAGGCAGCACACTTCAGATGTTCTGTTTCCTCCCTCAACTATAGAATTGCTGTTCTCAAAAATACAAAATGCAGCTATAGTAATGAAAAGCAGAGCCCGAAAGCAAGACAGAGCCAGGGATGAAAATGTCCAATTTAAAGATTCTTCCCTTTTGCAAAAGTGAATTATGAGACAAAATAAATATTTTCCATCAATTGGTCTTTCATGCCAGTAGTGAGTTGTAAATCCCATTGCTACCAGTTTGCACACATGCATGACATTTTTGCGCTGTGCAGAAGCATCCTGGGTGGGTGGGCAGAGCCTCCTGCTGCCGCTGCTACTGGTTTGCCAAATGGTGAAGATGCCACCTTATGATGAAGTCATCAAAAGCAAAAAATACACTTTTGAGGATCAGATTCCAGGATATTATTGGTAACTCCATAAAAAAGTTTGAAATGTATCTTTTTTTATTTGAACAAACACCGTACTTTGTGTTTTTCAGTGATCGGTTTAAATATAAAAATTAAGTCTTGTTCTTGGTTGGTTTAAATATAAAGAATTTTGGTTCAATGAATATATTTTTTTGACAGTGTTAATCTATGCCTAGTTACTAGTAGCTTACTGTGAATCTTGTATAGTAATCACCAGAGCTGGTGTATTCAAAGATTTTATCATAAATACAAATATTGTTACTTAAATACTATTTTGTTAAGCGAGAACAACTTTAGTAGCTTTAGTGTTTAGTCACCAAGGGAACTGACTTGACCTTCCAATACAAACAAAGTAAATTGAAGGTATTATCCAAATACGCACAATTAACATATTTTGTGTATTAGATGGTAGCAAATTGCAGTGCTTACTGTTTACATAAAATAAAGATCACTCTATTAGGAAAAATTAAGTTAATCCTCTTTTAAAGAATACAATTTAAGAAGGCATAATTTACACAAAATAACTCACCTTTCAAGAAGTTAGGTAGTTAACATTTTTATTCACATCTCAAACTTTCTTATATCTTGTTTGAGTCTTTTTCCCTTAATGCTTTCCTACTTAACCTTTGATGTAAGTAGTTACCAACTTAAATTATTAACAACTTATACATTTGTTTTTATCTTTTAAATATACAATCCAATGGTGGAGCCAGAATGTCCTTGCAAATATCCTCAAAACAAAATTGAGGATCAGAAGCTGCTTTATATGGTCTTGAACAGGATCATAAAATGAAGTTTGAACTCTAGTTCTGTCCATATTAAGGCCATACAGAGCTCAATCAACAGACATTTTTGAGATAGTTCAAAGCACCTTTGATTTATGGAGTCTTGCACAGCTGTTGTAGCCTAGGGATGGTGAAAGTTTGTTTAGAAGAATCCAGATAATCACCAAACAAGCAAAAATAAGTTGTTTTTGTGTGTCCCAGAAGAGTTTTGTACCAGTCACCTTAAAGCAAGTATTTATTTATATTCTTTTGGATCCAGGAACTTTTAAAACTACTCTAGCTTGTTGCTCATACTGCCCATTAGATAGTATGGATAGTTTGACTCCATGCATTTCTGGATGAAAGAGATCGCCTAAATTAATTTCAGGGCTGGTTTACTGTCTATTGGCTATTAATTAATAATACCTATTTTTTACATCCAAATACAAAATTGCTTCTGGGAGAAATTCTGGCCCTCATTTGGTATATAGGACTATTCAAGATAAATCAGAAGACTCATTTGTACCACTGTGAAAATCATGCCATAATAAGACACGCTGAGCTATTCTAAAGGTAAACAGATTGACAGGTTTACTCTTCCTGTTCAGAAAAAGCAGAACTTCAAAGCTAAAAGACAGACTTGGGTTATTGGAATATTCATGCCAGGGAAAAACAGGGGCAGATGAATTTATTGGTCTCTTGAAAGCAAGAAAGGAGTTACATGCCAAGTTCTCTATATAGATCTATTCTTAACTGCTTTGTATGAGTAAATTAATGAACACCTGCCCTACTAAGAAATTATGCTTGATCCTCCTTGTTCTCTGTTTTGCAAAGACAGGCTTTTAAATTTTTTTTTAACAACATTCCACTTTCAGCAGCCATAGGAAACAGATGGAGGTGTGGTCCGGAGAGATTGTCTATCTGGATCAGAGAGACTAATTATCTGTGGTATGCTTCAGGAATGCCAGCCTGCCAATAAAGACTGAAAGCAGTAAAGACAAGCTTTGTGTTCTCCACTAGAGTGTGATCTATTAGACCAGTCGTGACAGCATTTGGTCTTCCCTGCTGTGCACAGACTGAATCCATATAGAGGACTAATTAAACTTTGAATCAGTAAATAGATATGAGAAGCCATCACTTTGAAGACAAGAAGATTACTAGAACCATATCCTGTTCTGTGGTTAGCGTCAGTTAAAGCTCAGTAGGTTAGCTTTTCAGCTGCGGATGCTATTCATTTTAATATTTTCCCCACATTTTGCAACAGTTTTTTGATGGGCAAAGAACAGGCTAGACAAGTGTATGTAAGGAAATAATAACATTTACTTTGATTCCACAGATAGATTAAGTATATATACTCGCATCTGTAAAGTGAAGCATCTGAATTCAATTCCTTGCATACTGCCAGATATGTCACATTTAAAATAATTATTTATGTTACAAGATAAAATAGCCACCTGCTTTTAAAATATATTTCTGCACTTAATATATCTTATAATAACAAGAACAAAAATCTTAAAGTTTATTTTTATAACTGCATATTCTTCTCTCACCCACCCTCCCTTTCCACCCCCATCTGCCTTCATAGCGATAAAAGCTAAAATAGGACAAAATAAGAACTTAGCAGGGAATAAGCAGGCAACTCAGTGGTAGCCAGAAACCATTAACATGACTATTCTGTTCTCTTTCCCCCTTTCTTGTCATGTAAGATTTTACTTGTTGTATCTGGAATTTGTAGTATTTCTACCAGCTAATCTTTCTATCATCCAAGTAACATCTATCTTCCATTGAAAAACATGGCAATGTTGTTGTATTTCTAAGAATTAAATGGCACCACCAAAAGTATAGATGGTGCTGCTGTACTTATATTCCAGTCCCTTTAAAATCTTCATGAAAATTAAACATTGTCCATATTTCCCCAACTAATCTCAAAACTGATAATAGACATTTCAAAACCAGGATTAAAAATGCTTGAAGACAGTCTTTCTCTCCCCCCAAAAAATTTATGACAGATTTTTCTCATCTCTTCTCCCCCTCCACCCCCAGCTGTCATTTTTCATAATCCCAGATGCTATTGTTTTGTTTCTTATCTTGATCAATTTCCAAAGGTCAAAACAAAAAGGGGTTCCCCTGCCCCCCTTTCTCTCTTGTATGGAATATAAGACACCAAAAATCAAAGGCAAGTTGGCCTGACGAACAGAGAAGGGCTAAAAGAAGTCAAAAGAGACTTCAAACTTCCTTTTGTTTTCTCTCAATCAAGCATTCTGAGACAAACCTGACTTCCAGAAGGATAGTTTGCTTAAAAAGCAGGGTCCCAACCTCACTGTCTCTTATTTGTGAGCATACCGGCTTTCTCGGCAAAAAAAATACTAACAAAAATGTTAGTTTGTTGTAATTGGCAATCAGATGTTTCTTCTAAAACTGTGAACATTTCTTCTCTACTGTACCATATTGCATTTTTATAATGCATTTCCTCTTAATAAATATGAATATGTGGAAATGTGGGGATCCATTCATAAATATAGTGATAACAAAATGATGAACTGTGCTATGTTTCATCATAATGCAAGATCTGCCTTTCATGTTTTATCTATCGATTCGTGTAGCAATGTTGCAGCATAATTTTTATCATAGGCTGGTCCCTGCAATCTTCCATAGCCAAAACGTATGCATATAGGTTAATTCAATAGAATTAAGAGTTATTATATCTAAATTAAATATGTTGTTAAATACACTGGTGAAAGAGATTGAATTAAAAATAATAATTTGAGTTACAACTATATTTAATTGGTTCCAGAGCTAGAGCACAGATGGAACAAAGGACTGCAACCTACCTCATTTGAAGGTTCCATTATTTAAATACATCTAGTGATTATCTGGATCAGTCCTAATTCAATGTATTTTTGTCATCTGTAAATAAGACTTGAAGAACATGGATGTATACAGTAGCGGGGTCCTACCGGAATGATTAAGGATGTGGCACCGGTAGTAAAAGTTGAGCTGCATGTGCAGGTTTGGCTGTCCTGCATTCACATGGATGTATCCCAGTATGTTTTTGCTTCTGTGCATGCACAGGAAGCAAAATCTCATGAGGGGACAAACATGCGATATTTTGGAAATTTTTTGCTTCTGCAGTTCTAGTGATCCAGGCCGCCAAATTACTGTTGGTTCTATAATGGTTCTATAGTCATGTGACCCAGGGCTACACAGTTACTATTGGTTTTATAGAACAAGTCCAAATCAGGAGGAACCCACTTCTGATCTGAATAGATACTCAGATGTACTACCTTAGAATTGATTTTCACACTGAGCTAAACCAATATGTTGAGTGAATGCAGCCATTTTTAAAAATATATTTTGGGCTGCCACAATTTAGATAGCAATAGCATTTAGACTTATGTATATATCGCTTCACAGTGCTTTACAGCCCTCTCCAAGTAGTTTACAGAGGGTAAGTATATTGCCCTCAACAATCTGGGTCCGCATTTTACCGACCTTGAAAGGATGGAGGGCTGAGTCAACCTTGAGCCTACTGAGATTCAATCTGCCAAACTGCTGGCAGCTGGTGTCCAGAAGTTACTTGCAGTACTACTCTCTAACCAATGCACCACCGAGGGGCTAAATGCCTCTTGGTGGATCCCATCTTTAAAAAAATACCGTATAAAAATATATTCAATAGAAAAAGAAAAAAAACACCACAGCACTGCAATAATACAGAATAAAAAATGTCAGTTCAATTGAGGGATGCTAGGTAAAATAGCTTGGTTTTCAAGAGCTTTTCAAAACCAGAAATCTGGCTTGCAAATCATTCTTATAGTTTAGCACATTATGTAAACCAGTTAATTTGGGTTTATTCAAGAAAACATGATTAAGTAAACAGTTAATGTTATTGCCAGTCAGATAATTGGATTAGGAGCTGAAGTATCACACAGCTATTTTTGGGTGTGCAAGGAAATTTAACGATTTTATTCTTCTCATAGCTTCTTCAGTGCTGCACGCAAACTGCTTGTGAAATCTTTAAGAGTTACAGATATAGAATATGAAGTTGCATAAAGGACCAGCTCAATAGTCTACACTGAAGATTGGGTGTTTTGATTTACACCAAGATATCCCAGAAACTTGTTTCCATTCCCATTTTAATTTTATGAGAGGCTGAGAATAACCTGCTGAATCTTGGGGTTCATCAAGGCAGGATAATTTTAGGATGCAGTGTGGAAATATGTCAGTTTCTTTTTCAACTATTAAAAATCAATTAACATGTCCAGGTTTATGAGATTCATTTACTAGAACGCTCTCACATCAATTAGATTAGAAAGCTTGATGGCTCTAAGTAATAATGATGCCAGTGAACAGAATTTATATAGGATGCTATTTAAATAGGAAGGAAATAAGAATATTTAAATAAAATAAATACATAAATATTGATTTGAAACACTAATGTATACTTTCTGTGAAAATCAGCAAATTAGGACAATAATCCCGAAATCAGATTAATGCACAATTTAACAAAATATTCCTTTCACTGATAAGCTATGTTTTTACCAATATTTGCAGGAAAGAGCAATAAAAATGTGAATAATAAAAAAATGCTTTCTTTTGACTGACACTCTTAATTTTCAGTTATCTGAACACAGCCTGGACATTACCAACAATTTTATTATTGCTTATAGATCCAGTTACTTAGAGACAATTAAGAAATCAACACCACCCTTGATGTTACATTGTAAAGCATGAGAACAAGAGAATAAGTGATATGTAATTTTTTTCATATAATTATCCAGTTTTACTATTGGAAATCAGTGAGAGAGAAACATGGAGTCATTGTGTGGTAGCTGTAGTCAACTTCTATAAAATATGATGAAATCTGACAATCATTGTGAGTGTTATAGATAAAGTAAGTATTTGTGAATATACAGTGTTCCCTCGATTTTCGCGGGGGATGCGTTCTGAGACCACCCGTAAAAGTCGAATTTCCGCAAAGTAGAGATGTGGAAGTAAATACACCATTTTTGGCTATGAACAGTATCACAAGCCATCCCTTAACACTTTAAACCCCTAAATTACCCTTTCCCATTCCCTTAACAACCATTTACTCACCATTATTACTGGTACTCACCTTTGAATAAGACACTTAGTGACTCTGATATTTATAAACATAATTATTTATTAACAATAATTATTTTTTTGTTATCTATTTGCAAAAATTATTAGTTTGGCGACGACATATGACATCATCGGGCAGGAAAAACCATGGTATAGAAAAAACCCGCGAAGTATTTTTTAATTAATATCTTTTGAAAAACCGTGGTATAGGCTATTGCGTAGTTCAAACCCGTGAAAATCGAGGGAACACTGTATAAGTATTTTGGTACATATTTTTGCCAAGATAAACTGGATATTCCCCTGAATATGATGGGCCAGGTACATCATACGGCAAAGTTGAAACTTGAAAGAAACTAGAAATTGTACTGTTAGGATTAGAGGTTCCAATCTGAATCAGTCAATGGGACCACAGATTTATTATTCCAAGCTTTTGAATTTGTATTGGAGCCTCAAGGAACTTTTCTCTTTCCAAAATGTGTTTTTGGATAGAGATGTTCCCTGAGGATGGGCTCCAGTGCGAGTCTGAAAGGTTGAAGGAATAAGCCTCTTGTCCTGGTGAGTCAGTCACCAGGACAAGAGGCTTATTCCTTCAAACTTTCAGACTCGCACTGGAGCCCATCCTCAGTGAACATCTCTCTCCAAAAACACACATTTTGGAAAGAGAAAAGTTCCTTGAGGCTCCAATACAAAGGTTGAAGGAATAAGCCTCTTGCCCTGGTGACTGGCTCACCAGGACTTTTAATTGGATCCTGCTGTTATGGCCCTCAAGCAGCCAGTAGAGCTGACAGCAGATTTGGACAGTGAGTGTGGGGAAGTCTCTGATTATTGCTCTGCATCAGCTATCAGTTAGCTTTGAAGTTAAACATCAGTGAGGCAGATGAACAGCTGGAGCCTGTTCCCAGTGTGCACATACACAGAGTTGGTCAGATGAAGGGAACAGCTAAGGAACAAGGGTCAACCTGGTAATAAGGCCATAGGCCCCTCCCATAGAGAATAAAAGAGGAGTGATCGGAGAGGGGATTTTGCAGAAAACAATTAGCTCAGAGTCTTCTTGCCAGGTTTTGAAGATATCGGCCTGGCAGCGCTCCAAGCCAGATAAGGTCTGTGACTGTAAATGTTCTCTTGGAAAACTTTGTTGGATGTAAATGAGAGAAAATCACAGTAATTTAATAAAAAGGTTTTTTTGTTGGCACAAGGAGTCTGCTTCGTGATTTGGGAATGCCTACATCAGAACACCTGCCACATTAATTCTGGGATGCATAGATTTGCCTTCATTCATTGTTATACAGTGAACCCTCGATCATCGCGAGGGTTCCGTTCCAGGACCCCACGCGATGATCGATTTTTAGCGAAGTAGCGGTGCGGAAGTAAAAACACCATCTGCGCGTGCGCAGATGGTGTTTTTGCTTCCACTGCCGCCCGCCCTTCGCCCGCCCACCCCGTTGCTCGCGCCTGGGGTGCGCGCGTGTTTGGGGACTCCCTAGATCCGCTCCCCAGCTGGGGAGCGGATCTAGGGAGTCCCCAAACGCGTGCGCTTTCCCCAGCAACGCGCGCGCGGTGGGGACTCCCTAGATCCGCTCCCCAGCTGGGGAGCGGATCTAGGGAGTCCCCACCGCGCACGCGTTGCTGGGGAAAGCGCGCGCGTTTGGGGACTCCCTAGATCCGCTCCCCAGCTGGGGAGCAGATCTAGGGAGTCCCCACCGCGCGCGCGTTGCTGGGGAAAGCGCGCGCGTTTGGGGACTCCCTAGATCCGCTCCCCAGCTGGGGAGCGGATCTAGGGAGTCCCCAAACGCGCGCACGTTGCTGGGGAAAGCGCGCGCGTTTGGGGACTCCCTAGATCCGCTCCCCAGCTGGGGAGCGGATCTAGGGAGTCCCCACCGCGCGCGCGTTGCTGGGGAAAGCGCGCGCGTTTGGGGACTCCCTAGATCCGCTCCCCAGCTGGGGAGCTGATCTAGGGAGTCCCCAAACGCGCGCGCATTGCTGGGGAAAGCGCGCGCGTTTGGGGACTCCCTATATCCGCTCCCCAGCTGGGGAGCGGATCTAGGGAGTCCCCACCGCGCGTGCGTTGCTGGGGAAAGCGCGCGCGTTTGGGGACTCCCTATATCCGCTCCCCAGCTGGGGAGCGGATCTAGGGAGTCCCCAAACGCACGCGCGTTGCTGGGGAAAGCGCGCGCGTTTGGGGACTCCCTATATCCGCTCCCCAGCTGGGGAGCGGATCTAGGGAGTCCCCAAACGCGCGCGCTTTCCCCAGCTGGGGAGCGGAGCTGGGATGTCCCCAAGCGCGTGCCGCCCGCCCACCCACGCCGTTGCTCGCGCCGCCGCTGGGGTCTTACGGGGGCAAGAGGGGGAAGACCCAGGGAAGCCTCTGCCCGGCGGGGAAACTCCACCATCTATGCATGCGTGGAAGGGCACGCATGCGCAGATGGTGGAGTTTACTTCCTGGTTGAAAACTCGCGAAATAGCCCTTTCGCGATACTTGAACACGCGAAACTCGAGGGTTCACTGTACTTGCAAAAAAAATTAGAAACTAAAATCAGCACAAATGGTATCAGTCAAAATTAGATTTATATATTATGTTTTTATTACAAAAGCTATTTTTGATTATGGAAGTGCTTTAAAAGAACATTTGTCTTCCACTAATTATAAACAATTAACAGCACACAAGAAAATAAATTAAAAAATGAAAAGAACTTAATCAGTCTGTATTTTAATAAAATATCTGTATTTTTTTTTGCATGAAAACACTATATTAGAATTCAATCTTCTTTAAATGCTTTTGATTTTTATCAATTTTAGTTGATTCTGTAACCTCATCTCACTAATTTTAAAGTTTTGTTTACAAGTGAATGTGTGGGAAATGAAGTTTTTAAAGGCAAACTTATATTAATTATTATATTTTTTTGCTTGTGTTTTTCTCTCAGACTGATTGTAAATGACAATTTTGACTTATACTGCTAATAGACATTAATGGGCATTGATAACTTATAATCAGCTTGAACATGGCTGCTATGTTAATCAAGTCAAGAATAATAAAAAGCTATAACTTAAAGCACACTAGCAATTAATCTGAAAATAGCGCCGGTGGACCTCAGTCACCGGCGCCTTTTGCTGGAGGGCTCGGGCAGACACAGGACACGAGATCGCGAGATTTCGGCCGATGATCAGGCCAGGGTGGCCTGATCAATGACGTGTCCGGGTGGGGCCTGCCAGCCCTATAAAAGGGCGGGCAGGCCTGGGCTCAGCCTGTTCACCCGGACCGTCATAACAAGCAGACACCCGCCCGTCCTCCCTATTTTACAGTGTGCTATGCTGGGTTGCCCTTAGGGGGCCGAATAGGAATTTTTGGCGGTCTGGCCTCTTAGCTATGGCCGTTTTTTCGCCTATTCCACACTGTGGAGAAGGATAAGCGGTTAGGGGGTGTTTGCACCTATTAGGTTAATTGGCTTACCTTTGGTCATTTGGGTAGGCAGGTTAGGGGCGGTGGTTTAGCAACTGCGTGTTCTCCGTTGGGCATCTTTAGGGAAGAAGAAACCGCTATGGTTTAGCAATGATGTAAGGGCTATAGTCAATGAAAAAAAGGCTGCCTATAGGAGGTATAAAGAGTCTGGAAGTATAGCTGATAGGGAGGTATATAAAATGAGACAGAAGGAGGCGAAACAGATAATATATGCTGCTAAAGCCTCAAAAGAGGAAGAAATTGCCAAATCTGTAAAGAAGGGGGATAAAACCTTCTTCAGATATATTAATGATAAGAAGAAGAAAAACTGCGGCATCACGAAGCTTAGTACTGGGAATAATACATGCATTAATGGGAATAAGGAGATCGCTGACCATTTCAATAGCTACTTCTGTTCAGTTTTCTCAAAAGACACCTTACAAAATAATACTATAGAGGGATATAGCATTGCTTCCAGCTGTACGGATTCAGCTCCAGTGATCTTAGAAGCCGATGTCTTAGAAGAACTTGAACGATTAAAGATAAATAAGGCAATGGGTCCAGATGGCATCCACCCCAGAGTTCTTAAAGAACTCAGATCTGTCATTGCTACCCCCCTGACTGATTTGTTTATACAATCCTTGTTAACAGGAGAAGTTCCTGAGGATTGGAGAATGGCCAGTGTTGTGCCTATTCACAAGAAGGGCAGTAGAGAAGAAGCTGGTAACTACAGGCCAGTTAGCTTGACATCAGTTGTAGTTAAAATGATGGAGACTCTACTCAAAAAGAGGATAAATCAGCACCTAAAAAACAATAACTTTTTAGACCCAAATCAGCATGGCTTTACTGAAGGCAAATCATGTCAGACTAATCTCATTGATTTCTTTGACTATGTCACAAAGGTGGTGGATGAAGGTGGTGCCGTGGATATTGCCTACCTGGACTTCAGCAAAGCCTTTGATACGGTTCCACATAAAGAGCTGATAGATAAATTAGTGAAGATTGGACTTAATCCCTGGATAGTTCAATGGATTTGCAGCTGGCTGAAGCGTAGACATCAGAGAGTTATTGTTAATGGCGAGTATTCTGAGCAGAGTCAGGTTACAAGCGGTGTGCCACAAGGATCTGTTCTGGGTCCTATTCTTTTTAATATATTTGTGAGTGACATAGGGGAAGGTTTGGTAGGGAAGGTTTGCCTATTTGCCGATGACTCTAAAGTGTGCAATAGGGTTGATATTCCTGGAGGCGTCTGTAATATGGTAAATGATTTAGCTTTACTAGATAAATGGTCTAAGCAATGGAAACTGCAGTTTAATGTTTCCAAATGTAAAATAATGCACTTGGGGAAAAGGAATCCTCAATCTGAGTATTGTATTGGCAGTTCAGTGTTGGCAAATACTTCAAAAGAAAAGGATTTAGGGGTAGTGATTTCTGACAGTCTCAAAATGGGTGAACAGTGCAGTCAGGCGGTAGGGAAAGCAAGTAGGATGCTTGGCTGCATAGCTAGAGGTATAACAAGCAGGAAGAGGGAGATTATGATCCCACTATGTAGAATGCTGGTGAGACCACATTTGGAATACAGTGGAACCCCGACATAAGAGCTGCTCTACTTAAGAGCAACTCGAGATAAGAGCTGGGAGGGGAGAGATATTTTTGTTCTACTTACAAGCCCAAATTCGAGATACAAGCGCCAAGGAGCTGTCTCCTGAAGCCAAACGCTAACTTCCGCTTTCGGCTTCAGGAGACAGCTGCGAAGCGGCGCGCGTGTTTTAAAAGGTTGCAGCCGGCCTGGGGGGCTCGGGGGGGGGGTGCTTGCAGCTTTCTTTCTTGCTCTTTTTCTTTCTCTCTTTTACCTTCCCTTCCTCTATTTCTTCTTTTCTTTCTCCTTCCCACCTTCTTCCCTCCCTCCCTCCCTTCACTCATTCCTCTCTTACTCTCCCCTTTCATAAGTTTCCTTGCTTCCTTCCTCTGTTCCTGTCCCTTCCCCCTTTCTTTCTTTCTTTCTTTCTTTCTTTCTTTCTTTCTTTCTTTCTTGCTCTTTTTCTTTCTCTTTTACCTTCCCTTCCTCTATTTCTTCTTTTCTTTCTCCTTCCCACCTTCTTCCCTCCCTCCCTCCCTTCACTCATTCCTCTCTTACTCTCCCCTTTCATAAGTTTCCTTGCTTCCTTCCTCTGTTCCTGTCCCTTCCCTCTTTCCTTCCTTCCTTCCCACCCTCCGTCCATTCATTCACCCATTCCTCTCTTGATCGCTTAAAGCCGGTCCCTGGTGCAAAAAAGGTTGGGGACCTCTGTCCTACAGGATTGGGTGGCAGAGAAGTTGAACATATGTAAATTTAAAAGTTTAAGAAAGTTTACAAGTTAAGTGAAAGAAACTTCATTATTCATTTATATGTACATGTACATTTCTTCATTAAAAACATGTCTTTCTGCATAATTTAGACTAACTTTGTGAGTTTTTTGAGGGCTGGAACCAATTAAAATTATTTACATTAATTCCTATGGGGAAAAGTCGTTCGAGATAAGAGCTGCTCGACTTAAGAGCCCAGGTCCGGAACGAATTAAACTCGTATCTCGAGGTACCACTGTACTGTGTTCAGTTCTGGAGACCTCACCTACAAAAAGATATTGACAAAATTGAACGGGTCCAAAGACGGGCTACAAGAATGGTGGAAGGTCTTAAGCATAAAACGTATCAGGAAAGACTTAATGAACTCAATCTGTATAGTCTGGAGGACAGAAGGAAAAGGGGGGACATGATCGAAACATTTAAATATATTAAAGGGTTAAATAAGGTCCAGGAGGGAAGTGTTTTTAATAGGAAAGTGAACACAAGAACAAGGGGACACAATCTGAAGTTAGTTGGGGGAAAGATCAAAAGCAACATGAGAAAATATTATTTTACTGAAAGAGTAGTAGATCCTTGGAACAAACTTCCAGCAGATGTGGTAGATAAATCCACATTAACTGAATTTAAACATGCCTGGGATAAACATATATCCATCCTAAGATAAAATACAGAAAATAGTATAAGGGCAGACTAGATGGACCATGAGGTCTTTTTCTGCCGTCAGACTTCTATGTTTCTATGATTGAGAGGTTCTCTCCAAGCTTGTGGTATTGGCGACCTGAGCAGTTGGGGGGAACCTGTCTTTGGGTCCCGTCCATTTAAGTCCCCTTCTAGGGTTAGCCGGCGGGACCTCCCACATGCAAGTGCATGGCAAAGTCTCAGGTGAGGGAGGGGTCTCTCACCTGGATTAGCATGGAACTACGCCCATAAGTTGCCCCGGAAGTTTATTCTACGTCATTTTCCGCCCCGGAAGCAATTGTTTGACCCTGCGGGTCATTGTTAGGGTCATAGTTAATTATGCTAATTAAATGAATAAATTATGCAAATTTTATGTTAAATAAAATGACCCAGTTTTAAATCCAGCTCTTGTGTCCGTGTCGTTACTCCGCGTCTCCCGCAAACAGGATTCTGGATCTATGCAATAGGAATAAATAATTGAGAACTATAAAGTCAGATTCCAATGGCACGTTGTCTATTCTCTGCACTGATGGACCAGAATTAAACACTTCTAAAACTAGTGTTATTAGAATTTCACTTATGTTCCAGCTAACAGCC
The DNA here is from genome assembly GCF_031021105.1 of Erythrolamprus reginae. NCBI lineage: Eukaryota > Metazoa > Chordata > Lepidosauria > Squamata > Dipsadidae > Erythrolamprus > Erythrolamprus reginae. The sequence goes on from NC_091951.1 coordinate 129,280,166, forward strand.
ATTGACCTATGACACATACAAAAATCCTTTTTAGGAATACTATAGCTGTACTATAGAGGAACTCTTCTCTTGTCTTCTGAATTTTTACCTGTAAATATTATTTCCTGGCTTTGACAGAGTTTTAGCTTTTCTCTCCAATATGGGTAGATGTGTCAATCTTGCATTCGATTCAAAGTTTTATAACAGGTCTGTCTCATGTTTTAAAGCAATTGTGCCCTTTAGCATTTCTTTTATTTATCAAATTTATATGCTTCCCATCTCACCAATAAGATGATTCTGAGTGGCTTAACAAAAATAAGAAGTGTACAAGGTAAGGAGACAGGCCTTGAGGAACAGGAGGAAGAGCTGATACCAAGACAACAGCCAGATATAAAGGGAAAGAATTTGGGTGAAGAATGTAATGTCTGGAAACTGAATGGTTTGGAAATGATGTGGAAACTGAATGCTGTGGTTACTGAATGCACAGAAATCTTTGTTTAAACAGTTTTTAGCGAGTACTCATATTAGTCCATTGCAGTAGGAATGACTGAAACTCAAAGAACAAAAGAAACTAACAAAGCTATTTTGTTTACACTACATTATTTCTTTTATGGCTTTGACATGTCAATGTTGTTTGTTTTAAACATTTCTATACTATCTTAAAGTAATATGCTAACAGTAATAATGAACTAAAAAGCCTAAACTTCTATATATTAATCTGAGTTTGTGATAACATAACATGAGGTGGTAGATGACATGGAACATCTCCCAGCAGTTAAAATGTGAGATGTCACTGTTTCAATGAATACTCCACAGAAAGTTGGAGTCAGTTTGTTTTACATACCTCACAGCATTGAGAATAAGAATATAAAGAATGCTATGTTTTCGCTGTCACTTGAGTCATTTCTAAATCACTCAATGAGCAGATATCTTCTGTGTATTGAAAAATTACTAATATTTCAAATATCCTGCTGAAAAAGATGGCTTTAATAACAGTTAGTATAAGATGCACTGGAGTATAAGATTCACTTTAGTTTTGGGGGAGAAAAATAGGAAAGAAAATCTGCTTACCAGATATTCATTTGGCTAGCATGCTTAGTCTGGTCAGCTTCAGTGCCTTATTTATTTCCCTGATAAGGATTTTTTTTTTAAAAAAACTTATTTGGAGTAACAATGAAAGAGCTTGCAAGCAGGCAAGAGCTAGGAACAATGTTAGCACCTGGTTAGGGCTGGAAAGAAACTCATTTGGAGCAAGTTAGATCAATGAAAAAAGCCCTGCAAAGACTTAAGGCTTGGAAAACATTATTTGCAGAGAGTAACAATGAAAGAGCCTTCAAGGTGAGAGCTGGGAGGATAATTAGCACCTAGTTAAGGCTGAAAAAAAAAGTTTTGAAAAAAGTTACATCATTCAGAGTATAAGAAGCACCCAAATTTTCAGCCTCTTTTAGGGAGGAAAAAGATGCATCTTATACTCCAAAAAATAAGGTAACTCAACAATATTCACTTCAGAGGTGGGTTCCTGTCAGTTTGGACCAGTTCTATAGAACTGGTAGCGGGAATTTCCCCACTTGCCAAACCGGCAGTGATGGCCGGCTGGATATGCCCCTGAACCGTCTCTCTCGGCATATCTGTAGGTGCCACAAACTTGGCATGCACAGAAACTGTTCTTTGCTTCTGCGCATGTGCAGAAGCTGAGTTTTAGCACTGTGCATGCATGCCTGCAAGGCACCCCCATGCGGTATGCAACACCCGTGTGCCCACGCAGCACACAATGCGTCAGGAAGCAAACAAGCAGCGAGGTAAGCCAGAACCCACGCCTGATTCACTTCCATCTATGGTATTTTATTTGCCTAAAAAGTATACTGAAAATAATAAGAGTGAAATGTGCATGAATAATGAAAAATGCAAAAAATAAACTTGTGCACAATTGCTGATCTTACATGTCAGTGATCCAAAAATGTTCAGGTATGGACGCTAGGGATATGGAAGATTGACCAGGTTTAAAAGCCAATCTTGCATGAGTTATATACTATAAATTCTGCACCATTGCTAAAATTCCTGAAGCCCACACAACTCCAAATTATTATGATCCTTTTTCAAAGCTGTTCTTTGAAAATTTCCAGTGCTACATATTTCCACCTCCTTTCCCATCCTCTGCTCATTTTGCTTCAGCACTTTAGAGCTGTGAGGCAGCCAAGGTCGTGTGCCAAGTTGGAGCGAGAGGAGTTCATGAAAGAACATCTCTCCCCCAAATAAGAGCACAAATAGCATTTCAAAATAGCAGTGGTGATATTGCTTGTATTTTAGATCTAATTTCTCCCTATCCGTGTGCATAGAGCCCTTATTACACGATGTAAAGTTCAAAAATTATTGTTCTTTGAATTCCTGACTTTTACTGTTTAAAAATAGCACAATTAGTTATTGATTATATTTCTTCAGCCATAAAGTTCATAACTGCATGCAATTTTTTGTGTGTGTGTGTGTGTATATTAGCTATGGTAGGTGCCTATATTCTTCTTTGTGAGAAAAACAGAAAATCATAGAAGAACAAATATAGAATCAGAAAACTAAATAACAGCATTTACTGCATCTACAGCAGGAGGCTACCTAGCCTCTGATGAAGAGCAGTCTGTGAAATGAAAGCTGTTACCTCTATGTAACTAGTTGCACTGTTTAGCATATTCTTATTTAATGCTTCCTAATGTACCTTTGTGAATATGCCTTCATGCACTTAAATCCACTAACTTTCCCTTTGGTTGATAAAGAACAGGCACTGATGCTCCCCTCCCCCTCCCACCAAAATCTGGTGTGACATCTTTTAAGGAATGTGAAAAATTGCTATGATATCTCCTCTCTGTTTTCTCTTCTCAGAGCTAAACAGTCCAATTTCCTTCAATATTTCTTCACAAAATTTAGTCTCTGGAGTAAATTATTTTCAGACTTTTGGTGGATTGTTCCAGATATATATCTGAATCTTTCTCAGGGCATTTCTACGTGACAGCCTGAGCTGCATGTCTTCCGTGCTGCTTCTGGTTTTTTGAATCTGACTTGAATCCAGTCTAGCTCGTTGTCAGTTATCAGTGGAATCAGGTTGGAGCTCATTCTAGATTAGGACCCACACAGGACCTAAGTGTTTTTTTCCTCTCACCTTCTTCTTCCCCTCCGTGTAGAACAGGGGTGTCAGACTGGATTTCTTTGAGGGCTGGATCAGCATTCTCCTCCCTGGGTCAGTCAGGTGTGTGTGTGTGAATTGGATGGACACCTCCTGCAACACCCTGCTGGCCAAAATGAAGCAGGGGGGATGTGTAACCCCCTGTGACCCATTTTGGCTGCCAGTAGCTTTTGCTATTTCCAGGATGGCCCCACAGGCCATATTTAAGTACCCCAAGTGCATTGAGTTTTACACCTCTGGTGTAGGAGATCAGCTTTATTATTAGAGGACCATGGTATGGATAGGCCTACATCGGCCTGCATTTCCTTCCTTTTCTAACACATGCCATATTTGTTTATTCCCCACCTCCATGGATGTCTTTCTATCTGCATTTTACAGTTTCAGCTCAAAACAGAACCGGGGTGGCACAGCAGGTAGAGTGCTGCACTGCAGGCCACTGAAGCTGACTTTAGATCTGCAGGTCAGTGGTTCAAATCTCATCACCGGCTCAAGGTTGACTCAGCCTTCCATCCTTCCAAGGTGGGTAAAATGAGGACCCGGATTGTGGGGGCAATAGGCTGGCTCTGTTAAAAAGTGCTATTGCTAACATGTTGTAAGTCGCCCTGAGTCTAAGGAGAAGGGCGGCATAAAAATCAATCAATCAATCAATGAAATAAATAAATAAATAAATAAATAATCCTCAATTTACAACCATTTGTTTAAGTTACAACAGTACTAAAATGTGGCTTATGACCAGTTTTCATACTTATGGCCATTACAGCATCCTCACAGTCATAGGATCAAACTTCAAGTACTGGGCATGTATTTATAATAGTTGCAGCATCCTGGTATTGTCATTTGCAACCCTCCTAGGGAGTTTCTAACAAGCAAACTAAATGGAGAAGGCAGATTTGCTTGACGGTGGAATGATTCACTTAACAACTATAGTAATTCACTTAACAATCATGCCAAAAGGCTATGCAATGGGGCACAACTGCCTTGCTTAGCAATGGAAAGTTGGGGCTTAATTGTGGTCATAAGTTAAGGACTACATTTTATTGTCTCTGTTTTCGAAGTTTTTAGCTCATCATTCCTCTCACCTTCAAATCAATCAATCAATCAATGAAATAAATAAATAAATAAATAATCCTCAATTTACAACCATTTGTTTAAGTTACAACAGTACTAAAATGTGGCTTATGACCAGTTTTCATACTTATGGCCATTACAGCATCCTCACAGTCATAGGATCAAACTTCAAGTACTGGGCATGTATTTATAATAGTTGCAGCATCCTGGTATTGTCGTTTGCAACCCTCCTAGGGAGTTTCTAACAAGCAAACTAAATGGAGAAGGCAGATTTGCTTGACGGTGGAATGATTCACTTAACAACTATAGTAATTCACTTAACAATCATGCCAAAAGGCTATGCAATGGGGCACAACTGCCTTGCTTAGCAATGGAAAGTTGGGGCTTAATTGTGGTCATAAGTTAAGGACTACATTTTATTGTCTCTGTTTTCGAAGTTTTTAGCTCATCATTCCTATGAAAGAGGAAGTAATACAGTATATTTGTTGGAATGACCAACTCCCGTGTCACCAGCAGCTCCTTGTTTGGAAACATGATACACAAGGTCTAGAAGGTTTTATTAAAAATGGCAGACTCAAGAGAGAGAAAAATTGTATACAAGCTGTGGGAATGAGAGAGGGAAAGGAATCACGTTTCATGTAGTCTAGAGAAAAACTGAAGGGGTACTTACTGAGAACAATGAAAATTGAGTTTAGGAAGCACTTAAATAGATCCTGGCAAATAATTGTTGAACCAGCTTTGGATCACTTGCTCTAAATTTTAATGTCTTTAAATTCATTGCTAATATTGCTTCTCATTTCACAATTTCCTATAAATAGGAAGCAAAATGGTTGGTAACAAACATGAGGCAGAGAGAAAGTGGGGGAGGAGAGGTGAGGAGAGGAAAAGGGAGAAGGGAGAGGAAGAGCACTGGTTGTTACCATCTCATTTAGATAAAGTTATCTTGTATAATGTTTTATGTCTCACCATTTGCCCTCCTTTTTTGGTCCCCTCACAGGATGGAGAGATTGTTTAAATAAGCTCATTTGTCCTGAGCTTCTTTTCTCCTCAGCACATCCTTTAAAAAGTGCTAAACCATAATTAAGAAGCTCAACTCTTTGACTTTGATTGAAACTCTCCTTCCAGAGTTGCTGCCTGAAACTGACCAGATCACAATCAGTTTCATTGTGGAAAATTTGGTCATAAATACAGTGGTCAAAATATGTTATTTTAAGGGGGGGGGGAAATCAATACCATATTTGCAAACTATGCAAATGTAGTAGCTGCTAAACAAGAAGTGGCTGCTTTCACTTTGTAATCTGTTGTTTCAAAATCTATTCTATTATCAAACTCAAAGTCATCTGAATAAGATCTCCAAGGAGAATAGAATCCAGTGGAAGAAAGTAGGAATGCTTAGAGGAGGCAGGAAATTTAAGAAGTTTTGCTTATAACTTCATCTGCTAGAGCAAAAAAAAATCAGGACTGATTTTTAGAAAGGACATGGACAAGCTGCAGTGGATTCAAAGCATATTAGTTTTCCCATTCAATTATGTGATAATGAGGTAGTGGAAGAGAGTACTTGAGTTATTAATAAAAATCCCATCTGTCCGTCCATCACCCTGGGGGGGGGAATTATTGACCCCCTCAGAGAGGGTCCGCAACTTGGGCGTCCTCCTTGATCCACAGCTCACATTAGAACAACATCTTTCAGCTGTGGCGAGGGGGGCGTTTGCCCAGGTTCGCCTGGTGCACCAGTTGCGGCCCTATCTGGACCGGGACTCATTGCTCACAGTCACTCATGCCCTCATCACCTCGAGGTTCGACTACTGTAATGCTCTCTACATGGGGCTACCTTTGAAAAGTGTTCGAAACTTCAGATCGTGCAAAATGCAGCTGCGAGAGCAGTCATGGGCCTACCTAGGTATGCCCATGTTTCACCATCACTCCGCAGTCTGCATTGGTTGCCGATCAATTTCCGGTCACAATTCAAAGTGTTGGTTATGACCTTTAAAGCCCTTCATGGCATCGGACCAGAATATCTCCGAGACCGCCTCCTGCCGCACGAATCCCAGCGACCGATTAGGTCCCACAGAGTGGGCCTTCTCCGGGTCCCGTCAACTAAACAATGTCGGTTGGCGGGCCCCAGGGGAAGAGCCTTCTCTGTGGCGGCCCCGGCCCTCTGGAACCAACTCCCCCCGGAGATTAGAACTGCCCCTACTCTTCCTGCCTTCCGTAAACTCCTTAAAACCCACCTTTGCCGTCAGGCATGGGGGAACTGAAACATCTCCCCCTGGGCACGTTTAATTTATGCATGGTATGTCTGTGTGTGTGACTGTTAGCATATGGGGTTTTTTAAATATTTAAATATTTTAAATTTGTCTGATTGCTTATGATTTGTTTTTACATGTTGTGAGCCGCCCCGAGTCTTCGGAGAGGGGCGGCATACAAATGTAAGTAATAAAATAAATAAATAAATAAATAAATAAAAATGTCTAAAAGTATATGACTGAATTTTGAGTCACTTTAATACCTTATTTGATCAGAAACTCCTAATAAGCACTGAGTATAGTTTTTGAATCAGTTCTAAATCTACTAAATTATATGGGCCAAATTTAATGACCTTGCTAATAAGAATGTCATTGTATATTTTGTGAAATAATCTTCCTAGTAGGAAAATATGAACCCTTCTCCAAAAATTCTTTTCTCATTAATTATTTGCATTTTTCATTCTGCACTGAATAGGCATACTAATTATTTTCCTTTTATTTTGTCCTTATTGCAATACTTTTTTTTTTTTGGTAACACGCACTTTATAGCTTAAATCAAGGAACAAAATTGTCAACAAACCAAATCAGTAGTTTTCTGGAAACATTATATTTTGCAGAGTTGTTTCTTTGTTATCTGGCAGGACCCAAGAAGCAGTTTGGAAGCTTCCATAACTCTGAAATATGATTGCTTTAGAAGAACAATTGGCTTACCTTGTGTATGAAAGGAAAAACAAGAACTGATTCAAAAATTGGAAAAAAGAGAAAGGAAATGTGGGATAAAAGTGGTTGAAATGTGAAGTGATTACCTTGAGCAAAGTCCAGATGCTCAACAAAGAATTATTTTTACATCCAGTGAAAAATAAGGATGAAAAGTATTGCCAGCTAGAATAGGTGTATTTATATGTCTGAGATTGCTGTGTTAAAGTATTAAAGGAACAATTATCAGACTTTTCAAAGATATGCTAAATGATACTTAAATGTAAATCATGTGAATTGTTTTTTGCCAAGTTACAGAAATGGAAATAATTACAGTGAAATATTTGTAAGTTATTTTAACAGAACAGTTCTCAGATCCTATTATTTTTTCCTTTATGGAAGCCTATTTTCTAAATCAATGTATTCCTGTGATAAAATTGAGAAAGAGTAATTCATTTCTGTCCTACAAGAAGAAATCTGTGTGCGTCATTGAATGCAAAGTCTACAAATCTTCAATGTGATGGTAAGGCTAGGATGGATTTTACTATGGATAAAAGTGTATGCATATAAGCACAGCAATGTGGTTTATTTACATCATGCTGAGAAATGTCAGTATTTGTACATGGAGAATGGATGATTGCTACAAATCATACTGCTACCTTAAGGCTACAATAATTATACTTATGGGCTTTTAATTTTGAATATTTTAACTATTCAGAAAAATGACCATATCCACCAGTATAATTGATGAATTTTCAGTTTGTTTTGTGTGTTCTGATTCAGTCTTTCTTTTAAGTTTGGAAAGTTGTTGTTATCATTACATCAGTAGCCATTTACAGACCATTTACTGTATTAATAATGTTTATGTCTTTAATATTTCAAAATAAAGTACCTAAGCTTTACAAGAGAGCTAGTTTGGTGTAGTTTCAGACTAAAACTGGGAGATCAGGAGTTCTAGCTTAGTTTAAGCACAAAGTGATTTACACTCTCTCTTAGCCCCAGGAAGAAGCAATGAGTTCACATAGAGTTGTCCATATTTCTGGAATAGAATAGAGCTGGAAGTCACCTTGGAAGTCTTCTAATCCAGCCCCCTGCTCAAGCAGGAGAACCTATACCCGTCATGGTGAACCTATGACATGTGTACCACAGGTGGCACGCAGAGCCATATGGGATGGCATGTGAGACTTTTCCATGTTTCAGCTCTAGCGCACATGATTGCTCTGGTCAGCTGATTTTTAGCCCTATGAAAGGCTGTTTCATCCTCTGGACACTTCAGGAAAGCTTCCCTGAAGCCCCGGAGGCAAAAAGAAGAAGCCCCCAACAAACAAACCAGAAGTTCAGAAAAATGCACTTCCAGTTTGCCTGTTTGGGCATTTTTTTTCACCCACCAGTGGTGGGTTCATACTGATATGGTTTGGAGTGCCACATTGGTATGAACCCACCGATGCAATTTACGGCATTTTTTTTCCGGCGAAGAAGGAGCTTTTCAGCTGTGCTTCAGATGAAGACATTAAGAGGACAATGGGCCAGAGAGCTTCTTCTGACATGGAGACACCGGAAAAAATAACCACCGAAAATTGCATCAGTGGGTTCCTACTGGTGCGGCACTGTCACTGCCAGGCTCCAGAAAGGCCTGTGTGCATGCACGAGGGAGGGGGGGCAACACAGGATGTGTGTGCACATGCTTGGGGGAGGGAAGGGGTGTGGGCATGTGCACACATGCTAGCATACCCACACACACACCTTTTGGCATGCAAACCAAAAGAGGTTCGCCATCACTGACCTTTCAGATAAGTGATTGTCTAGTCTCTTCTTCAAAATCTCCAGTGATGGAGTACCCATGATTTCTGAAGGCAAGCTGTTCCACCGATTAATTGTCAGTTCTTCTTAATTCCATGCAGCTTCTCTCTTTGATTGGTTTCTTCAAGTTCCAAGACTGACTCAAACGCACATGTATACAGTCAACTTTCCTAAACCAAAAATCTGTCCCATTTTGAAGCTGATGAAAGAAATGTAATAATCTTTATTCTTATGATTGGGATTTTTCAGGTGTACTTCTATAGAAACAAAATTAGTTTATCTGAGTGCATATTTTGGCCAATAAGATCCTGAGTTTTAATACCTTAATTGGTTTATTTTTAAATTATTATTATTACCGGTATTATTGTTGTTGTTGTTGTCTAATTTAGAGGTTGAAAATTAGGTTGGATATGAAGTATTAAATTAAGTAATTTATCTGTTCTTTTTCTTTTATATAACACTATGCTCATATCTTTCCTTTTCTTGGACTTGAATTGAGATGCACAATGTTCAATGGCTATCAAATAAACAAATACAGTGGTACCTCGGTACTCAAACGCTTCCTTTCTTGTACATTTTGGATACTGAACAAAATTTTCGGCAAAAATTTGCTTCGGTATCTGAACAAAAATTCGGATACCGAACAGCCACAGAAAATTTTGTTTATTATCCGAAATGAGGGGACGGGGTGAGAAGGAATGGGAGTCGGAATCCGACACGCCCATTCTGGCCGCCCACTAAGCAGCCTCCCAGTCGTGCTCCAAGCTGTAGGGAGTGGGGGGGGGGCTGCAATACCGGCAGTTTCGGGGGAGCTCCTTTCCTTTAAGCAGTTACACCAACTTTCTCTTTCCCGAGAGTAGCGACGGCAGCAGAGGCTTTCCTTAGAGCAGCAGCAGCGCCGGGAACATGAGATGAGAAAGGGAAGCCTCTGACGTTCCCGGTGCTGCTGCTGCTCTAAGGAAAGCCTCTGCTGCCGTCGCTACTCCCGGGAAAGAGAAAGTTGGTGTAACTGCTTAAAGGAAAGGAGCCCCCCCGAAACTGCTGGAATTGCAGCCACCCCACCCTTCCTACACCCTTCCGCTCCAAGCTGTATATCATTCTATGATTGAAGAAAAGCCTATGTTGATCTGCATTCTAACATGTAATGCAGAACTGAGCATCATCATGCCAAAACATGTAATTTTCTAAAAGCACCTTGTGCTCTAAATTGTGTGTTACAGAACTCATTCCATCTCTCAACATCGCTCAAAATAGCACTGATAACTTTATTAAAATGTTCAATAAATAAACTTATGTTAAAAATCATAGCGTGAAAGGACATGAACTCATTGGAGAGCCATTTTTTAAACAAGTGTAGAATTCTGAAAGATTCTAAACAACTGCTTCCCGGGATGTCCCGGTGTGTGAAGGATCCCATGGACACACTCTGAACAGCAGAAACGGGAAAGCCTTGTAATGATTTAAGATCGCTTATGTGGATTTTACAGATGTAAGAATGAGAAATAGCACAAAGGACTGACATTACTCTTCATTCCAAAGGAGCAGATCAGGATTGTGAGGCAGAGCCAGGACACAGAACTCAGTTTCTAGGGTATTTGGATAAAATAATGACTTATGTATCCATTTTGTGAAACCAAACAGTTTTATCTCCTTTGGGGTAAGGGAACCTGTTGTATATATTTAGATTACTTTGTTTTTTTGAGTCTAAGTAGCTATAAAGTGACAGCTTGGGAAACTGGTCAAAGTGTTTTTAAAAATACAATTTCAAGAAGGTGAATTTATTCAAGATGCAATTTATAGAGATTCTGACTTTACGCTTGTATCTATAGAGATAAAATGATTTTTATTATGTAAATAAGAAGGTAATTTCTAGCTCACGTTGGGCTGACCAAATTTGTTAAAACAACCAGAGTGAGATATTACCTTTTTAGAAATATTCAAGACTTTGTCAGCCTGATGTGTTTACTCTAGCCCCATGACGGCAAACCTACGGTACATGTGCCATGGATGACACATGGAGCCATATCTGCCAGCATGGGAGCCATTGCTATAAATCAGCTCCAGAGTGCATGCACGCCTTGGCCAGCTGATTTTCAGATGGCCACATCCCTCTCAGGAGTCTCCAGCAGCCCATTTTGAGGTAAGTAAAGGTCTTGCGCAGAGGCTCTGGGAGGGCCTCTGGGGGGGAGGCAGTTTTTCCCCTTCCCAGGCTCCCAGAAGCCTCAAGAGCCTGGGGAGAGCAAAAAATGGACCTCCTGGTCCTACAGGAAGTTGGCAAATGAGCCATTTCCAGCCTCCATAGGGCCTCCAGAGTGTGGGAAAGTCTGTTTTTGCCCTCCCAAGGCCCCTAAAAAGTTTCTAGAATCTAGGGAGGGCAAAAAATGGGCCTACCATGTCATTGCATGCCGAAAGTGGGGAGAGCTCATGAGGGATCACACATTCATGCACGGAGGGCAGGGCCCATTGAATTATGGATGTGGGTATGCATAAGCACGACAATCCCCCCCCCGCCCCACACTTCTCCTGCTTTTGGCATGTGACAGAAAAAAAGATTAGCCATCACTGCTCTAGTGTCATGCTTACACTCTACTTATAGTAAATTGTAGGCCCGCAGCACTCTTTCTGGCAAATCTTCCCCTGTTTGTGTTTGTCTTGTTTCTTGATAGGTTATATGGCTGCCAGAGAAAGATTGCCTCTGGCAGAAGTACCAGGAGTACGTGGGTGTATGGATGTGCCTTTTTCCTTATAGAGCCTGGCATTCACTGATCATCATGCTGGCTAGCTTTCTATTCGGAGACATCCCAGGCATTAAAGAGGCCCACCCACCCTGATCACAAGAGACAAGGACCTTCTGCTTCCCCTTTCCCTTTTCCAAATTGGCCTTCCAGATTCACAATGAAGTTAGTCCTCTGGGCATAACATTCTTATTGGGAAGAGATAAAATACACATTCAGGGATAGACATTTTGTTGGCTAAACTGTGGTATCATTCTTTCACAGTAGCTCACAACTGGATTATAAATTGCTTGCAGTCTATTTTTGTGAACTACTTAAATATTACTTTTACCATCTGTGATTAGTTTTCAGTTGGTTGGGTGGGGGAAGTTTGCTCCTCCTTTCAGATACTTAGCTTAACACAAAATATTCCCTGATTCTCACTCTAGATTGACCAAATTACAGTGTTAAAATTTCAGAGTACAGTGGTACCTCTACTTAAGAACGCCTCTATTTAAGAACTTTTCTAGATAAGAACTGGGTGTTCAATATTTGTTTTGCCTCTACTTAAGAACCATTTTCTACTTAAGAACCCAAACCCAGAAAAAATTCCCAGGAAATTTGAGAGCGGCACAAAGGTCCGGCCAGTTTCCTGCCATTCTCCCTTTAATCTCAGCTATCTGGGCTGCCGGAGGAGTCTTTTGGTGGTGCTTAAGGAGGCTTTGGAAGTCCAGAGCAAATGAAGCATTTTCATTTCACTGGGCGATTGGACAGGGAATAAACCTCTGCCAGCATCCAGGGAAAAGAAACGCTCCCTTCGCTCTGGGCAGCCAAGGATTCACCACAGCGAAGGAAAGGTGCCGGCTACAAAGTGAGCAAGCGACAGGAGAGGGGAGCCCTTCAGCATGGGAAGGAAGGGACAGCAGGTAGCAGCAGCAGCAGCCAATTTATGGGAGGCAGTGTATGGGCGGCAGCCTCGTGCCGGTTGTATGGGAGATGTGTGCTCCTCCTCGCTGCCTCAGAGTCCCTCTTTTTTTTAAGCCTTAAAGTTTTGGATATTTTTGATTCCCCTCACCTCACCTTCTTCCTTCGGCAGTGACTCTCCTCCTCTTCTTCCACCTCCTCCCACCCAAATTCCGAGCTTGTATTTCTTTCCTAATGGGTTTGTATGCATGATTTGCTTTTACATTGATTCCTATGAGAAAAATTGCTTCTACTTAAGAACGTTTCTACTTAAGAAACTGGTCCCGGAATGAAATAAATTCTTAAGTAGAGGCACCACTGTATATGTATCAGAAAGCCTTGAAAAACCATTCTCCACTTGCACTGCTTCGGAGAGTCCAACATGGGTTAATCTACAGCCTATTGGAAGGGACTGAGTTAAAAATTAGCATAAATAACCGGTCCAACCCCCATGTTGCCCTCTCTGGGTCAGTCTAAAAAACTCAGTCATAGTGGAGGGACTCATGAGTTTTTCCTCCTATGACTCTTGTAGTCTTGTTGTTTTAGCTTGTACATTGCTTAACTTTTTACTGTTTTTTATTGTTTTATTATAAAGCATATTAAGATATTCACTAACATAAAATTTTTTTCTGTTTCTCTTTCAGAGACTGGACAATGTAGTTCGGCAGTTGGGCCCCTGGTTCTGCGGAGCTATGCCCACTTCTCTTCACCCAGGTCGGAGCCTCTTCCCTGCGAGGGTACAGCTCCAAGGACCGGGCGTCGCCCAAGGAACGAGGTCCCCGGCCTGCGCGGCCATACCTCTGTTCGGAGCGACCATCGGGAGCCGGAGACGACGAAAAGAGGACATTTGAATTTCCCGCCAGGGAAGAAAAGCCGCGGCTGGGAAACGAGCCGGCGAGCGGAGCGCCGAGCCAGGAAGCCCGAGAAAAGCATCGCCGTTCGTAACGGCAGCTGTAATGGGCGCGGCCATGACAATAAAGGCGCCAAACACAGGGCGCCGCCATTTTGAGGCTTAGCTCCGGGCCGCCATCTTGGAGGATTGACGGACAGCCCGATTACCCAATTATATCGCCCGGATGTCCTGTGCAACAGGAAGAGGCGGAACATAATAGCGGCGGCCATTTTTACTGACCAAATTGCTCAAACGCAGCTATAATTACCGGTTGGTCTCACGGAGCCTTATAATTATCCTCATGGCCGATCCAGCCCAACAGGGGACAGCTGAGGCCCCGATCACGAAGGCTAAGGAGAAGTCTCACTCTTCCAAGCCCAAGTCTAAATCTTCGCAAACCTCCTCTGCAATGAGAGATGCTGAAAGGCGCATCAAAGCCCTGGAGGAGCAATTGGAGGCACAAAAGCAAGCTGCCATGCCACAAAATGCACCTATAACAGGTACTACCCCCCCGGGGCTCCCGGAGGGCATGGGATCAGCAACTGATCGGGACTGGTCACCGGATAGATTTGGGGGTGCATCCCAGGTGGCAGAGCCAACTAGGCCAGATATTACCAGGCCTTCTTCTTCTTCTTCCCCGGCTTGGCACATGGCATCTCAACCAATGCCAACTGCCTCATTCACCCCGACAGCAGCTGGCCTCAGATCCTCCCCAGACACCTGGCAACGCCTGCCACCTGCATTGCAGGACATGATTGCTTCGGCCTATTCCCATGGCATAGTGGCTGGGGCCCAACAACACATGCCCAGTGCCCCCCCTGCTTCGCCTCGCCCTTCTCCATCTGTCCAGAGGAATATATGGGCAGCTCCGGCACCCCCATCTCCCACGCACGAATCCTTTCAGGAGGACATGGGCTTTAGGGAGCATGGTTCTGATCCGGATGATGGCCTATCAGAGGATGAGGGTGTACCTCCAGAACCCCCGGCATATACTGGCCTCTTTAGGCCCTCTATTTTTCGTGTGCTCTTGAACAAGGCTAAGTTAACTATCGCCTCAGATGCACCTGGCAAGCCCGCTGACCAGGCAGAGATCACTCAACCGACCTCAAGGGTACTTACTGAAACCCAGAGGGATGCAGACTGTATACCTGCTCCCAAATTGTTCTTGGACAATGTTAAAAGACCCTGGCAATACCCAGCGGGTGCTCTAGGCCCAACAGTCTCAGAAAGGAAATTCTATGCATTTGAACCAGAATTGGAGAATTTACTAGAATTCCCATCTGTCGATGCCCCTGTAGCGGCTCTTGTTTCTAATGCACTAGTGCCATCAGAGGTGGCAGACGGCCTACGACCAGAAGACCGGAGGGCCGAGAGCATAATCAAAAAGGCCCATCAAATGAATGCATGGGCCCTCAAAGCAGCCTCAGCTGCGTCATTTTTTAACCGGGCGTCGGTCCTTTGGCTGCAAGACATGCTCACGAGATTAGGACCGGAAGATGGCCGCTTGAGGCAAGACCTCAACAAGCTATTAGCGGCAGCAGAGTTCTCCGCGGACGCCACTTTATCGGCATCCCGTTTTTCTTCACGGGCTCTAGCAGCAAATCAGTCGGCTCGACGCTTACTCTGGCTCCGGACATGGCAAGCTGACGCCAAGTCCAAATGGCGTCTGGCTTCAGCCCCATTTGATGGTGCTAAACTGTTTGGTGAATCTCTTGACAAGGTCCTCATAGAGGATAAAGACAAGAAGAAGGTCTTACCCAGAACCTATAGGAGGCAAGACAGACGGACCACACCATACTTCAGACGTCCACCCTTTCGGGCAGAGGCCTCCTCCAATGCACCCCAGGTTGGAAGGTCATACACTCAGGGGTCATACTCTCAAACTTCGTACAGAGCAGACAGGGGTGGCTTTGGAGACCGGAATAAACAATTCCAACAATCAAGGAGACCATACAGAGGCTCCAGCAGAGGAGGTTATAGAAGGAACAAATGACTCCATCGAGAACCTTCCTATAGGAGGACGGCTACAACACTTCACCGCCTCTTGGGAAGCCATATCTACAGACTCTTGGGCTCTAAGGACTATAGCTCAAGGTCTCACTTTGGAATTTATTCAGGAACCTCCCAGCAGGTTCCTGCAATGCCCAACAACCCTCAACAACCTCAAGAACAACCTTCTGTATCACGAGATCAACCACCTCCTCCAGATAGGCGCCATCGAAAGGGTACCGTCCCATCAGGAGGGGCGGGGATACTATTCAATCGTGTTCATAGTACCCAAGGCCTCCGGTGGTTGCCGCCTCATTCTAAACTTGAAGCAACTGAACATATACCTCAAATATCGGCGTTTCAAGATGCATTCCCTAAAGACAATATTAGCAGCTATTCGCCAAGGGGATTGGTTAACGTCGATAGACCTCAAAGAGGCCTACCTGCATATCCCAGTACATCAGGATTACAGGAAATACCTTCGGTTTTGCCTCGACAACCAGCATTTCCAGTACAAGGCCATGCCTTTCGGCCTATCATCTGCACCCAGGACATTCACAAAGTTACTGGACATACTCACAGCTCATCTCAGGTCTCGTCCACTACGCCTCATGGCGTATCTGGACGATATCATCATCCTGTCCAAAAGTCCTGGACGGGCTCACCACGACCTAACAGAAACCATGAGGACACTAGAACACCTCGGTTTCTCCATCAATCATCAAAAGAGCCACTTTACACCAACAAGGTACCTACCTCACCTAGGCACCAACATAGACACCACAACCGGCATGGTCTTCCTTTCAGCAGAGCGACAAGCCAAGGTCAAAACCTTGGTCACACAGCTACAACGCAACCGTTCTCCGACCTTAGCCTTTCTCTCTCAACTGTTGGGGGTACTCATATCTTGTATAGACATTCTACCTTGGGCCAGGCTCCATGCCAGGCCTCTACAATGGTTCCTCATTCCCTTTCAGAGGAACAGAACGAGTCACTCGTCCGCATCAGTGGCAATTTCACACGAAGTAAGGAAATCACTTCCTTGGTGGAAGTCATCAGCCCTCACGCAAGGATCACCGTTCCTGCCACAACAGGAGATGACCATAACAACGGACGCGAGCCTCTCGGGCTGGGGAGCGCACTCCGAGGTGGGAGTGGCCCAGGGCCTTTGGACCGAAGAGGAGCTCACATGCCCAAACATCAATTACCTGGAGCTCAGAGCCGTTCACCTGGCTCTCAGACATTTCACTGCACAGGTCAGAGGTCAAAACGTATTGATCCTCACAGACAATGTGGCGACAAGGGCGCACATCAACCATCAGGGCGGCACAAGATCGGGTCGCCTGATGAGGGAATCCCAGTCCCTGTTCAAATGGGCGGAACGTCACCTATCATCCTTGAGGGCGGAACACATATCCGGCATCTCCAATCTTCAAGCAGACTGGCTCAGCCGGACCACCATAAATCCGGCGGAGTGGAGCCTGGGCAACGATCTGTTCATGGAGATCATTCACAAATACGGGACACCACAGGTGGATTTGTTTGCCACCCACCACAACAACCAATTGCCCAGGTTCTTTTCAAGGTTCCCCTCACCGGGAGCAGAGCAGATCAATGCCCTGTCATGCCAGTGGCCGGAGGGTCTGCTATATGCCTTTCCCCCAGTCTGTCTGATCCCAAGGGTAGTCAACAAACTGCTGCAAGAACAAGCGGAAATCCTCTTGGTGGCCCCATTCTGGCCCAGGAGGCCTTGGTTCGCAGACCTGATGGGTCTTTCAATTTCTCCCCCCTGGCGAATCCCACACCACAAGGTGGTCCTGACACAGGGGTCGATTTACCACCCAGACCCTCAGTGGTGGAGTCTTGCCGTGTGGCACTTGAGGGGGAGAGATTGAGGAGAGAACAACTACCGGACAAAGTAATAAATACTATGCAGGCAGCTCGCCGACCCTCCACGACCCGCATTTATCAGGCCACATGGAGGGCATACTGTTTATTTTGTAGAAGCCGTCATCAGGACCCACAGGACCCTTCCGTAATCCAGATCCTAGAATTCTTACAAGCTGGGTTGGACAAAGGACTGTCACCCAACACGCTTCGCAGGCAAACGGCAGCTATAGCCACAATCCTTAAAATGGACTTTTCTCGCCCAATTTCACAACACCCATGGATTCGGGATTTTATCAGGGGGGCATCGAACATCAGACCCCCCACCATTCACAGATTCCCTACATGGGACTTACCTCTGGTCCTGCAGGCTTTGACAGAACCTCCCTTCGAACCTCTAAGAGATATTCCACTTCGTCTCTTATCGTTTAAAACGGCCTTCTTAACAGCAATCACATCAGCGAGGCGAGTATCCGAACTCGCGGCCTTGTCAATCAGACCGGACTTATGCATATTTCACACAAACAATGTAGTCCTGAGGCCTGATCCTACCTTTTTACCAAAAGTAAACACGGTCTTCCACAGGTCACAAGACATCATCCTTCCGGATTTTTGTGCCAAAGGATCACATCCACTGGAACTAAAGTGGCACAAGATTGATGTCCGTCGTGCCATCAAAATATACATTAGACGGACAGGTTCTTTCCGGAAAACAGAGGCCCTGTTTGTTTCCTACTTCCCGGCATCCATGGGGAGTAAAGTATCCTCTAAGACTGTCAGTTGTTGGATACGCTCCTGCATCGCCATAGCATATAAATCAAGGTCGGCACCAATACCTAGAGGTATCACGGCCCACTCTACAAGAAGTGCAGCCACATCAGCGGCCTGGGCAACACAGGCCCCCCTTGAAGATATCTGTAGGGCAGCAACCTGGACTGCCCCCAATACGTTTATCAAGCACTACCGTTTGGACAGTTTCGCTTCAGCTGAAGCGGCCTTTGGACGCAGAGTGTTGCAGAGAGTTTGCACGGAGTCTGCGCCCCTGGTCCAGCCTTCTCCCTCCCTAATGGTTTAAAGCTTGGGTATATCCCATGTTGGACTCTCCGAAGCAGTGCAAGTGGAGAAGAACCGTTGTACTTACCTGAACGGTCTTCTCGCTGCACTGCAAGGAGAGTCCAAACCCACCCGGCTAACGGGCCCAGGGTCACTAGACGATTCATAGTTGAGTTGGATTCTGTTGAATCAGTTGAATAAAGTTTTCTTGTTTTTTTCTAACACTATGACTTCGTTTTATTATAAGACTGACCCAGAGAGGGCAACATGGGGGTTGGACCGGTTATTTATGCTAATTTTTAACTCAGTCCCTTCCAATAGGCTGTAGATTAACCCATGTTGGACTCTCCTTGCAGTGCAGCGAGAAGACCGTTCAGGTAAGTACAACGGTTCTTTCATCATGTTTCTGCAAACATGAAAGCATTGCATTGGCTATACCTTATTACACCTGTACCTTAGCTTGGAGATACCTTGTACTTAGACTGACTGTTAATTATATATAATTATATAATTATGGATCAACACAGATCAGCTGAGATTTACATATCTGAGAAGTAATTACAGAGCGTTTTGCTAGGTCCAGCCTGGGTGCTTTTCATTTACAGAGTTTCCAATCTTGTGGTATTTCAGGATTCTGCAGGTAAATTCTTGTATATTTAACTAACCTGCTCAGTCCAGGAAATTCTTAATTGTCTAAAATGGCTGTTTTCCATTTCTGGTTAAACAATGCAAAGGTCAATCAATAAGAGAAGAACTGGTAGATAAAAGGAAAGGAAAGGCTGAGGTTTGAAGAGAGAGAATATTGACAGTAACTTAAATTTGAAGCTAATCTGTAAGAGACAGAAATTAGAAAGGAAAATAAGTCAAAAATTAACACCAGTAATCCAAATGTTAACATAAAGTGCTCAAATGTTCAAAGGGGCGGCATACAAATCTAATAAAATAAATAAATAAATAAATAAATAAGCAAACAAACAAAAAACAAAAAAACAAACAAAAAACAACAAATAAATAAATAAATAAATAAGTGTCCATTGATCTTACTAAAAATAGTGGTCAGTGGCTCCCTTCCAATCCTGCTCGGCTTGGACTGTTCGAGGCCCTTGGCATGGGAGTGACTGGAATCAACACCATCACTGACAATGCCACAGAAGACTTTCTGAGGGTGTTTGAGGACTTTTTAGTGGCAGTCAGGTATACATAAGGAGACCCCAATTCCATTCAATTTGGACCCAAACTTAGCACTAGTCCGGCTTAAACTCCAGAGGCATCCTCTGTCCAAAATTAGCGAAGGAAAGAGACAAACTAGTTGGCCAAGGGATTGTAGAGCCCATTGACCATGCATTCTGGGAAGCCCTTACAGTGACTCCGGTGAATCTGGATAGGTCAATTCACCTCTGCACTGACTATAAGTGCACTCTTTATAAGGCAGTTCAGCAGAGTGCCTCTACAGTTCCTATGGTCCAGCATATGCTGTACTCTCTGGGCCCAGGAAAGATTTTTGCAAAACTTAATCGTGCGCAGGCCCACCAACATCTATCTGTAAATGGCACCACTGCGGAAGCCCAAATTATTGTGATGCACCGGGATGCATCATGTTCGGGGTTAACGTATCCTCCAGACTGTTCCAGAGAATGCCTGTTATAAGGATTTTCAAGGGTCATACCATATTTCAATGATATTCGAATTTTGGCAAAGACAAAAAAAATTATTTCACAGGCTGAGGACCGTGCTGACCTGAATTTGCGACATGGGTATGCAGTTTAAAAAGGGAAAACGCCAAATTGGAATGGACAGGATAGCATTTATGATTGACAGCTCTGGAATTCACCCAACAAATTCAAAAATTAAGGCAATACAGGATGCCCTTACCCTTCAGAACAAAACTGATTAAAAGCGTTCCTCGGGCTCCTTAACTTCTATAGCATTTTCCTCAAACAGAAGGCTATGGTGGACAAGCTGCTCCACAAGCTACTGGGAAGAAAGATGAAATGGACCTGGGGCAGTCACTTTCTAAGCTGTGAAACACCTACTTTCTGTGGACAGCTTCATCATCCAGTATAATCAGACCTTGCCACTTGTGTTGACCTGCAACACTTCACCATTTGGTGTCAGGGCTATCCTCAGCCATTGCTTATCGAATGGCACTTGGGCACTCATTAAGAAACAGAAGCATTCATTTTCTTGCACTATTTTCATTAGTAGCATTGTGAAAAAAAATAGTTCAGGAAATATAACTAATGTGTCAATTAAGCATTCTGAGACTAGTCCACTCCTAAGGCATGTGGAAACCATTTAGTTAAATTTCACAGACACACAACTATTATTCTTCTACAATTGGTCATTTAACTAGTTTTGGAGTCAGAAATAAATAGCTGATTTATTTTGACAACCCTTGCATTTTTCTGGTTATTTATTATTTAGATAATTTAAACTCTGTCTATGAAAGCATAAAATATTGAGGACTAATATTTCTGAATAATCTAACATAAGGCCAAGATAATGGATTATGTGATACATTTCAGATGGCTTTCCATATACTTGGCTGTTACTCATTTTCATGCTGTTATGGTTAATGAATTTCAGCTTTTTTTTAATAGGATCCAATGACATAGACCAGGTCTTGATAGAAAAGCAAGGATTATTTTTGGGTGGAAGAATCTGGAACTCCACGCTTTAACCCTATTCTAAATCCTGAAGTATAATTATCTAGTCAGGACTATGTATTTGCTTGTACATTGCATAGGTGCCTGTCTACCCATTTTGATTTCCAAACAAAATTCTTAAACAAAAACTGCTGTTGTGATAATTGTGATATTTAAAAATTAGAACCTTTGCAGTGATTCCAGTACTGCAAAATACCATTCAATGAAACAGATTAAAAAAACAATTAGGTATTATGAAATAAGAATACCAAACCTCTTAGTAAGTAAATGTTTTTCAGATGTACTTCTGCAATTAAAAGCTGGAAACTGGATTTTTTTAAAAAAAAAGATTGACAATTCTTGGGATTATATACTTGCCAAATAGATCAAATTAAATCTAATATTTTGTGTATTCACATGTATATGTATTCATTTTTACTTTCTTACATTTAGAAAATAGAAGTATAGAATTTTACTCTAATGCTTAACCATCAGTTATATAAATAAATTACAGTATTTAATTTCAAGGCATCCTTCAAGTTATAAAGAACATGCAATTGACATGGGAAAAGCTTGGTAGAAGGAAGCTGAGAACAAGATCTCAGACCTTTCCAATTTGATGACTTGTCTCCATTGAGACAGTCTGGAAGGGTGCTGCTGTGGGAAAGTCCATATTTTCTAGTCTCATGGCTTCAGACAGAAAAGTTGACAGCGGGAATATTTTTTGGCTACAGAAAAATATGGCACCTTCTGCTATGCTGCCACTATTCTACTTTTCACCCTTGCATAAGGCAAGAAAGCTGCAAGGTTAAGGAAAACCCAGAGAGAAAAACATACAGGTAATCTTTGATTTATGGCCACAATTGAGCCCAACATTTTTGTGGTTCAGTGAGATATTTGTTAAATGAGTTTTGCCCTATTTTACAACCTTTCTTGCTACAGTTGTTAAATGAATCGTTGATAAGTTAGTAACATGGTTGTTAAGTGAATCTGGCTTCTCCAATGATTTTGCCTATCAAAAGGTTGCAAAAGGTGACCACATGACCTTGGAACATAACAGTGGTTATAAGTATAAATCAGTGGCCAAGCATTTAAATTTTGATCACATGATTCTGGGGATGCTGCACAGGTTGCAAATTTGAAAAAATGTCATCTGTCACTTTTTTTCAGTGCCATTGTAACTGTTAATAGTCAGTAAATGAACTGATGTAAGTTGAAGATTATCTATACTTTATTTATTTATTTATTTATTTTATTTATTTATTTATTTATTCTTTGTCCAATATACAATACATATGAAAGAGGATAGACATTAAGTAATATATATATAGCTAGGAGGTAAAAAAGAAGAGAAGTAGATGGGAAGAGAATATATATAAAGGAGAGAATTATTTATTTATTTATTTATTTATTACTTAGATTTGTATGCCGCCCCTCTCCGAAGACTCGGGGCGGCTCACAACATGTAAAAACAAATCATAAGCAATCAGACAAATTTAAAATATTTAAATATTTAAAAAACCCCATATGCTAACAGTCACACACACAGACATACCATGCATAAATTAAACGTGCCCAGGGGGAGATGTTTCAGTTCCCCCATGCCTGACGGCAAAGGTGGGTTTTAAGAAGTTTACGGAAGGCAGGAAGAGTAGGGGCAGTTCTAATCTCCGGGGGGAGTTGGTTCCAGAGGGCCGGGGCCGCCACAGAGAAGGCTCTTCCCCTGGGGCCCGCCAACCGACATTGTTTAGTTGACGGGACCCGGAGAAGGCCCACTCTGTGGGACCTAATCGGTCGCTGGGATTCGTGCGGCAGGAGGCGGTCTCGGAGATATTCTGGTCCGATGCCATGAAGGGCTTTAAAGGTCATAACCAACACTTTGAATTGTGACCGGAAATTGATCGGCAACCAATGCAGACTGCGGAGTGATGGTGAAACATGGGCATACCCATGATAAAAGGGATAAGGAAAGACAATTGGACAGGGGACGATAGGCACATCAGTGCACTTATGTATGCCCCTTACTGGCCTCTTAGGAATCTGGAGAGGTCAATCGTGGAGAGTTTAAGGGAGAAGTGTAGGGGATTGGGGGTTGACACTATTGAGTCCGGTAATGAGTTCCACGCTTCGACAACTCGATTGTTAACGTCATATTTTTTACATACTCTAAGATGACAAATTAGTGTATCATAAAGCCCTACTTTGAATATCCCAGATGCTTTTCAGTGCATTGTGACAATTCCTGTTCTTTCCATCTCATCTCATCATTGCTAATCCAGTATTTTCTATACTTATAAAATGAAACCATCAATACACAAGTTTATACCAGTACACAAAAGGTATAATATGAGATATGTCACTAACCATGATCCATATAAGCATCACCAGTGGTGTTAAAGAAACAAAATATATAGTCACATAAAAGGATAAAACAATGTTTTTAAGATTGCTATGCTATATACATGATAGGATAATTCATTCCCTATGTTCAGCAGTATTCAAGAGCAAACTTCAAGGACATGGGTTTTCACCAGTGCTTTTGAGCCCATTGAGCAATTTCTCTGACTTGGATTCATTTATATGCTTTTGCTAATGTGAACCTTTATACAAAAGTGAATTTTGAAAATATCTTGAAAACACTGTCTTGCTATTTTTTACATGGAGCAAAACAGTTTTAATAGCTTTCAGATTAACCTATTTGTTTTAATTTTCAAGAATCATGGTTAATCTTTGGAAAATGAACATTTGTTGAAAGGTCTTGCAAAGGTCCAAACACTTATGATTGCCCTACAATTAGTCACTCAGGGCTGGTTAAAACTGTGGAATGTGTCAAGCAACTTTCTGTGGAAGATTGATGAGAGGACTGTTTAAACTGTAGAGACTTCCTGTTCCTCCCATCATGAAATGAATCCCCTCACTTTTAGGATATAAGGGGTAAAATTAGTTTTTGTATTCTTTATTTTAAAATATTCAAAGCATAAAGTAAATGATTATATAAGGGGGAAAAAATAAGAAAATGAGAAAGAATATAGTAGGCAGAAAATAAAATACCAGTAAATAAACAGAATTTGCATTGTTGTAACATTTAAAATTAATTGATCATATAATTACATCATCTTGAGAAAGAATTTTAAACCCATTGTGTTGTAAACATTAATAAGAACACTATTGTCTGAAATAAATGCACATGATCTCATTAATTTTAATAACATTAATAATATTAACAAAAACATTTAATAATGTTTTTAATAATAACATATTAATAACAATCGGTAAAGACACAGTTAAGTTCTAGAATTCTTCCCCTTGTACCTGACTGGTAATCATATCAAAGTGTTTATAAACATTAAAACTACTTCTGGTTACTGGCTACATCAAGTATTTTCTCCTTTAAAATCTTGTTCTAGGTATCTGAGTTTGCCTTATTGTGTGACAGATAATACATAGGGAAATCATTCTTCCTTAAATTTAATTGAACCTCAATTCTGGACATACAGTGATCCCCTGATTATCTCGAGGGTTCCGTTCCAAGACCCCTCGTGATAATCGATATTTCGGGATGTAGTGGTGCGGAAGTAAAAACACCATCTGCGCATGCGCGCCCCTTTTTCCATGGCCGCACATGCGCAGATAGTGGAGTTTGCCTGTGGGCAGCGGGGAAGACCCAGGGAAGGTTCCTTCGGCCGCCCAACAGCTGATCTGCTCCGCAGCGCGGCAGCAGCGAGGAGCCGAAGATGGGGTTTCCCCGTTGCCCAGGCTCCTCGCTGCTGCCGCGCTGCGGAGCAGATCAGCTGTTGGGCGGCCGAAGGAACCTTCCCTGGGTCTTCCCGCCGCCCAGGCAAAGGGGAAACCCCAAGATCGCTTGCCGCTTGCCCGTCACCCGCTCGCCCGGCCGCTCGCTTGCCGCTTGCCCGTTCGCCCGCCCGCCTGCTCGCTTGCCGCTTGCCCGTTCGCCCGCCCGCCCGGCTGCTCGCTTGCCGCTTGCCCGTCACCCGCTCACCCGGCCGCTCGCTTGCCGCTTGCCCGTTCGCCCGCCTGCCTGGCTGCTCGCTTGCCGCTTGCCCGTTCGCCCGCCTGCCCGGCTGCTCGCTTGCCGCTTGCCCGTTTGCCCGCCCACCCGGCTGCTCGCTTGCCGCTTGCCCGTTCGCCTGCCCGCCCGGCTGCTCGCTTGCCGCTCGAGAGCAAGAGGGGGAGAGATAGAGAAAGAGAGAGAAGGAAAGAAAGAGATGAGAGAGGGAGGAAGAGAGTGTGAGAGAGGAAGAAGCAAGATAGAGAAAGAGAGAGAGAAAGAAAGATGAGAAAGGAAGGGAGTGACGTCATCGGGTGGAAAAATCGCGATATAGCGTTTCGCAATGATCGAGATCGCGAAACTCGGGGGATCACTGTATATTGTTATCTTTGTCATTGCTGCATATTCCTCAATTATTATCTATGTTCCAAAATGTGGTTTTAGTTATTCATATTCTGCCTTAAAAACCCTTATTTCTTGAGGTCATTTTTTATATTTCCAATATTATGTAAATGATAAATTTTAGCTTTTGCCAGATAATTCTTGCCAGATCTTTATTTCTGGAACCTGGATATCCGCAGATGTAATTATATTTTTCTTGTAATAATTGTCTCCAGAAGAAAAAGTATTTGAAAGTGAAGCTAAAAGAAAGATCATTGGTTTTATTATTGCATTATGGAGCTGTTATATGTTCCCTGATCGATGTATGATAATTTTGCTTAAAAACATTATCACACTATGTAACATATTCTGTCTTTGTTATCGTTTTAATATGATTTCAATGCAATCGAGCCCCCAAAGAAATTCTTACTGCTTTTAGAATATGGTAGTCTGGCTTTAAGTGGATTTGGTTTAGAGAGAACTGCCTGTTTCTCTTACCTGTCCATTACATGCAAAATTGCCTCATTGTGGCAATTTATATATTTTTTGCTTTATGTTTTGAACAACTCAAGGTATTCACATCAATTTACATAACTTGTGCAAATAGACATAAATTGATGCAAGCAATTTCATTTCCATCCTAATATTAACACTGCAAATCATGTGAATTGTTGCAAATGAGGTACATTTAATGGATTTGGGGATAGTTTTAAGAATTTCATCTGAACTACTTTTATATGTAAAGACATGTCCAATTTTTCTGAGTGATATCTGGACAAAAACAAAGTCCATAAAATGAAGAATAGTTAAATTGAGATTCCATGTAGTAAAATGCATTGGTAATGAAAAATATTTCCCCCTCTGGTTCAGTTTCTTATATTATCTTGAATGCTGGTATAAAACTACTGGCATTCGGTTGAACTTGCATTCTTCTTATCAACCTTTCTTGAACTCACATCTTTCCTTTGAAGTAAACCCAAAGGAAACTCCTTCTTTTTTCCCCACTGTTGTAGCTGTAGAGCCTTAAATTCCCATATTTTCAAAAGCTGCTTGGGGCTATGTCATTGTCATAATATTATCAACTTCATGAAAGAAGAAAAAAAAGGAACACCAGCTTCACTTGACTGGAAAGAAGACAGCCAAATAGAATTAGAAAGTTGGTGAAAAGATGTTGAGAAAGAGAGGAATGTGTGTTGCCTTTAGTTTTCACATCAAGTTACAGTCATAAGTTGTGAGGATTGTATTCCAAGTCAGGAAATTACAAATTCAATAACATCACTAAGTACAACACAGTGTCACATCTTCTTGAAGATGAATACATAAGAAAGAAAATTTGATTTGCACATTCCAGACACCTCTCTGGGTATAAATTCTTAACTTGATCCTCACATCAATTTTCAGAGAGGCCTTAAAATTTAAAACACATTGCAAATTCATCCCTCTTTGAAGGCAGGCATTTTGGGAGAACCTGTATAGAGGAGTAATAGTTTTAAGCAGTTACAATAATTTTAAACAAGTCTAAACGCTGTCATTTTTACTTTTAAAACAGTTTCTATACTAAAACATGATAAAATGAAAAAAAAAAAACCTGGATGAATGTTTTGGTAACTTGAGAATAATTTCAAACCCCCCCCCCCCATTTTTAAGTCTTTATTCATGCAAAACCTGAACTTTCTGTGGTTTTGGCTAAGGAGTACTATAGCAGTTTTGTGCGTTGGCTCCCCCAACTCTTCCTACTTTTTCTGGAGTCAAGTTTATTTCAACATTAGCCCTTTGGGGTTCTTGAGTAGGAGGCACTTTCAGATGGCCTTTGATCCTGGAAGGAAATGTGCCTCTTTAGTGAAATAAAAATAGGAGGATATGGTGAACAAATACTTTCACACTTTGTATTTCCTACTTGGAATTTAAAGGAATTAGATAAAATGTTAGAAATTGAAAGTGTTTACCAGAATGCACTGTTTTGTAATTCTTAAAGCGAAAGAGTGAGTCACTGTAGTCCTTGAATCTAGAGCTATGTTCAGGTCATCCTATTATATCAAAATATAAGAAAAAAATTGGTCAGAAAGAACCATCTTATTCACATGTATATGCAAATAATAAAAGTGTACCCTGAGGACATTAAAAAAATATTGGGATCTTTTGCAGATGTGTGCTTTTCCTATAAAATGGTGCACAGAGCTTAGACAAAGGAAAAAATAGGTTATTAACAAGAATGCTGATTAAAAAAAACCTTAAGAGTTATTTTACCACAAAATGTTGTGCAAAAGGAAAACATAGATGAGTGTACAAATAGCTGGCAGTAAGCTAGCAATATATTCCTAGTAATAGCATGCATTTATTGAATTTCTGCTTTCTATTTGGTGATAATTACTATAACCTATAAGGCTATTCAAGAATCTTAGGACTTCTGGTTTATGAATTTAAAATGGGATCATTATTGTGATCTGAAATTATTCTTCACACTGCAATTTTTGCTCCCAAGAAGGCAAAGGTCACCAGTGGAGATGTTTGAGGTCAGGCAGCCAAAGAATTCGAAAATAAATTTTAGAACAAAGAGAAATAAAGTAACATGTAGTCATGAAGAAAAATAACAAATGGGGTAGGTGGATAGAAAGGAAGATTGAAGAAATAAAACTTTGAAGATCAGTGATAAGGGTATCATTAAACAAAAATATGTAAATGTCACAATCTCACCTTTTAACTTTCCATTCACTATGGAATTTAATGCAGATAGTTCTCAACTTGCAACAGTTCATTTAGTGATTGTTTAAAGTTAAACAGCACTTATGACTGTTATTCACCCTTATGACTATTGCAGCATCCCATGGTCACATAATCAAAATTCAAATGCTTGTCAATTGATTCATATTTATGATGATTTGCAGTATCCCAGAATCTTTTGCTACCTTTTGACAAGCAGAATCAATGGGAAACTCAGATTCACTTAACAACAATGTTACTAACTTAACAACCACAGTGCATAGAGACACGTTTGTGCTTAACACTGCTGTTCATATGGAACAATTTTTATGAATATTCTATGAAACAACAAGTAAAAAATGTTGACTCAGCCTTCCATCCTTCCGAGGTGGGCAAAATGAGGATCCGGATTGTGGGGGCAATATGCTGGCTCTGTTAAAAAGTGCTATTGTTAATATGCTGTTATGCCCTTTGTTAAAAGGGCATTATAAATAAATAATAATTATTATTATTACTATTATTATTATTATATTGATCTCAGAAGGGTTGGAAGGCTGACTCAAATTTGAGTTAGTCAAAATGAAACTGGTGGCGGTGAACAGAGTTTGCCTGCAATAATAACATTAATAATAATAATAATAATAATAATAATAATAATAATAATAATTTATTAGATTTGTATGCCGCCCCTCCCCAAGAACTCTGCATTCTAACCATAGTGCCACCATGGCTCATAGAATAGAATAGAATAGAATAGAATTCTTTATTACCCAAGTGTGATTAAACACGCAAGGAATTTGTCTTTGGTGCATATGCTGTCAGTGTACATAAAAGAAAATATACATTTGTCAAGAATCATAGGGCACAACACTTAATGATTGTCATAGGGTACAAATAAGCAATCAGAAAGCAATCAATATTAATATAAATTGTAAGGATACAAGCAAGAGGTTATAGTAATACAGTCATAAGTGGGAGGAAATGAGTGATAGGAAGGATGAGAAGAATAGTAATAGTAATGCAGGCTTAGTGAATAGTTTGAGATGGTGAGGGAATTATTTGTTTAGCAGAGTGATTGCATTCATGAAAAAACTGTTCTTGTGTCTAGTTGTCTTGGTGTGCAATGCTCTATAGCATCATTTTTAGCTATAGGAGTTGAAACAATTTATGTCTAGGATGCGAGTCAGTAAATATTTATATGGCCCTCTTTTTTACTTGTGCAGTATACAGGTGCTCAATGGAAAGCAGGTTGGCAGCAATGTTCCCTCTAATTTTTTGCGGTGTGTGCGGAAAAGTATAATTTTGAGTGGCACATTTTTATGCCTGATTGTCTTTCACAGATGTCACCCAAGACAACAATGAAATCGGTGTTATTTGAAACTCAAAGTTTTCATTTTGTGGTTGGCAAACAAAAGAATAATAAAATAATACAAAAAAAATACAATGCCTACCTAATATTGAGGTAGAAGCAAACTTGAACAAATAAAGTATTGTTCAATAAAATATATTAACAATAAAATCAGTTTTGTGTAGAGTTTAAAGCACCAGGTTAAAAACTGGAATGTGCAAAGTGGTCTTATTTTCTGTGTGCCATGATGGCTCTTTATTGTTTTTCCATTTGTCCATATGAACATAAGAAGGTAGAGTCATTGTAGAACTGGATCAAAAGCTGACTCTACATTGGTATAAGTATATAAGGAATGTGGGGAAAGGCAAATTTAGGACCTTTTTTCAAAGCACAAACTCCAATTTCACATGATGGAATTTACAAATTTGGTTTGCCTAAGTTAATGAATGTAATGTTAAACAGACTTTCAAGTTTCAATATTGCTCGTGACAGACTTCCATAGCAAAATTAAAAAATGAACAAAAGAATCAAGTAAAGACATGAAGCAGCTCCTATTTATTATTCAAATTCAAATTCCAT
This sequence comes from Erythrolamprus reginae, assembly GCF_031021105.1. Lineage (NCBI taxonomy): Eukaryota > Metazoa > Chordata > Lepidosauria > Squamata > Dipsadidae > Erythrolamprus > Erythrolamprus reginae. Next base: position 129,310,287 of record NC_091951.1, read on the forward strand.
TTTTAAATGATAACTCTATTTTGCAAGATTATTGGCATTACGATTTTAAAAGTTGCATTCCAGCAGAAAGTTCATTTGTTAAAATTCTGTATAAGGGATGGGAAACAATAGTCCTCCAGAAATGCTGAACAATTCGCAACACCTTAGCTACTGTTTGGAGGTTTGAGGGTTGGAGATTTACAAGGAGTAGCCCCAACATTTGGGTGGGGAGCAGAGGTGTGAAGACTAGCTGAGGGGAGGGTGGCAGCCTGTTTGCAGGGCACCCGAGGGCAAAGGAGGCACATGGGATAGCTCCATGCCGAACTAGAAGTTTCACGCCAAAGTTTTTTAAATCTGCCACTACCACCCGAGCAAGCGTATGCACATACACACACTTCCATCCTTCCTCCCTCCTTTCTTATTTCTCTCTTATTCCCCCCCCAATACACACACATACACATTAGGAGACCAGCCACCGCAGAACTAAGACCTCATTCAATTTAAAGCCAGACAGCATTCAGAGGCTGACATTCATTCAATAGATAGAGCGATCATAAGCAGGCTGGGTGATGGGCATGCTCACAGGGTGTATTTGGAAAGTGCTGCATGGAAATTTGTTGTCACATGTGCAGTCGTGCAGTTTAGAGGGAATAGTGGTTTATTTTTACGTGAAAGGACCGCCCTTTGCTTGCAGTGCCGCTGCGGCGTTCTTTTTTGTAAAAATACCAATATTTATTTTTACATGAAGACCTCCCTTTGAAGGAGCTGGGGAATCCCTCCCACGAAGAGATTCCGGGGGCAGGGCCTTGATGTCACCGGCAGGTTGCTAAGGATGCCAAGGTGATCACTTCCTGGATTCCATGGAATCCAGGAAGTGATCACATTGGCATCCTTAGCAACCTGCCGGTGACATCAAAACTCCAAACGCCGAACGCAACCCCGAACTTTGCCCGAAGTTTAAAAAAATTTCAGGTTCGTGTTCGGCATACCGAACACCACAAAATTCGGTACGGACCCGAATTGTGCGGGTTTGGTTCAGCCATAGAAACATAGAAACATAGAAGACTGACGGCAGAAAAAGACCTCTTGGTCCATCTAGTCTGCCCTTTTACTATTTCCTGTATTTTATCTTAGGATGGATATATGTTTATCCCAGGCATGTTTAAATTCAGTTACTGTGGATTTCCCAACCACGTCTGCTGGAAGTTTGTTCCAAGGATCTACTACTCTTTCAGTAAAATAATATTTTCTCATGTTGCCTTTGATCTTTCCCCCAACTAACTTCAGATTGTGTCCCCTTGTTCTTGTGTTCACTTTCCTGTTAAAAACACTTCCCTCCTGAACCCTATTTAACCCTTTAACATATTTAAATGTTTCGATCATGTCCCCCCTTTTCCTTCTGTCTTCCAGACTATACAGATTGAGTTCATTCAGTCTTTCCTGATACGTTTTATACTTAAGACCTTCCACCATTCTTGTAGCCCGTCTTTGGACCCGTTCAATTTTGTCAATATCTTTTTGTAGGTGAGGTCTCCAGAACTGAACACAGTACTCCAAATGTGGTCTCACCAGCGCTCTATATAAGGGGATCACAATCTCCCTCTTCCTGCTTGTTATACCCCTAGCTATGCAGCCAAGCATCCTACTTGCCTTTCCTACCGCCCGACCACACTGTTCACCCATTTTGAGACTGTCAGAAATCACTACCCCTAAATCCTTCTCTTCTGAAGTTTTTGCTAACACAGAACTGCCAATGCAATACTCAGATTTAGGATTCCTTTTCCCCAAGTGCATTATTTTACATTTGGAAACATTAAACTGCAGTTTCCATTGCTTTGACCATTTATCTAGTAACGCTAAATCATTTACCATATTACAAACCCCTCCAGGAATATCAACCCTATTGCACACTTTAGAGTCATCGGCAAATAGGCAAACCTTCCCTACCAAACCTTCCCCTATGTCACTCACAAACATATTAAAAAGAATAGGACCCAGAACAGACCCTTGTGGCACACCGCTTGTATCCTGACTCTGCTCAGAATACTCGCCATTAACAATAACTCTCTGATGTCTATGCTTCAGCCAGCTTGAAATCCACTGAACTATCCAGGGATTAAGTCCAATCTTCACTAATTTATCTATCAGCTCTTTATGTGGAACCGTATCAAAGGCTTTGCTGAAGTCCAGATAGGCAATATCCACGGCACCACCTTGATCCAACACCTTTGTGACATAGTCAAAGAACTCAATGAGATTAGTCTGACACGATTTGCCTTCAGTAAAGCCATGCTGATTTGGGTCCAATAAGTTATTGTTTTTTAGATGCTGATTTATCCTCTTTTTGAGTAGAGTCTCCATCATTTTAACTACAACTGATGTCAAGCTAACTGGCCTGTAGTTCACTAATGATAGAGCCTAGAAATTTGAAGGTCTATACTGTTGATACTGGTTGTCTAGTATTGTGAGAGGGGGAAGAATGGGAGGGTTTCTCCTAAAGTCGACCACAATTTCTGTGGTTTTGAGTATGTTCAGTTCCAGATTATTCCAGTTGCACCATGAAGCTAGTTGTTCAACTTCCCATCTGTATGTGGTTTCATCATTGTCTCAAATGAGACCAATCACTGTTGTATCATCTGCAAATTTCAGTAGTTTAACAGATGGATTGTTTGAGATGCAATCATTGGTATAGAGAGAGGAGGTGAGAGTACACAGCCTTGGGTGGCGTGTGTGCTAATTGTACATGTATCTGATAGATAGCTAATACTTGACTCCTCCAAGCCAATATAAAGTAATGAAATTATCCACAAGACCAAAGAAACTTATTCTTGTCCTCACAATATTGTGGAAATTTATTATGTGGAATGTAGATTTTTCCAATTTGCCAAGCAATCAATCCATCAACTGCTTGTCAATCTCCATCCAATCCTTTATGAAACTAAGCTCATGAAATAAACAGCTTTCAGAGCCAAGACACCAATGTTCTCCAAGTTTTGATTTGTTCCTGGAATCAATTAAGTACTAAAGTCAATGCAAGCATCATTTATATTTAAAATCATGCCAATATTTAACAGGAGTTCCTGGGAAATATCCAGAAATCCACTGTGTGTGGTACATACTTGGCAACTCAACACTGTGTAGTAAGTTATTAAAGGTATTCAGTTTATCATAAAACCCATTTAAATACGTCTCCTACTTGAATCTTCTTGTGAAAGAATGCATCAATTAGTAAAGGTTCTAGATTTTAATTAAGATTAAGTACAAATCAGTTCTATTGTCTTTCCCCCCCCCTATTTTTTAGGACACACTGTATGTAAGGTAAATGATGTTTCATATTTTTCCTATTCAAATTTTTTTAAAAAATAAATGCCCTTGATAAGATTATCAGAAATTGATGAAGCAATGTTTGCTATATAAAGAACATAGTCTTGGCAGGCAGTAAGATGTTCACAATCAGATCAAAAACATGTTTCAATAGAATAAAAGAAACAATTGCTATGCTTTAAAGCACAGAGAAGTTTAAATTGTTCACTCTCTGAAACTTCTGGTGCATAATATTTATTCGGAGTTTGCTTTCGTTATTTATTAAATAAGGATAACTATTCCTTGTCCTTAAATAACTTAACATGCTATATCATATTTTTGGGGATATAAAACGCACTGGGGTATAAGACACACCTACATTTTAAAGATGGAAAACAAGGAAAAAAGTATTCTGAATCAAATGGTATAGTAATATGTTATTTAATAAAATATCAGTGTAGCCGAATGCTTTTTACACCATGTACACTTTTTACAAACTTCAAACTTGTCAGCTTTAGGACTTGTGGACTTCAGGTCCCAGAATTCCTCCTCCAATCATGTTAGCTCAGGAATGGTAGTTGAAGTCCACAAGTCTTAAACCTGCCAAGCTGAAGACTCTTGCACTGCTAACCAGGGGTCTTCAAACTTGACAACTTTAAGACTAGTGGACTTCAACTCCCAAAATTTCTTCTCCAGTCATGCTAGATGGGGTAATTAGAAGGCAAAAACAGCCCCATTTTTGCAAAAAATGGGCTGGTTTTTCACAAAGGGTCTGCAGCGAACTCTTGGGTGCTGGGGGATGGCAAAAATGCTCCCATTTTTGTGAAAAATGAGCTATTTTTTGCCCTTTTTTCACAAAAATTGGGCCATTTTTACATTCCCCCAGTCCCCAGGAACTCTCTGCAGGTTTCCCAAACCCTCTGTCCAAAAATGGGACACAGGGGTGGGACTTTGGGACAGTAAAAAGGCTGTATTTGGTGTAGAATACACATGTTTTTTTGGGGGGGGGGAGGTTTGTTTTTATACTCCAAAAAATACAGTAGTTGATAAGACATTGTGAGAAAACCCAGAAAGCAACTCAAATAATGCCAATGAGAAACCTCTTGACTCAATACTATCTCATTTAACATCTGTCCTTTCCGTAGCATGATCATTATTAACACTGGTAATTAGGGCATGGAGGAAACAATGTTTACAATGCACATAGTTAATTTCATAGTATCCTTTGACTATTGAGCCAGATTCTGTCCCCACAATCCCTGAGTGCTCACTGGTGCACTCCTCCTATACATAATTCTTGTCAGCTTTCTTCATGTCAGAACTTGATTATTAGACATTTGTTGTCTTCTCCTTTCAGTTTGGAGGTACCAATAACTCAAGCAAAAAATAAAATAGTTTGCTACTCCTGGTGTATACAGAGTGAAAGTTTGTAAGAAGAAATAAGGCCCAGTTCTTAATGCTTGTTTAATTGGCCTTTCTGAATTAAATGGGAAAAGCCTGAAAAGTCTTCAGCTTTCATATAAATCTGCTGAACACCTTTTGACCCCTGTGCAATAATAAATAAAATGCATTGTGGCTGTCTGAGACAGATCGACTACAGTGGAAGATATGAAGACATTTCACTGGAACATCTGGCATTCATTGCTTTTCCACAGGGAGGAAAGGAGGAATCAAAAGTCTTTTGGCCAGGATTTCATTTACCGCTGTTTCATATTGCCATATGGCCCTCCCCCCCCCACTCTTTTAAAGTGAGAAATTACTGTCTTAAGTTGGAATTGTTTGATGTTTGAGAAGGCTCTTACTTTTTTCATAGAATACAATTTGCATATTTGAAAGCCTATTTGTTCCCAGAAAAATGTTCTACTAGATGTGGAAAATTATAAACTACAAATACTTAATCTATTCATGTTGATATAAAGACGCAATTGACGTTTCTATTTTATTAGTACTTTAGACAGTCATTAATTTTATTGATTTCCATTATCAAACAGAAATTTAGTATCTCATCTTTGATAAATGATACAGGATGTTGGAAAGTAAGCATGTATTTTTTTTAAAAAAAATCCAAATACGTTGACACTGAAATGCATGCAAAATTTGGTTGCATGGAGATAGCCCTTGGAAATAAAATGAATGTCATAAGTGTCCAAAGAAAAAGACCTGAAGCATGTATATTAAATAGTAATTCCCATTTTGATTGTACAACCTCTTTACTTGAACTTTGAATACTATTTGTTCCCTGCAATTGGCTTCCTAAAGTTGAATAAGATGAGACTTAAATGTCCCTAACAATTCTATCCAAAGAATTTCAGGATCTTTTTTAAAAAAGATAGAATTAGATAAAAAAATAGCTCTGACGTGTCCTGCTTCGATAAGAATTACTGACTGAGTTTTATGAAGTTTTGGAAAGAGAAATGGGAAGGGAAAAGACAAGAGAAAAACATTAAAAGAAATTGCATTAAAGATGAGGTTTATTGTGTCAAAAATGTTAACTCCAACAATAAGTTGAAGGAAAACAAACCAACAAACCAACCAACCAACAAACAAACACAAAAGCATACACAGAAAATAGAAGTGATTAAGTGATTAAAACTCAAGATCTAATGTAAATTAAGTATAAACCAAAGAAAAAAATGTATTAAGGGAAAAAAATGAAGCCAAAAAATACATTACACAGGAACAAGAAATTTTCACTCAAGAATTTGAAATTTGGCATTCTTTCAAAGAAATGCAAAAGGGGTCATTAAAAATGCTTGTTTCCGGATAAGAAACAATTCCCCAAATGAACAAGATAATATGGATTAAAAATTAATTTTCTTTAACTGCAGTTACTATTTTACAATCCTCTCTAGAACACACTTTTTTCTCTAAGTCTCAGTAATTAATAATGTTCTACAGTATTATTAAGAAATGATAGATTTTTTTTAAAATAATCAGGATTGAGACTTGCAACTTGCTCAATATATTCATCAATAGGATTCTTATTCATAGATTTAATCAAACCAAAAGGACCTTCTACCATTTCATTGCCTTTTTAATTTTCTTTATTTAAAACAAAATAAACATATTAAAACATATAAAGATACACAGTATTTTTTTGTTTTCTTAATATAGATCAACCATAATTTGTATTTACAAACATACTTAAATGTACAATAGAATATAATGTTTAGCTGCAACTACAATATCAAATGACTCTTGAGTCCAAAGGAATCCCTATCAATTTCAATTAAATGTATTCCCTCATTGCGTAACTTAGAGCTATGATGGTGAACCTATGGCACATGTGCCACAAGTGGCACGTGGAGCCATATCGGAGAGGATGTGAGTCATTGACCTATGTCAGCTCCAGTGTGCATGAGCTTGCTGGCCAGCTGTTTTTTACCTTTGGAAAGGTCATTTCACCTCCAGAGGCTCCAGGAAAGTTTCTCTGAAACCCTGAAGTGCAAAAAACTGCCCAATAGGCAAACCAGAAGTTCAGAAAAATATACTTAAAGTTTGTCCATTGTGCTGTTTTTGCACTCCTGATTTTCAGAAAGCTTCCCTGAACCCTCCGGAGTGCAAAAAAAAAAGCACAATGAGCAAACTGGAAGTTCCTTTTCCAAACTTCTAATTGGCCCATTTGAGCGCTTTTTCACCACCCCAGGTTTCAATGAAGCCTATGCAAATGCACAGGGATGGGGGTGGGAATTGTGCGCATGTACATGCTCAGAATGGGGGTGCACATGCGTAGGGGAGGGAAGGGACATGTGCATGCATGCTAGCACACTCACACACACCCTTTTGGCATATGAGCCAAAAAAATTTGCCATCGTTGACTTAGAATATTCATAGAGCTAAAAATACAATAACTCACTATTAGTGTTGGGCGAACCCAACGAAGTTTGGGTTCGGCGAACTCACCCGAAATTTGCCGTGAAGTTCGGGTGAGTTTGCTGAACCCGAACTTTTGCTTGCAGCAAGCCGCTGTGGCATCCTTTTCTGTAAAAATAAACAAGGAGGTAGGGAATTCCCTACCTCCTTTTGCTTCCTTTTATTTTTACAGAAAAGGATGCCGCAGCGGTGCTGCAAGCAAAAGGAGGTGGGAAATCCCACGAAGGGATTCCAGGGGTGGGGCTTTGACATCACGGAGACTCCTTCCTCCCCGTTTCGGCCGGCCAGGAAGTAGTCTCCGTGACATCAAAGCCCCGCCCCCAGAATCCCTTTGTAGGATTTCCCACCTCCTTTTGCTTGCAGCGCCGCAAGCAAAAGGAGGTGGGAAATCCCACGATGGGATTCCCCAATCTCCTCCTGGGCGGCAGTGTTTCGTGGTGTTCGACTGAACCCGAACCTGAACCTGAACTTCGGGTTTGGCATGCCGAACAGTGCAAAGTTTGGCACGAGCCCGAACTTTGCAGGTTCAGTTTGCTCAACACTACTCACTATGTCTGAATTATGTTTAAAATACAGAACAAAAATGGAAGACAATTACATTATGAAGAAAATAATTACTGCAGGGAATAGCTGAATGAAGAACTTCCAAATTCTCAGCTTCTTGAGTTAATTATCTATAGTATATGCCATACTAGTATATATCCAACAAGAAAATTAGGTGAAAGATGTAGATTTCTGGTCTGTGAACAAGCCCTCTGTTATTTGGAATGGAAGAAGAATAATAGCAACTGAAGGAAAGATTGATATCAAATAACTATAGGGAGGGGGAAAAGGTTGATTAATTTCTGCTAAATAAATCTGTTTGTATATGGGAAAAGAGCCAAGAGTACATCCAGTATGTGAGAGACTTTCTGATCAGAAGCATGTGTAAATCATTGAATAGCTATAGTAAACTAAATATTTGACACAATTCCATTTTTTTCTATAACACAGTGGTTCTCAACCTTTCTAGTGCTGCAACCCCTTAATGCAGTTCCTCCTGTTGTGGTGATCCCCAACCATAAGTCTAGTGCCAATGCTCCCAACAGAGCTTTAAGCTGATTGGCAGGAAGAGAGACATCTCCACTGTAAACGTCTGATTAGTCAGATTGTAAAAATATGTTCCAAGGTGCCAGAATAAAAGCTTTAGTTCCTAACACTATGCGAAATTTGACTTTTCCCGTGGTCTTAGGCAACACCTGTGAAATGGTCATTCGACCCCCAAAAGGGTCCCATCCCCTGGGTGAGATATAACAGAAGTTGCTTTCATTCAAAGTAAAGAATGCAGGCTATTTATTACTACATTAAATTGACCAGAGTTGTATGTTTCACAAAACAATGGCCTATACCAATGATGGTGAACATTTTAGGCACTGAATGCCCAAACTCCTCGCACATGCAAGCCCAAACTGAAAGATGTACATGTAAATGTGTGGACATGCTCATGCACAGATATGCGCAAACACTTGTATGTGCAGATATGTGGAGAGGGGTGGCATATAAATCCAATAAACAAAGAAACAGACATGCACAGACATATGCATGGACATGCGCTGTCATGCACACATGTACAATAGAGACCCAAAGACCAGTTGTCAGGCAGAAGGCAAGGCATCCAAACAGTGGCAGTGCGGCAAGAGATAAGACCTTTTTATTTTGTATGCTTCTGTTTTGTCATTTGTAGGAAAACAGAAGCTCATGAAAGAAACACCATCTTACTTGGGGTGACAGCACCCGTACCAGCCGAGAGGTACTCTACGTGCCAGCTCTGGCACCAGTAATGGTTTCCAGGTTACGCTATCCAGTGCGCCATATTGGTAGGGAAATCTGGGATGCACACACAGCTATGCGTTCCCGACATCCCCCCCCATTGCCCCCATGGTGCATGCGCAGCAAGTGAAATTTTGCATGAGGACACAAGTGAGATTTCATTGATTTTTGCTGATGTTTTGCTTCTGCACATGTGTGGAAGCAAAAAAAAAAGGTGAAAATGGCTGAAATCTCACTCATGCATTTGCGTCTTTGTGTGAGATTATGCTTGCTGCGCATGCGCAGAAGCCAAATCTTGCACCAACAGGCACGTGCCATGTATGCTAGATGCACACGTGTCCGTAAAGACCTCAGAGGGCCCACCGGTAGCGCCAAACACAAGCGGCTCTTCACTGTGCGGCACAGTTTCAGAATGGAATGTCTCTGGTTTAGGCCAACTCTTCATGAAAAAGGTAGCTGTGGAATTAAGTTTGGTTTCAACTATGATCTTTGAACCAATTGGTTTTAAAACACTAGGCCTTGATTAACTCACTTAAGTGTAATAAGAAGAGTTTCTTGGAGAAGCCAAAGTACAGATGTCTTAGTTTCCTATAGGGCTGGTATTTTTGCTGAATTTTCCAGACACAGGAGATGAGACAGTGAATAATCATTTGTCTATGAGTGCTCAACTTAATGTCATAACCTGGTATGATTTAGCTATATATTATCTTAAGCAGTAATACAGATACTGTACTATTGTTTCATTCCTACCTACATCTACATTTGTCTACATTGCTTGCCTTTTCTTAAGTGAAGCAATTTAATTGAAAATATTCAGAAAATACAGTTCTTGATATGTTTTAGTTTTAAGTTTTAGATATTATGAATTTCATGATTTTTAATATATATATTAGCTGATTCATGTGTTACTTTTAGGATTTATTTGGGTTCTGTTTACTTCCTCTGAATAGAATCTGGATAGGCCAACAATCATACATGTAGACCAAGAATATCCCCTGAGAAAATTTCAAGGCACCTGGGATAATCTCTTAGCCACACGAGCAGCATTTAGATGCTTAGATATTAAATGATAACATCTATGCAATTGTGATTATATGGCTCCATAGTGTGATAATTTTATCATGGTTTTACCCTAATTTAATTTTGTTTAGTGTATTGTCCACACATTTTAGATATATGTATATCCTGATGCTTTATTTAAATTTATATTTGCGTTTTTTATCTATAATATGTTTTACTAGTACAGTGATACCTCGTCTTACGAACTTAATTTGTTCCGTGACTAGGTTCGTAAGATGAAAAGTTAGTAAGACGAAGCAATTTTCCCCATAGGAATCAATGTAAAAGCAAATAATGTGTGCAACCCCACCCCAAAAGTCACCCCTTTTGCGCTGCTGGGAATCCCCGCCTCTGGACTTCCGTTGCCAGCTGAAGCGCTGGGATTCCCCTGAGGCTCCCCTTGCTGGGAAACGCCACCTCCGGACTTCCGTTGCCAGCCGAAATGCTGGGATTCCCCTGAGGATCCCCTCTCTGGGATTCAAAGCAGACCCAGCAAAAATGAAGGGATTCACCGGGTTCGTATCACGAAAAGTCCGTATGAAGAGGGGTTCATAAGATGAGATATCACTGTATTGTATAGCAGGGATTGCATGACCTCTGTAGATGCCATACACATAAATAATATAAATAATAAAGCAATATAATTTACTATATTACAGGCTTTTTTCTGCCCGTCCTTAATCTAAATTGTAATGAAGGTATATTTTAGCTCAGAAACAAGAAGTCTAAAGCCTTAGGTCAATATAAACTTAGGGAAGCCAGTTCAGACACCTTTGTAGTAATTTGTTCATTCTTTAAGAGTCCATTGGCCAAAGAAGATCGAACAGAGGTGTCAGAAAGAGAGAAGAGGAATAGTCAGCTTGACTGTCATATTAGATTTTGAATCAATAAATAAACATTTTACATTTTATTTATTAGATATTTGAATAAATGCAAAATTATTCTGATGTGAATATTGCGTTAATATTTATAATATGGTAGAAAATGTACTAACCCAGTTGAACAAATCAAACTATGATTTACATTAATAAGAAATAAGAGGCCATTTTGAAGGTGATAGGAAAGCAGCTGTTTGGACTCCAGAATAAATTGAATGTTTATTCAATATAGTTTGATTTGATTTGACTCATGAGCATTTGTGCAGATTATTTCTTAAAGAGTTATAATATAATATGTACATATACTGTATATACTTGGGAAATGCATAAAAAACAAACTGGCATACTGATTTAAGTATTTAAGGTATGGATAAATGAGAAAGAAAAATAATGTTTATGTAATGTGGCTTCATAATAATAATTGATCATATTGGCAGCATTTAGTGCCCAGATGTTTTGGACTTTATCTGCCATCTGCCCAATATAATTAATGGCAAGAGACTATGGGAATTGTAGTCTAAATCTCATGCGACACCATACTGTTGATTCCTAATACACTTGTACTTCTATTCTGATATAAAAATTTTAATGTTTTAGTGCTATTTTTTATCTGACAGTTTTTATAATTGGGCTTGTGTTTAAAAGGTAGAGTACCTAGGGTGCAGTAAAAAGAGTAAGTATTGTTGACAAAAGAAACAATTTGAAGTATTCATGGTATTCTAACTATTGAAGAGCAGGAATCTTGATGCAAAATGAAGATTTTTATTTTCCTCTTGATTTGTTAAGAAACAACGAATACATTTTGTATTGTCTTTGGATTTTTTGTTTTTCATTGGAAAACAGATCTCCATCTGTCTCCAGTTTCTAGTCCTTTAAATTCTTATGCCTGTTCCTCTGTTTTTTAAAAAAACCCTCGTATGACCAAATTTCTTCTAGCAGTAACATCAAATAATAGCTAAAAACCTGATACTGGTCATGTCATTTTGAAATTTGTATTATTACATATTAGGAGCTAATATTCTTCAATGATGAAGGATAGTCATATATTTTTTATTTATTTATTTATTTATTTATTCATTCATTCATTCATTCATTCATTCATTCATTCATTCATTCGTCCAATACATAAATAGATAGGAAGAAAATAGACCTGTGATAATATAAAAGAGGGTGAAAGTGAACTTAGAGGAGAGGATATATGAAAGGAAGAGAATATATAAGATAGGTGAAAGAAAGGAAAGATAATTGGACAGGGGACGAAAGGCACACCAGTGCACTTATGTACACCCCTTACTGGCCTCTTAGGAACCTGGAGAGGTAAATCGTGGAGAGTCTAAGGGAGAAGTGTTGGGGGTTAGGGGTTGACACAATTGAGTCCCGTAATGAGTTCCATGCTTCGATAACTCGATTGTCGAAATCATATTTTTTACAGTCAAGTTTGGAATTAGAATTCCCTTAATGAGATTGACACAGGATTAAACAGACATTTGTGTAATACAGTTGTATGTAGTGTGGAACAATGTGCTACTCTAGAAATATCTATATGGCATTTTTTTAATCATGAATAGGACTGAAAGACAAAGAAAAGATGCTGTTTTGTTTTAAAACTTTATCTGGGAAATGGGTGGGATGGGTGATGGAGGATGTCAGAATGTTACTCATATACTTTTCAACAATTGCTGGATTTTCAATAAGACAAAGTAGGAAACTACAAGCAAGACAGTTTAAGAAATGAAGTCCACTAGTCTGGGAATCCAAATTCCTAAAGCACCCCAGACAATATTTCGGAGAACCACCAAATATCTCTTCTGTCTGGCCCTAGAGTGAGGTGGGAATGAGGATTTTGAAGTATCCTGCTCCTGCCACGCCCACCAAGCCACTCCATGCCCACCAAGCCATGACCACAGAACAAATAGTTTTTTAAAAAATGGATTTCACCACTGAACAAAAGCCATCTTTTTAGGTCATTCATTCATTCAATAGGCCGAATTTTTAATCAAGAAACACTCCCCCCATCAATGATGTCCCCTCCCCATCAATGATGTTAAAATCTGGTCACCTTAAGTTTGGACCAGGAGCAATCCACCGCTGATTATTTCCAAAGTACGTACCTGCAATTCAATCCTGTTGGGAGGAGCCTCCTGCCGAGGGTGCTACCGGTTCTAAGAACTGGTCCAAACAGGTAGCAACCTACATTTATTATTTCTAAAGTCCCTGCAATTCAATCCTGCTGGGCTGAGGACAGATCAATGCATTAAGCAAGGAAGAGTTTCAACTTCTAAATAGACCCATATCTATATTTGTTATGCTGTCATACCGTTGCACCATGCAGGCAGGTCTCTAAGAAGATTCAGGCCATTTCTGTAGGGACACTCATTACAGCTGAACTGTGAGGAAACAAAGGTCATGCATTTTGCAAGGGTTTTCAAAAAATTCTACCGGACCTTCGAGGAATACTTAATTGAACAAGTCCCTTGAGGTCTGTTTTCCATTATTCATGTCTCTCAGATTCCTTTGAATGTTCAGAGGAGATCTGCAACAATCCTCTGTCTTTTTCTCTAGAGGAGCTCACTATGTGCAAGCTACTTTGAAAGTTTTTGAAGCTGAGGTGCTGGCACTGCTCCTCCATGGAATACAGTTAAACTGAGGTGTCAATTATGAGAACCTGGTGAGAATTCAAACTGGCTTCCTAAGAATGCTATTTCAAGTAGGAACATGTATGCCTAATTCTATTCTAGTTTGGAGACAGGATTAATAACAATCAAAATAAGGGTGATCTGGTGGACTTAGGTATTGGCTGAAAATGAGTCTGGCACATCTTATCCTGTAAATAAATATTATTCATCTTGGAAACTTCCATAAATAATATGTCATAAATTCTCGAGTAAGATGCTGATGCACCTGGGATAATATCGGATTAAGATAACTCTTAAAGAATTGTCATAGAATTACTGCTAACTGATGTAGAATTACCACTAAATGATTACAGTGTGACTTGGACTAATTAGGCGCAGCGTATTTTATTTTAAATCAGCATTATATCTGGCCCAATTTACAAATACTATTTCAGAAACCTTTACACTATTATAATTTAATACCTTACTATGTAACAGTGTTGGAAGTAAATACCACTGAATGATAGGCTCACATGATGCTATGATGAGCCACCAGCACTTCCTCAACCATCTTTAAATTGGACAGAAACAGTCCATGTGCAGCTTCTTTTGACAAATAAATATCCCAAGTAAATATTTATTCTTCCAATATGTGTAGCCTCTTACGACTGAAAATTATTTTATAATGCATGTTACACTGTTACTAATAAATGTTACACTTTTACTAATGCATGTTACACTGTTACTAATAAATGTTACATTTCCTTCCTTCCTTCCTTCCTTCCTTCCTTCCTTCTTTCCTTCCTTCCTTTCCATGGGGCTGGAAAGGATCTTAGAAGTATCTTCTAATCCAATACCCTGCCCAAGGCAGGAGTCTTTATACCACCCCCAGACAAAAGATGGGCTGCATCTCACGAGAGTGCAGTTTGGAAAACAACTAACTCTGGCTCATCAGAAGGGCTTTAAACTAAAAATGGAAAGAGAAGATAATATTTAAGACCAGACTCCATGCATAACCCCAAGACAATAAATCAGACAAAGAGAAAGGGAGTGATGAGAAGGAAGGGAACTCAGCTATAAATCAAAAGACATAGTAAGCAAAAGGAGTCAACCATAACTAATATATACTAACTCTCAGAGTTTGGGGAACAAACAAGTAGAATTTGAAGTCTTAGTAGATGAGGGCTGGTATGATATTGTTACCATTACAGAAACTTGGTGGGAGGTCTGGTTCAGTGATCCACAATAAAGTATAACCGACTGAATAACAAATATGGAATGCTCTGTAAATCTAGATAAGGTGATTACTTTAAAATGTGGACTAGATTTAGAAATAAACTCTACAGAATTGGAAGGCATTCAGAGCTCTACCAGAGCTTTTTAGAAGGAGACAGAGAATCTAATTTTGGTTTCCCATCAATTATCCATTCTCCAGGCTAAAGTAACTTGCAGAACATGCACTTTGCAAGACAAAGAGAGCAATTTCTCCCTATACCAAAAGACAAAAATGGCTAAAAACAGCTTTGTACATAAAATACTACTAGCGTAATAAGGAAGTAAAGAAAAAGAAATTCTGTATAATTCAGAATATCTGAATTTTTTTTCCCTTTTTTACTTGTTCAACACCTTGTCACTTACCTCCTGGGCTTGTTGAGCATTTCCTTCTTTAACCTTACTTGGCTTGGTTCTTGCTTCATATTACAGTTAAGTAGCCTGTCTAACCTACACAAACTATTGTTAACCATGATTTATGGAAACAAAGCAACTTCATACCATGAAACTATTATCCCAATAAGCCGTAAAAGTCAGTATAAAATTATAATAATTAAGATAGAGGTTTAGGAATGGAGAACCACGCTCAAATCCTTTCACCTGTGAATGACTATCAAACAGTCTCTCTTGATCCAACCTATTTCACAGAATTGCTGTTGTAGGAGAACATATGAAAAAGGAGCATTGAGTTAATGAAGGAAAGGCAGAGCATAAATATAATTAATAAATTTTAAATTTGGTCATAAATTGTTTCATTAAAATATTTGCATTTTATTGAGAATTCTGAAGTCAAATCTTCTAGTTTCTTGCTTGGGACCATGCCTACATTCTCTCTCTCTCTCTCTCTCTCTCTCTCTCTCTCTCTCTCTCTCTCTCTCTCTCTCTCTGTGTGTGTGTGTGTGAGAGAGAGAGAGAGAGAGAGAGAGAGATAAATATTTCCCAGGCATACCCCACAAGTTCAAATCTCGGTAAAGGTATGGCTAGTTGAAGAGAGCAAAAGAGCTTGAAATAGATCTATACTAGCTGCCCTGAGTCCACTGGAGAAAGATGTCCTAGAAATCCAAATAAATAAATAAATTAGTATAATATTAATGGTAATTGTTAAGATTGAATGGGACTCTGTTTTATTTGGAATTAAGGGAAGAAATATTGGGAAAAATATAACAAGGGAACTCAAATTAATAGATGTATACAGCTGGCATCATAATGATTTCACCATTTGCCCCTTACTCTGGTTTTATAGGAAGGTTGTGAAAATATTTACATAATTCTGATAACACAAATGCTGATGATAAGCCTGGTAATTAAAATATTTTACTGTTAAACTTAATGGCAGGAATAGAACTTTATTTATCCCATCAATCTTAAATCACACTCCAATCTTAAGTAAAAGGTTGTGAATGACTTGGTATGTTTCCAGTAAACCTATTACATTCTTGTCAAAGTAGGAAAGAGATGAATAGAACAAGTCATAAATATCTCATATGAACAGGGACAAATGTCTTCTGCATAAATGCCCATAAGTATAAGCTTGGCTTCAACAATTAAACAGAGTGGAATCAAGTGGTCTCAGCCTATCAAAGCAAGCCATGAAAGTAGGCTGTCATCTTAACTGGCATTATTCCAGTCTTCTTTCTTCAACAATCCCTTTGACAATGAGTCCTCACCTTCTCTACAAAAAGAGAAATATTAACAAGTGAATGGAGGCTTCCTTGGATAAGGGTGACCTGATTTTTCTGCTGGCTGGAATTAGAAGCATGTTGTGCCTTTTTTATGCTTGGGAATATTATGCTGAACTGCAACTTTTTGGTCCTTGACTGGGGGCTTTGATTGGATGGCAATTGCATTTTGGCATGTTGTTTCTTGACAGAAGATGAGATTTATTGTTCAGTTTTACCAGGATAAGAGAAAAGGCTTTCTTACTGTTGTGATTCCGTCTGAGGCTCCTCAGGGAACGGCTGAACCTCTGCCGGCTCCCTGCTCAGAGGGGGAGGATGAGGAACAGGAGGAGGAGGCCCAGGCAGAAGGGGAGGAGGAATATCAGGCCGAGGGAGAGGGAGAACAGCCAGAGTCCCCCGGGGTGGAGCTCTCCCCAGCAAGCAGCCTGGAGTCCTTAGATGAAAATGCTCAAGCCATCATCGATCACAGGCAGAGAAGAGCAGAACAACGAAGGGGACAATTAGCCAGGTACTTCCAGTCCTAAATAGGTAACAGCTGGGTTTGGGTGTGGTTCTCCCCAGAAAGGCTGAAAAGGCAGACCCACCCTTCCTATCTTGTGGAGTAGTATCTTTGGGAGTCCTGGGACCTGGCTGTGATCTTTGGCGTCTCTGATTCTGACTTGTGGCCTTGAAGGCTGAAACCTTGGGGGGAAAGGCGTGGGGGCTTATTCTCTACAGTGGTGTGTGTGCCAGCAAGAAGTCTGCTGTATTGTCTGGCCATCAGGACTTTGCTGTGAAGCCTCATAGCCTGCCTGTTGGGAAGAACAGGTTTTTCTCTGTGTTTATTTTTCAAACTATAAAGTGCTTTTGCTTTTACCAGCGTGTCTGGCTGCTTTTTCCAGTTGGTGTTGAAGTCTGGGGGCACCTAGACAGAACACTTACTATACAGTGATCCCTCGATTAGCACGGTCTCGATTAGCGCGAAACGCTGCAATGCGGTTTTTCAAAAAATATTAATTAAAAAATAATTAATAATAAAATAATCAAAATAATAATCAGTCTTCTATGTTTCTATGTTTCTATAAGTCCGCGCTAGTTCTCTCTCTCTTTCTCTCCCTGTTGCCGGCGTGGTATATGAGAGAGAAAGAGAGAGGCAGAGGTCGGGCGCATTACCGGGAGGTGGAGGCGGCGTGGGGACGCTGGGTGCCGGGGACACCGAGGAGGGGGTGGACGTGGCCTCTCAGCTGCAGAGCCGAACAAGGGCGGAGGCAACGGCGGAGTCCGGCGCTGGGGCCATGCGGGGCCGCTCATCCAGGGGGGCGTGGACTGGCAAGTCGCCCTCATTTCTCTTTCTTTCTCTCTCTTATACCACACCGGTAACAGGGAGAGAAAGAGAGAGAGCGGAGGGCACCTTGCCGGTCCAGGCCCCCCTAGATGAGCGGCTCCGCATGGCCCCAGCGCCGCCCAGGCAAAGGGGAAACCCCAAGATCGCTTGCCGCTTGCCGTATTGCAGCGAAGGAGGCGAAGCAAGGCTCCAAGCTGCAATACGGCAAGCGGCAAGCGGCAAGCGATCTTGGGGTTTCCCCTTTGCCTGGGCGGCGGGAAGACCAAGGGAAGGTTCCTTCAGCCGCCCAACACCTGATCCGCTCCGCAGCGCGGCAGCAGCGAGGAGCCGAAGATGGGGTTTCCCCTTTGCCTTTACCCCATCTTCGGCTCCGCGCTGCGGAGCAGATCAGCTGTTGGGCGGCTGAAGGAACCTTCCCTTGGTCTTCCCCACCGCCCACACGCAAACTCCACCATCTGCGCATGTGCGGCCATGAAAAAAATGGCACGCATGCGTAGATGGTGTTTTTTACTTCCGCACCACTATAACGCGGAAATCGATTAGCGCGGGAGGTCTTGGAACGTAACCCCCGCGCTAATCGAGAGATCACTGTATATGCTTACACCTAAACTATGTAGCAATTTGTCTCAGTGAGACAGACTGAAATCCTTTTAGGAGATGCAGCTGATTCTCATTATTGATAGTAGTTATGTTTGATAAAGTTGCTGCAAAGATTAACTTAGTGAATACTGAATTTCACTTGGGAAAGTACACCTCAAGCGATTCACCGCTCTGCATCTGTCTGTATCAGGAATATTGATTTGGGAATGTTACAAATATATAACAAGGATCAATTCTAGTCCTCAAATGGATCGATCAAGTTCTTATTTTTAGAAAATTCTTCATTCCACAAAGGACATACATTTTGGGAGACCCTACCTGCTTGTAGTGTTAACGTGTGTGTGTGTGTGTTTATTTAGAGGTCTGTATTTATTTGCACTTATGGAATTGTTATTAAGTTTTTTCCTCTTGAAAATATCAAATGTACTTTCAGCCTATAGGAATATATTTTCTGAATGTGGGAAATAAGTGAGGCCAAGCTTGTTGTTTGTATTTCTTTGAGAGAATTCTAGGGAATACCAGTCAAAAAAACATCCCAGAATAACACAGTGGTAAACCACTCCTGTACTACTGCCAAGAAAACTAAATGAATGTATCCTGAAGCCACCAAGAGTTTAGATTGATCTGAGAGAGACTTTACCTTTTTCTGGCATAGATTTTAAATGATATAAGGCAGCATGAGTGATAAAATATTACAATTATAATGAAATATATTATACAATATAAAATATAACCTTTTGTTCTTTTGACCATTTTTACAATTATTCTGGAGTGATTTTTTAAAAAGGGTCTATTAATATTCATAAATTTAGCATAATATGTTGCTTAACCTCCCAAATTCATGCTCACTAAAGAGAAGTTTCTAATAGGAAACACTACAAGCCAGTGTGATTTAGTTTGCATGTCCTTGCACTTATTTGTTAGCTTCCCAATAATAGCACTTTGATATGACAGGTGATGCCATTGCACCAGTAAGGAAATGAAGCAAGCTGAGAAAGCAAAAAGAAACTATCTGGTGTGCCAATGATACAGGGGGATTCTTGTTGTTGGCAGCCCCTGAGGATACCATATTTTGGATCTGCAATATTGGGTACTATTAATAGATGGAACTGGACAACTAGATTAGCATTTATTAAAATGTCTAGCAATTTATCAATTTCATAAGATTCTTTATAAGACTCAGATTTTCATAAAAAAATAAACTGTGCCCCCATGTTTTTAGTAGATGGCCATTATATCATATCTTGGCTTTCTCTTGCAAAAATCCCTAATATGTAAATAAAATGTCAAAGTCCAATGTTGTCTTGTGGACACTATTAACTGCCCAAATAAAGTTTTCCTTTGGAGGGAGGAGGAGGATAGTTTTTGTTACAAAAAAAATATCTTGATCTGATTTGAAAACTACCTGACAATTTTTAATCTGGCACCTTTGTCTAACTCTGAACATATCAATGATGGGCTCTGATGGAATATTGCAGCTGAAAGTGAAATGCTGTACCACCTGGAATCCAGATGAAGAATGCCTTTGAAAGTTTAATCACAATCATATTGCACATTACATACTTATCTACTTGTACTATTGAAGAGAGCAAAGAAATGAAGCTATCAAGCAAAGTGGGAGTTTACAGAGCAAAAGAAATGCACACCTTTGGGCATCTTGGGTGTTTGATGGAATCAAAGAGCTAAGAAATGTCCTATTGTTTCAATGTGTCTGCCTGTGTTTAGATAGCACTTTCCAAGCATTCTGTTCCCTATTGATCATATTAGCGCTTTGGAACATTTTGAAGAACACTAGTTGTTGATGCAGTGTGATAAACCAATGGAATTTAAGACAAAACAAAACATTTCTGATAATCATGTTCATCAGCTCCTTTTCTTTTGCTTGAACTCTGCAAAAGTATGGAAAAAGAAGTTTGGCTATATAAGTCAATCTATCATGCAGAAGTTCCAGTTTTCCAAACACAATAATATGGTGATCCTTTGCATATATGAACAAGTATAGCCTATGTGTTCCAGCCTTCCTCAGCCTCCTTCATTCCAGATGTCTTTGGATATAATTTATCCACAGAATGTTGTCTTCTCTTTAAAAAAAATAGTTGTTCAAGTTCTGGCTGTGCAATAAGGCATTAGCTAATGTGGATCCAATTTCCCCCCAAAGTGTATTGGTATATTAAGCTATCCTTTCTCAAGAACCCTGTCACTGAGGAATAATTATGATTTGGTAGTAGTTATCACAGGCCTCTACATTCAAGAAGGATTTTTCATAGTAACTTTTATTAAAAGGAACAGATTTCACCACTAAAACAGTAAGAACACAACAGATAGATGAATTTCCAACTAGAAGGCTTTAAGACTTCCAACTACAAGAACCTTAATAAAGAGGAATAGTGCTTACTCTGCACTTAATTGCAAGCAAACAGCTTCATCCTTTTGTGCTTCACATTTAATTTTATCAACCCTTGGCTTATTGAGAAATGGAAAGTCTTTGTGTATTCTTTTGTGACACAAGAGAAACCGATTAAGTAATTTTGTGATGTTTACTTTTGCTTAAATTACTTCTGTTTTCACGCTCCCTTTTCAACAATAAAATTTAATGGAGACTTTTTCCCAATTTAAAACTTAAAACCCCCCTCAATCTCTTGCCAGCTTTTCTTTTTTTTAAAAGAAATATTTCTGTAGGAACCTAATTGATTTTAAACAAGACATGATTGAAATGTTTTAAATCCTGGCCTTTGCAAAAATTACCGCCATGCACGCTGAATAGTAACAGATGTCCTGCATAAACTTAAAACAACAACAACCACACTGACCTTAACAATATTAATTAATTGTAAGAATGGCTAACAAAGAAGGTTGAATGAATGAATTCTTAATAAGTGGGAAATTCATAATCACTCATATGACAACTGAGAAGTAGTAAATTGTAGTCTAATTGTGTATATTTTATTTATTCCAATTCAAAGATTAATACTTGATACTAAAAGGACATTTTTTAATTTTCCATTTAAAAAAATGGATTATTTTTGTCACTCCAGTTTCGTATGAAGAGCATATTGGGAGCCATTAACATTATTAAGTTACCACCCCAAATATAAAGGAGTTATGTCAGTTTTTATAAGTCTGAAGATGGTCCAATTTTCCAATTTTCTTTCTATTATTTATACATGATAGTTTATGGATTAATTCACTAGAAACGATAATATGCCTGCTGTGACTATTGGAGGGAATTTACCAAGCATCTTGAATCAAAGGCAAGAACAGACTGAAAACCAATAAAGATAGATGGTAACTACAATGGTCAACTTAGCTATGTAGCAGTCTTCTTCCGTACCAATTGAAAATTGTAGATTCATTAAACTCAAGCCTTGGGTCACTGAAAAAAAGATCGCTTGCACATGTAGCATGATAATAACTTATCAAGTTATCTAGGAACACACAAAGACATGGAAGCCATCTGAATATAGCAAATAATGCAAATAATGCAACAGATCAAGTACAACTCGGTAGTGATTTGTTCAGAACGAGTGAGTTTCTTGGCACTGACCTGTTATAAAGTATATTTGTTTGAGTTGAAAAAATATTCAAATAGCCCTAGCAATTATATAATAGCACTATCAATGTTAATTTAAGGATAAAGTATCACCCTAAAAATATTAAATCTAAATCTCAGCAACTTGCAATTTAATTATTTTGATTATTGTATTATTTTGACAATTGTTAATATCCAATTTTTAAATAGTAATCTTTGTATTTTGCAATGGTTCATTAGAAATCCCAGCTATTTATGCAGTATGCAAAGATGATGGTGGGCATGTATATTTAAATACAGTGGTACCTCTACTTATGAACTTAATTCGTTCTGTGACCAGGTTTTTAAGTAGAAAAGTTTGTAAGAAGAAGCAATTTTCCTCATAGGAATCAATGTAAAAGCAAATAATGGATGCAACCCCATTCCAAAAGTCACCCCTTGCGCCACTGGGAATCCCCGCCTCCGGAGCGCCCATTCTTGCATTGCTGGCATTCCCCTGTGCCTCCCCTCACTGGGAAACCCCATCTCTGGAAATCCCAGTACTTCAGCTGGCAATGGAAGTCCGGAGGCGGGGCATCCCAGCAGTGGCGGCTCGGGTTTGTAAGATGAAAATAGTTTGGAAGAAGAGGCAAAAAATCTTAAACACCGGGTTCATATCTCGAAAAGTTCATTCATAGAGGCGTTCGTAAGAAGAGGTACCACTGTATATTCAATTACGTAATGCAAAAGCCATTTTTCCAACCAAAGCAATGAAAATGTGTTGTCTAGCATATTTCCCAGATCAGAGATCTTGTTTACTCACACATAAACATTGCATGGAGTCTTTTTTTTTACTGTAATATGATTCTAATAATGAAGCAACAATACGAGCAGGACATTCTGTACATGGTTTGTTTGTTTGTTGTTTGGACCTGCAGATTTCTTAGCACTAAGATGAGACAGCTGAGAACTTTTCTTCTGGATTGATGCAATCCAAGTAAACTTCTAAAATAATTTAAAGAAGTATGCTAAACTTACATATTTGATACCTTAACTAATAACAAACTCTGTTAATCAGGATAAGGCTAAGATGTCCGTTTAATATGCTTTCGTTGACATAAAAATCAAAGATAGCATTTGTGTTTATTTTTTTAATTATGTGTTTTCAAATTAATCAGTTTCCTTTCTCCCTCCCCAATCCATTATTTCCCCAGACAGCTTGTTAATAAATTTTGGGGAAATAAAACTACCTCCTGTATTAGACTTATTAGACTTCCATCCTATACTGTATAGGTTTGAACTCAGTCCCACTGATTTTATATGATGCACATTTGATCTAGATTACTCTTCAAAATTGAACAAAACCAGTTAATTTTTAGATTGGGGATTGCTTGCAATTTTTTTAATGTTAATTAGATTTTGAAGTATTAAAAATATCAATCTTTTCTGTTTAATTCTCAAGAATATAACTAGGGTAGTTACCAAGAGTGATGCTTAGCTCAAGAACATTTTTAATGTTTTCAGCACTGAAATGGATTTTGTATGGATTTGCAGGGTGTTCTATGTTAAGTCAGTCTTTGTATCAGATTGAATAAAACATACATAGCAATAGCTGTGAGTCCATTCAGAAGAGTTACCATACCTTTTCAGTGGTCAGTACCATACCTTTTCAGTGGTCATTGTGCAATTAATCTATGACAATATATGTAAAACTCTATCTATGAAATGTTTGGCCAAAGGGAACTATTTGTGCTCATTTTCTAGAAAATGGCAATGGTTTAAGATTACAACAAAAGATAATTTGTTGTATTAGTTCTGCCATTTTAATGGAATCTTGTAAATTGGATAAAATATCAATAGGTGGAGAAGAGTTTTTTCAGGGAAAATAGTATGCCATAATGTTGATAGACTCTTGTTCTGACAAGTAACATTATCTTCTACTTGATTTTTTAAAAAGGAAAATATTGTGAAAACCTTTACTATCAGATGTCAAATCTCTCCTGATTCTATTACCTTGACTTCTTATGATTTCAAATGCATAACTTTCAGGGAGAAGATAGAATTAGGAATGAACAGGTTCAACACTGATAAGCAACTGGTGCTTGTGCTGTGTGTCTGGGAGTCTGATACAGAATTTCTTGCTATTAAACTAAACCTATTCTTTGTGTAAGATAAGACATTTCTTGGGACAAGTCTACACTGAGATAGGGACAGTGGTATGGGTAGGGAACTGCACAAATGTTTAGCAGAAAGCAAGGAAGGTTGTTTGTTTATCTTTGCTCACTTTTCAGCCAAATTTTTCAGCTTCTGGCTATTCGAGGTTTAAGTTGCTGTTGAATTCCTAATATTTATCTACACACCAGGCATTCAACCACACTGACTGCACTGCCAAAAAGACTTCAGCATTTTTGCAAATGGACCACCCTGCCAGTGGGTGAGGTGTGTAATTCAGTCTCAAAGAAAAGATGTTGTGCAGGGGCTGCTTATTATGTTGAAGTGTGTGTGGTTTTTTAAGGGAGGCAATACTTGGCAGTTCACAAAAAAATATAAAACTTCTTTTGACTTGGAAAGGCCAGGCTGACTTAATTCCAGAGTAAAGGATCTGCAGTTCATTTTAAGTGTTCGTATTAAAAGTAAAGCATCAGTGGAGATCTTGCCTGCCTTTGAAGTTTATCTTCTTAACCTGGACATGTGAAGAATAATTTTCATTTCTTCCTAGCCTAGAAATTTATTCTCTATAGCTGAGTATAAAAGTAACTGGAATACCCCCAAGACTGAATTATATATATTGAATTTCCCATGCATCTACATACCCTTTCTTTCTGATATTGCTGACCCATTGCATTGATACATATATCACCATCACTGACTTCTGCTCCATATCAGGTTTAGTTTAATAGCAAGAAATTCTGTATCAGACTCCCAGAGACACAGCACAAGCACCAGTTGCTTATCAGTGTTGAACCTGTTCATTCTATCTTCTAATTCTATCTTCTCCCTGAATGTTATGAATTTGAAATCGTAAGAAGTCAAGCTAATAGAATCAGGAGAGATTTGACATCTGATAGTAAAGGTTTTCACAATATTTTCCTTTTTAAAAAATCAAGTAGAAGATAATGTTACTTGCCAGAACAAGAGTCTATCAATATTGGCCAGTATTTGTCTGTATGGGTCTGGAAGTTTCATAAAATCTCAACTCTGTTATTATCCCTTACTTGCTATGGAATCTCCCAGCTGGAGTTGGGAGGTCAATTACTGTGCAGATATTTCTGATCACAGTGACAACAACTTGATTGTCCTGTTCAGTGTATGCTTTCCTACTTACATCTTTTATCCTGCCATGTGTTGGACTGTTTCTAAGCTCTTTCCATGTATTGGACTGTCTCTAAGTCTTTTCTGCATAGTTTGCATCTCAGGTGCTGCTGGTGTAGTACACCAGCATCTATGGACTACACTTAGTGCTCAGTTCTGTTCTTGTGCTGCTATGATTAGTGCCTCAATGCTGTCTTTTAATCCACTCCTTTCAAGCCACTGGTAAAAAATTTCAGTATCAGCTACCACAGGTATCTATCATTGCATGCAGGATCTTATCTTGCACTTCTGTTTTATCTTCCTACCATATCTCCTTAGGTATTTTCTCACCTTTGGCTTTATTCTACTGATCTGTTCTTGAATGCTTTGGGTTTCATCCAAGCAGTTTGATACTCACTAGACTCCTCACTTTCTGGCAGGTGTTCAGTCTCTAGGTCTTGGACTTGGGGTGGAAACTTCTGTATGATGTGAAGAGTTTCTGGGTCTTCACATCGGCAGCCTCGCTGTTCTTTTCCCCCCAGCTTACTATGCTGACACGTTATCTGAGGTATCTGATGACTGGTACTGTATACAGGTTGATGGCTGGCTCTTTATTTGTTTGATCCTTTGGTGGTACTTGGATGTTTCTATCTTCTTTTCCTCCTCAAAGTGGTTCCCATGTGACTATGGGATTAATAAAACATAATGTAATTGAATATGAATAGAAGGTAAGCAATTAAAATGGGAAAATTAGATCGAAACCTATGTAGTTAAAGAGGCAGTACATAGTATATAAAAATATACCTAGAAAGAATAATATGGATAGTAATATGGATATAGAAAAAATATAAAATTAATAGTTGTACCGTAAATTAAGAGAAGTTAGAGAGAGGAGTTGCTTATGTGTTAGCCACAAAATGGATTACAATGGATAGGAAAGAAGATGATATAGAGAAGAGGAGAAGAGAAGAAATAGTGTAGAAACATAGAAGTCTGACGGCAGAAAAAGACCCCATGGTCCATCTAGTCTGCCCTTATACTATTTTCTGTATTTTATCTTAGGATGGATATATGTTTATCCCAGGCATGTTTAAATTCAGTTACTGTGGATTTATCTACCACGTCTGCTGGAAGTTTGTTCCAAGGATCTACTACTCTTTCAGTAAAATAATATTTTCTCATGTTGCTTTTGATCTTTCCCCCAACTAACCTCAGATTGTGTCCCCTTGTTCTTGTGTTCACTTTCCTATTAAAAACACTTCCCTCCTGGACCTTATTTAACCCTTTAATATATTTAAATGTTTCGATCATGTCCCCCCTTTTCCTTCTGTCCTCCAGACTATACAGATTGAGTTCATTAAGTCTTTCCTGATACGTTTTATACTTAAGACCTTCCACCATTCTTGTAGCCCGTCTTTGGACCCGTTCAATTTTGTCAATATCTTTTTGTAGGTGAGGTCTCCAGAACTGAACACAGTATTCCAAATGTGGTCTCACCAGCATTCTATATAGCGGGATCATAATCTCCCTCTTCCTGCTTGTTATACCTCTAGCTATGCAGCCAAGCATCCTACTTGCTTTCCCTACTGCCTGACTGCACTGTTCACCCATTTTGAGACTGTCAGAAATCACTACGCCTAAATCCTTTTCTTTTGAAGTATTTGCTAACACAGAACTGCCAATACAATAGTCAGATTGAGGATTCCTTTTCCCCAAGTGCATTATTTTACATTTGGAAACATTAAACTGCAGTTTCCATTGCTTTGACCATTTATCTAGTAAAGCTAAATCATTTACCATATTGCCGACGCCTCCAGGAATATCAACCCTATTGCACACTTTAGAGTCATCGGCAAATAGGCAAACCTTCCCTACCAGACCTTCCCCTATGTCACTCACAAACATATTAAAAAGAATAGGACCCAGAACAGACCCTTGTGGCACACCGCTTGTAACCTGACTCTGCTCAGAATACTCGCCATTCACAACAACCCTCTGGTGTCTATGCTTCAGCCAGCTGCAAATCCATTGTAGATAGAGAAGAGAAGGATAGAAGGAGGGAAGAGGAGGAAGGAGAAGGGAGATGAGGAAAGATGAGGTTGAGGTGGAGAATGAGAAAGATAGAGGTAGAGGGACGTAGGAAGAAGGGAGAAAAGGAGAAAGAAGGTAGAGGAAAGAGAAGGAGGTAGAGGGAGGGGGAATGGCATGAGGTTATATGAGAAAACAGATGGGCAACCAGATTATGGAAAGTTCAAGATTAGGATGTTTATTCATTGTTTATTGGTTAGTAATGTATAACAATGTTAATATTTGATTTGATATGATGTTATGGAATATTTACTGATGTTTTTACAGAGTGTGTTTAAAAAAAATGAGAAGCCGGGGGGGGGGGGATAGCTCATAGGAAATTCCAGAAAAGGGGAAGCAGCATATGCTTTCAAATGCCTTCCAGGGAGTGCATGTCTTGGTTTTCTTTTGGAATAGCAGCAACAGTGCGCTTTTCCCAATTTCTTGGGGGTTCACTGTTGCAGGCGGTGGGGGAGGGGCTGCCACGGAGAAAACTTGCCCTGATCATTGGATAACCAATCCTCACCTCTTTTGGTTGCACATAGAAGTCAATTTGCAGTCAGTGTAACGTCCACAATGGATGTATAAGTTGTTAGAAATATTTACATTAAATGGATCTCAAAGGCAATCCTTTGCTGATTAAATTTCAATAGCCCAGTCTATGAGTGAGAACCAACCTTTTCTGTTTTTTTCTAGTACCTTTCTTTCCCTAAGTGCTAGTGCTATTAGCTATTTAACCACCAAGAACTTCTGAGTTTAAATTACATTACTTGATTGGAGCAGGATATCTATGTAGGAAACCGGGCCCTTCTTCTCAGAGCATTAGGTTGGAATTGCTGTGTTTCCAGAGATGGTACACTACGAAGAGTATAGCGGGGCTGGGGGAAAACAAAGAAATAAATGTTAAGTGCTTGAATATTTGTCATTTATGGAAGATGGATTTGAAACTGTTTTGGCAAAAACAGCACTTGGTTTAAAGCTTTATCTATTTTGTTAAGATAAGAATAGCTTTTAAGAGCATATCTTTAAACTAACATAAATCGGCAAGAGTCATTTCTAAATGTTGGCTAAGAAATAAGGCAGACTTCAAAAGCTTTGCAATTTACTTAGAGGAATTAAATTATTTTACCAGTTTCTTTCAACAAATTACCTAATGTAATTAACTTCATATTTGGATAGAAGATAGTTGATGGCTTTTAAAGGTTTAAGTATACTTCATAGAGAGAAAAAGAACCATTAATACTGAAAATATAGAAAGGGTCCTGTTCTGTTCTAAATGTTGTTTTTTTTCCTATCAAAAATCAGATTAACTGTGGACAGCTCTCCTATATTAATATTGTTTTGTTGTCTTTTGTAGCTATAAGCCCATGATTAGGAGTCCTGGTGTTTTCTCTTCGTTATCGTCTTAAATTAGGCCTATTTCTGGAAATGGAGGGCTTATCTTAAATTATTGTTAAAGTTAAAGCTCACATAAAATAAAACTCTACTGTCCTTCTTCCTGCATGGCAAACCCTTTCTCCGTTGTTCTGAACATGTGTTTTTGTGGAGGTACATCTCTTATTAGCAATACGAACAGGGAAAAACAGATAATTAGCATAATTTGTACTGTATCTAGCAGCAGCTTAGAGGTAAAGTCAATCAGTAACAAGCAGGAAAGTTAAGCAATTTAAATATTTTCTGCTTTGGGGGCAGAATTATCTGAAAGTAAGTCTAATTGTGTTGTTAATGTAGTTCAATATAAGAAGCTTTCAATGATTTGGTTGCTATATCAAGTTTTTGTAAGATTCTGGACATTGTTGGAAGAAAGCCATGTTAGTCTATGACAGCGATGTCAAACTTGCAACCTGCGGGCCAGTTGTATCATGCGCTGCCCATGCCCATGCCCGTGTCAGGCTCCAAATAATGTACCCATCATAAATCAAACCTCAAGGCATGCTTTTCCTCAAAGAACAGATTTATTTAGATACAGCATCTTGGTGCTACTGGTGAAAAGCCAGTACTAAAATTCCTGGGGTTTTCACTCCAATGTAAGTTTCAGTTTCTCTGTTTCAAATATATAAGTTTCAATATAGGTTTTCAAAACAACTGTCACATTGTCCAACCAGGATGGGAGCTGGTTGCCTGGGGACATATCTCCTCCTCCTTTTGCAGTCAGCCAGCTATTGGAATATGATTGACTCATCGGTTAGGAATTCTGTTTTGACTGAAGGCTCAATCCTCACTCAGCTCCAAACAGTGTCAAGTTGAATGCATGTCAGAATACCCATGGATACAAACAATCCAACACCCCAATCAAATTCATTCTTGACAGCCAGTTTAGCAAAAGAGAAAAATGTCACAATATATCATGAGACAATGCTGTGATGATATGAGTTTCACAATCCTGGTTTATGGTAATAAAAAAATCAAGACTCTGGTACTTTAGGGATACCTGTGCTTGTCTTCAACCTTAAACAGTGCTTTACAGATACCTGTGTTTCTCTTCAACCTTAAAACAGTGCATTATTTTAATTGTCCTTAGATCTACTTGTTTGTTTTTAAGAGTATTTTGGTTCTTATTATTTTAGATAATTACAAATTATGAATAATACTACAGAAGATTGTTTTCTTTAAAAGCAAGTTTACCACTACCTTTTAAGCTGTTATTCTTTAACAATCTGCCAAAATTATCTCCTTGATATTTTTCTTTTTGTATCTTTGGTTTATTGTCACAATTGAGTCTGGAATTTAGTATAAGGTCATTATGATTTGCATAACCTGACTTGATTTCACACCCATTTTTAATGGCAGTTATTAAGCAAATCACTAAAATAAATAAGCAACTCACATTATCTATTAACAAAATCACTTGGTCGTAAGGGATGTTTTTTCCATAAAATGGGGAAAAAAGTCACAAAACATGATCCCATGACCACAGAATGCTGCAACTGTTTGTAAAAACAATCCTGAAATGTGATCAAATGACTGCAGCAGTTGTAACTTCAAGGACTGGATAGTAAGTAATGTTTTTCAAGTAACTTTTAATAACTTTGAAGTTATTAATCAACTGCTTGTGAATTGGAGGACTACTTGTATTGATCAGTTGGATTCAGTTTAGAGCAGTGTTTCTCAAATAATGGGGTGGGACCCCCTGGGGTCATGGAGCAATGCCAGGGGGTGCATAACCTTGGGAACATGGTTTCTTTGCTGCAGGGAGTAGGGGGTTTTTGCACCGAACAATAGCACACAGCACAGAGCAGGAGATATGAAGTGCAGATAATAAACTCTTAAAAGACACTATGAAAAAATATTTAACAGGGATGAAAAGAAAGAAGGAAAGAGATGGAGATAATGTAACAAATGTAAGTGTCCTGAAAGCTATGACGAGGAAATATGATGAATCATATGTAGCACTTGGCTTCACTGTTACTACGGTGAAAGAAGAAGAAAGACTGGTATATTTACTGTATCTAAAAATGTTGGCAGCAGACAGCATGAATCCAAATAAAGTAAGTTGTCACTTAAACTCTCCAATCACACTGATAAGATGCTTGAGTTTTTTCAACGAAAAAACATTGCAAACTATAATCCTGGCAGCGAGTTGGGGCACGCAAAATGTTTACTTCTTCCTGGGGGACACACGCATAATATAAAATAATTGAGAAGCGCTGGTTTAGAGCAATGTGTTGTGTTCCTTCCCATCGGAAAACTGAAATAGATTCCTATACCCTGATACCCCTTAATCCTCCAGGTGCATTAGACTTTATTTCCCACTATTTCCAGTCACAGTGGCCATTGGGATGGAAATGATATAAATTGTAATGAAGCACGTGAAGCATATGAATTGTTATATTTTCAAAATGCCAATTTATGAATATGTATGTCTGTAGTAATAAGGAAATAAATATTCCATACATACAGAGAACTTTTTTCATGATTTTTTTCCAGATGTATTACTTCTGAGGTTTAATTCAAATGAGTGAAAATTGACACACTCAGCATTCTTAGTGACTGATAACATATTTGCTTTTACTCAATCCAATAATTCATTATTAGGCTAAGCCTAATTTTGTCAAGGTGCAAAATATGCTAATTTTTGCCCCAAGCTAAAGTTCTCTATGACTCTTCTTACAACTTTAATTTTCCCTCACATATTTAATGTTGCTTTGGATTTTTGCATTTACCCACCCCTTGATTAAAGCATTATTAGCCATTCTATTTATTAATCTTGGTCTATTTGCCATGATTTATTCATCCTAACAGGGCACTAACAGCACCAATAAGAAATTTTTGATTTTCAGAACTTCTCTGTTTCTTGTCTACTTCATGCTTTATTCTTTAAGTACCCTTCTATTATTAAAGCCCAGGTTGGTTGGGTATGTCCAGGTTTAATACATTGTTATCATTCTTCTTCCTTCTGTGTAATTAAAAATAATAATTTTATTAAAAAGATGAACAAAACATAAAACTAGCAGAGACAATAAAAATGAAAGGATAAAAACAGAATGTACAGAAAAAGGAAAAGACGTATATAAAAAGAAAAATAGAAAAGAAAGAAAAAGAAGAATATAGCAAAAAAGAAGAAAATAAATATAAAATATAAATGTAAAATATATAAAATACAAAAGTGACTTTCACCTTCATCACAAGTACAATTTTAATAAAGTAATGTCTTCTTTTAAAGTACAACAATCTCTTCATCCTATATCTCATTCTCATCAAGAAACAGATCACTAAAACCTAGCCTTTTAGTCTCAGTCAGATAAATGTACTCAATGTGTAGCCACAAAATCCAACATACATCTTACAATCTTGATCAAATAATCCCCCTTTATATCCCTTCCTTTTTCTTTTAACAGTCTTAATCTTTAACTCCTTCCAGTAATGTCTTAGAGCTTGTTTCCTTTTCATGTTTTTTTTAAATTTCTCACAAAAGCCTTCAGAGATATTAATAGGTTTCTTAAGTTATCCAAGTTGGGTTTTTTTTGTTTGTTTGGTTTGCTATCTGTATATTTTTTCTATTTATTAAAGCATCTTATGTATGTTTCATACATATATCCCGTGTAACATCTTTTTTTCATATTGTTTTTATAGTCTTTAAATCCATTTTTAGATCTTCCTAAGCCTTTCCAATAAAACTAATTCCTATTTGTTAACAGCTAAATGCAGTCTATCTATAATGGCTGACACCTTTAAGATTAACTTCACTGTTCGCAAATATCCTTCAATAAGTCTCACGCTAGGGCATTTTGCTTTATTCTGTTTTAGTAAATCAAAATTAAATGATTCACCCTCTCCCCAAATTAAGATCACAAGTTTATCAACATACAATTTTTTTCATGGCACACTCATAGAAGTTGGTTTAAAATCTGTTTCTTTCGTAAATACTTTATAAAAAATGATGTTGATATTCACCATTACTTTTTTGTTTGTTCATGTCAGTCGAATGTTTTCATTATTTGATTAATATCCAGTGACATCTCTTTGCTGCTGGAAGCACTGATCTACTGAACTACTTCCATTCTGCTTCCATCAGAGGCAATTTTCTCCATTTTTCCTTCTCTGGGGGATTAGAGGATCCTTCAGAATAATGTGAGTGGTGACAGAGGGCTGTAGAGAAGAGAAATTAACAAAAATTCCAGCAAGAGAAAAATGATTAGCAGTCAAACGGAATACATTTTTAAATGCATTTACAGTAGTTGTAAATGCATGAAATGTGAAATACATTTGGCAGTTTATTTCTCTGTGGAAAATGTATAAGCTCAAAGAATCAGGCAAAGTATCAGGACATGTTGCATGGAAGAGAGGTAGCCTCTGGAGTACTAATATGGTTGTCCAGTTAAGGCTTCCCTTCCTGAACAGATGTCACAATGATCAACATTGTGGTCATGTCTACCACAGCTAACTGAATATTGCTCCCTAAACCACAGTTATAGGAATAGTTTCAAGCTGAAGTCTTTTTCGAGTGGAACAGTTGAGCAGCATGACTCTATTGGGAAATGTGTCAAAACTCCAGTTAATCTATATATGCTTTTGTGCCATGACGCTGAGCTCCTGTACATTACTACATTGCCTCCCACAAGTGAATGCTTACAGTTTTACCCTCATGTTTACATTCTCATTTTGGCTGAAGATTGCAGAATAGGTTCCTGGGGTGTCCCAAGTCAGTTGAGCCTTCTGATCTCAGGTGAGCAACTTTAAGTGTAATGAGACATGAAGCGTTTGTAATGCTTTTGGTAGTGAGTGTCTCCCTTTTCAGACCACATGAAAAGATTTGTGCATAGTATCTTATTAAAAAAAAAAAGAGCTCTCTGCTGGAATAATGCTCCATGTGTTCATTTCTTTACAGTCAACTCTGAAAAGAACTCTGTTATGCGATGCTTGAAAAGTATTGCAAGTAGCTAAGAGTACTGCTCAAGTTTCAGTCAACTTTTTGATCTAGGAATTTTGTAACATTGCCTGCCTTGAAAAAAAGTTAATTATATAATTAGGTGGAACAAGTCATTAAAATAAAGCTCTAGCAATAGCTAGGAGATGTAAGATGAAATCGGTATACTTCTAATGTAAATCCTTCCTAAGTAAGCAAGAGTTAGAATATTCAGACAATAAGACATTTCAGTGGCTAAAAGTACAACTTTATGCATATCTACACATACGTAATGAAGTATTTAAGAGGATTTATTTTCTGGTGGTAAAATTGTAGTTTAAGTGAACTAAATTACAAATTATCTGTTTCAGTTCAATTTAAGATCAATCATGTTTCAATCCTGCATAGCAAATATTACCACCACAGGATTTACAAAGATTATCAACTTAGTGATTTTATATTTACATTTAACTTTTTTTGAGAAATTCAAGGAAAAGAATACAATGTTCAAAGTCAAAGTTCGCCTGATTGGTGCTGGATAGTAAAGAGAATGCTGATTCAGGGTTGCACCTTCGAAATTTGGCAATCCATTCCACATTTTAATTCCATTCTCATGTAATGTTTTTGGGCAGAGGGATAGGACCATAATGAATGTGATTTCATTAAAAAAAATGTATTGAAGTTGTTCAGTATACAGTAACAGGTTTATAAACTTTACATAGTACAAAACTAACTGTTCCAAAATTCAGTAGGTTCTACATTTCCCAGAAGAGACAAATTCAGGCTCCTCCCCTAAAGTCCCCCTGGAAGAATGGGATTTAATGGTCTTTTAAAACTTTTAACAGGATAGGGAATACTATAACCTCTGGGGTTTCTATTATTCTAAAGAAGACAACTTGCAATAGAGAGGTGCATTGTTCCCGGGGTCAGCACTTGGAAGAAGAATTTTATGGATGGGGTTTTCTTCATTTTTACTCCTGTTTATTTGCTATCACAATTGTACCTGTTTTATATTACTCAATTAATTCCTAGTCTTTCCATTTATGTTTAGTATTGGATTGTTACGTGCTGTTTTTTATCACTGTTGTTAGCCGCCCCGAGTCTGCGGAGAGGGGCGGCATACAAATCCAATAAATAAAATAAATAAACACAAAAATAGTGTAGCGGCTGGGCATCTGATCTCTCCCATCCCAGTTTGATCTTCTTCCATCCTCTTTCACTGTTCATTTCAGCTTTGCGTGACATACTTACTGGTGCTAGATAATGTCTAGCACGATTTTTGGCAGAATTTATATATTATATATTTCATGTACCACCGCCAAGAAAATAAAGAGGTTTGCTTTATATTTATTGATCTGGGTTTTAGCCCATTCATTTTCATAAGCTGAGAGTGCTCTTTGATATGCTAAGATCTTAGCAATTAGAAGTAATTATGTGATATAAACACTACATTATGTACACTCATATCTCAAATAAAGGAAACATGCATTGAAATAGTTGCATTTGTCCAGACAAATAATTTTGTGGAATCATATTTTTCTGATTAATTTAGATTCAGCATGTATCCTCAAAGGGTCATAGGATTGTCTGTGACTACTTCTCCTTGGCTGGAAAAAAATCCAAAGTCTGCTGTGCTTTCCATATGTTAAAATGGGAATTAAAACAACTAGCAGGGCCAATGCTTTTAGTAATATTGATATTGTTCACAACTGATTCCAGGTTTAGAAAGAAAATTTGACTGATTTTGTTGATGATTTAACAATATAAAATATCAGCATCAGCAAAAAGAATCAGAACACAAAATACAAACTGAGTAACAAGGCCTTATAGATGACCCTCATTCTGTGAAGCATCTTGGAGTACTAATATCTAATGATCTAAGTGCCAAAACCCACTGTAACAACATCAACAAAAAGGTATTAAGAGTTGTAAACCAAATCCTGCTACTAACCAGAGAATACAAAATATTTGTTAGACCAAGTCTTGAATACAGCTCCTCTGTCTAGAATCCGCACTGCATATCAGACATTAATACAATTGAATGTCTTTAGAGATATTTCACGAGAAGACTTCCACACTCTTACCATCAGACTTCAAATTCTGGGCTTAGATACCTTAGAACTATGCCACCTAAGCATAGTTCATAAAATTATCCGCTACAATGTCCTACCTATCAATAACTATTTCAGCTTCAACCACACAATATACACAATAGATACAAACTTAAAGTGAACTGCTGCAAACTTGATTGCAGAAAATACAACTTCAGGAACTGGAATACACAACCCGACTCTGTGCTTTCAACCCCAAACCCCTAAAATTTCAACCTTACACTGTCTACTGTTGATCTCATCCCATTCCTAAGAGGTCTGAGGTCTGTAAGGGGAATGCATAAGCTCACCTGTATGCCTACCATACCTATACCAATGTTCCCATTTATTTGTATTTATTGCATGTATTCAAATTATATATATACTTATACAGTATGTATTATTTAGTATGAGATTGACAAATTAAATGAATAAAAATAAATAAGAATGCTTTAAAGGTGAGGATTTATGTATCTGTTTCTCTATTCACTCATAGCTGAATAGCTATTTAATCATAATACCAACAACCATCCTTTCTTCCCCTTGAAAGGTACCAGATGTTGACTTGCACAATTTATAACTGACTAGCTTAATGTCAAAACAGAACAATCTGGGTCTCTCCACAATTGGCTCAGCCCGGTTTCTAGATGATTTACTTTGTGCCTTTCAGATCTCAGTGCAGACTTTCATAGGTATCTGGAGAAGGCAGCAAATTGCTGGAGGCTTTCTGGGTTTACTCTCAGCCAATAGTTAGTGGATGGACAGGAATTCCTATCTGAGAATTAATTAGCTATAGATGAATTTATTTAGTCTAAGCACCTTTACAGAAGAGATTAAATCCCTTGAAATAAAATGAAGTTCCAAAGGGATTTCTAGAGGAATGCAAAGCCCAAATTAGTTGGTTCAATTGATTTGTTTCAATTATTTGGTTCAATTGATTCACCACCAGGAATTAGTGAAATGCAGTAGATATTTTTAATTTACCAAAAGAAAGTGTTGGAGGTATTTTTCTGGAATCATTTTCTAGACAATTTGTATATGTTAACAATTTAGGGGGGAAAAGAAAAAAGTGAATAGATGAAAAAAATAAGAAAGAAAAGAGAAAAAAGAAAATATTATAAAGAAGTGGTTTTTGATCTTTAAAATGGTTTTAAATGCGTTTATATTTTACCTTCTATAAAAATACAACATAATTTCCTTATTTCCATAATCTACCCTTCTAATTATAAAACCCATAAATAATATCTTTTCTTCATTTAGAAATGATTCCATGAGTGGTTTTCAGTCACTGTGAGATTACTCAGGCAAGACAATTTTGCAGTCTCTGCTATTTCTTCACCAACTATTTCTCCATTATGGGTACAGTGAACCCTCGAGTTTCGCGTCATCAAGGATCGTGAAAGGGCTATTTCGCGAGTTTTCAACCCGGAAGTAAACTCCACCATCTGCGCATGCGTGCCCTTCCACGCATGCATAGATGGTGGAGTTTCCCCGCCGGGCAGAGGCTTCCCTGGGTCTTCCCCCTCTTGCCCCCATAAGACCCCAGCGGCGGCGCGAGCAACGGCGTGGGCGGGCGGACGGCACGCGCGGGGACACCCCAGCTCGGCTCCCCAGCTGGGAAGCGGCCCCAGCAACAGCGTGGGCGGGCGGTGCCCGCACGCTTGGGGACATCGCAGCTCCGCTCCCCAGCTGGGGAGACGAGCTAGGGAGTCCCCACCGCGCACGCGTTGCTGGGGAAAGCGCGCGCGCTTGGGGACATCGCAGCTCCGCTCCCCAGCTGGGGAGCCGAGCTAGGGAGTCCCCACCGCGCGCGCGTTGCTGGGGAAAGCGCGCGCGCTTGGGGACATCGCAGCTCCGCTCCCCAGCTGGGGAGCCGAGCTAGGGAGTCCCCACCGCGCGCGCGTTGCTGGGGAAAGCGCGCGCGCTTGGGGAATCCCTAGCTCCGCTTCCCAGCTGGGGAGCGGAGCTGCGATGTCCCCAAGCGCGCGCGCTTTCCCCAGCAACACGCGCGCGGTGGGGACTCCCTAGCTCGGCTCCCCAGCTGGGAAGCGGCCCCAGCAACAGCGTGGGCGGGCGGGCGGTGCCCGCACGCTTGGGGACATCGCAGCTCCGCTCCCCAGCTGGGGAGCCGAGCTAGGGAGTCCCCACCGCGCGCGCGTTGCTGGGGAAAGCGCGCGCGCTTGGGGAATCCCTAGCTCCGCTTCCCAGCTGGGGAGCGGAGCTGCGATGTCCCCAAGCGCGCGCGCTTTCCCCAGCAACACGCGCGCGGTGGGGACTCCCTAGCTCGGCTCCCCAGCTGGGAAGCGGCCCCAGCAACAGCGTGGGCGGGCGGGCGGTGCCCGCACGCTTGGGGACATCGCAGCTCCGCTCCCCAGCTGGGGAGCCGAGCTAGGGAGTCCCCACCGCGCGCACGTTGCTGGGGAAAGCGCGCGCGCTTGGGGAATCCCTAGCTCCGCTTCCCAGCTGGGGAGCGGAGCTGCGATGTCCCCAAGCGCGCGCGCTTTCCCCAGCAACTATGGAAACTGGCTCATAATATACTGAGGGGAAGCATATGAGGAGCAAGATCCGATATTTTCCAGAAACTTCTGTTTTTGTTTATGTTTATTTATTTTATTTTATTTTATTTTATTTTTGTATTTATTGGCTTCTAAATCCAATGGAATTTAGAGAGTGAATCTATCTAAATATCTGTACCTTAAATTCTAATAGATTTTAACAAAGGAGACCAAAGTTGTCTCATTTTCTTCTGAATACTTCAGCATAGTATGAGACTGTTAAGAACCAATTTGTAACATTAAATAAATGTTAAATATAGAAAAAGTGCTGGAGACATCCTCTCCTATGGGAAGCTGTTTTTTCCCCCAGTGTCTGTGCTACAAATGAAAATCTTAGTCCTCTCATATAGCTTGATCCTCTTGTGTATCATTAAGGTGTTTAAGACAGCCGTGCCCTTAACTGTCCATCTGCATTATTTTCAGTTATCCCTGGCTGCCAATTTTGAAGTGTTTGTGGTAAGTGGATTGGTGCCAAAGTGTTAAAAAACTGAATGTGCACACACATCTCTGAGAGTCCATTAAAGTCATCTTCTCTTAACTATTGCCAAGAGAGTATCCGCTGAAGGCCCTTGTAACAGAAGCACTTTTGAAAATTAACGTCTACTTGGGTAGAGTAATTGATTAATAGCAGAACTCTCTTTTTTTAAAAAAAACAACAACAAATAGTTAAATGCATTGATTTTCCTTCCTAGAGCTCTATAAGGACATGCCTTTTATGCTAGTGGTAGAACACAATTTGTTCTGTTCTTTTAGATTTTAGATTTATTTTTTCTATTTTTGATTTATTTAAATGCAATTTATTTATTTTTGATTTATTTTCTCTTTGTAACAGTTTCACTTGTAAGTTGTTTCTTTGATTACAAATACAGTGATACCTTGTCTTACGAACTTAATTGGTTCCGGGAGGATGTTTGTAAGGCAAAACGTTCGTAAGATGAAACAATGTTTTCCATAGGAAACAATGTAAAACCGATTAATACATGCAAGCAAAAAATAATAATCCCAAAAACGGCACTCTGCTGGGCACCGTCGCCCGGCTGTTACCTTTTGAAACAGCCGGGTGCTTCTCGGCGTTCTCCCAAATGCCGAACCCAGAAGTTCGGCAAAAGTTTGGGTTCGGCGTTCAGGTTTGGGAGGCCTCTGAGAAGCACCACTGCCCGACTGCAACCTTCGCAGAAGAGCCACGGAGCTGTTGGCCAGTCGGGAGGCTCAAACGGAGGTGGGGAATCCCAATAGGGAATTCCATGGGCGGAGCTTTGATGTCACAGAGACGTCCTTCCTGGCCGGCCAAAACATGGACTCCAGGAAGGACCATCCTTCCATCCTTCCAAAGTGGGTAAAATTAAGATGTAAATTGTTGGGGGCAATATGCTGGCTCTGTAAACTGCTTAGAGAGGGCTGTAAAACACTGCAAAGCGGTATATAAGTCTAAATGCTATCCTGGATGTATAGTAGAACAATTTAGCTAAGAAATTATTGGACCAATAATAGCTATGTGAACTTTCATAGCTAGATTTAATTTTAACCTAGGAGTCTCCAATTCTAACATAACTCCAAATCCTGGTGTACTGTACTACCAAATTCCATCTCCTGAAAATAGAAAAGGCTGATTCCTTATATGATTTGAGTTCTAAAATGAGAAGAAAGTTAATATGTTTTTGTTCAAGAAACTAAAAGTATTTAGTTTTAGTTTAATAATAAAAATGCGATTTCTGTTTCCTAGAAAACAGCACATTGATGTAGGAAGCAGTGTGGGAGTAATTCAAATAATTATTTAAGTCTTCAAAAGGTCTTACACTTTAGTCACTATACTATCCTGGTTATTAATGTCGTTTATATGTGTACTTCCATAATTGCACTTTCATAATGGAAATACAAAGATAGCATTTAAGGTTGTATGACTCTCTTGTAGTTTTTCTATGTATAGTTTTAGATTTCATTACTTAGGTAACACCCACACTCCATGCTTCTTATCCAGTTTTATATGAGAAAATATATTTAGAAAAAAACCATGATTTAACTTTGTTTACACTGTATTATCTATATCAATGTGTACTTTGAACAGTGTGTGTTTTTCTTTTAACAGTACTTTTGTATACATATAAACACAAGAGACTTACCAGAAGACTAAGGGATGTTACCATATGCCTGGTGAAAAATTTACTTCAACCTCTTTAACAGACTTGGTTTGTCACTATAAATAAATAAATAAAAATAAAGATCTTTGCAGATTTTCTCCAAAAGAATTGTTCCTAATATGGATGGTTAATCTAGGTTGTGTAATATAGAGCCACCTGCTGGCTGTAGATAGTTGGTGCTACGAATTATGTTTGTCAAAGTAAGTCATTGTAAATTAGACTTTTTCCATAAAGGTTGTAACATGCCTGTATTAATTTAAAAGGTGGGTCTATTTGAAACATACAGTTTAAAAGGGAAGGATCATCATTGTTTTAAAAATTGATTAGGCTTCTGCAGACAAAGCAGGAAACTTGTTCCTGGACAAACCCAGAGCAAGATTTCAAAGTGGGAAGTAAGCCTTGGACTGAATTTTGTGAGATGGCTAAGTATAAAGGGATATCCAGGGATGGACTGCTACCTGGATGGGAGGGAGGGACATAGTGGGGTAGCAAAAATGGAGCTCCACCCCAGAGCACCCCATTTGCAATGAAAGATGTTGAAAGAAAAAGCCTTCCACTGAGGACCTTTATACTGCATGAGCCAAAAAGAGGGCTAAAAAAATATCTATAGACCCTGACATCCTGGACATAAACTGTTGCAACTTGTCTCCTCAGTATGCCACTCTAGAGCACTGGATGTCAAAACAACTAGACATAAAGATAGTTTTTCTCCTCATGCCATCACTCTACTAATTCCCACAGCATTGCCTATTATGCCTAAGAATATTTACTAATATAATAGAGCTGTATTGCTATTATCCTTTTTCATTTTTCCTATTACCTTCTATTGGTATCTTATTATTTATCAAACTTTTCAAACTTCACTCCAGATGGTGAATCAGCCTTCACTGGAATAGGGCAATGCAACTGGCATAAGGCAATGCATTGCGTGCCCTCCAATATGGTTCCGCGTGCCACCTGTGGCATGCGTGCCAGAGGTTCACCATTACTGTAATGTACCTTACAAGTGTTTCCTTTTGAAGAGTGACTGCCTGCAAATGGAAGGGAAAAATACATAATTCTGTCTTTACTACCAACAATTTTTATAACTACAGTGGTACCTCTTTTTACGAACTTAATTGATTCTGTGACCAGGTTCGTAAGTAGAAAAGTTCATAAGAAGAAGCAATTTTTCCCATAGGAATTAATGTAAAAGCAAATAATGCATGCAATCAGAAAACTCATCCCTTTTGCCTTATTACCGCCGGCATTTGGATCTTTGTTTGGGGGCGGAGGGAGGAGGGCGGGGAGACAGTGGATGCTGCCCGGAGGGAGCCTCGTGGATGGATTGACTTGCGTGGGAAGCTGCCTGGCAGCTTGTGAGCCGATGGGGCTTACACCCACCTTGAAAGTTTTCGGCAATGGCGGCAAAGGAAAATCCCTGCGCTTCGGCTTCAGACAAGGCCAGTTGAACTGCAAATGCTGCTTGCCAGGACCCTCCAAAGCTGGCCTGACCTCCACTGACTCCCCTCACCCTCCTGCCCGGCGGGTGACGAAGCATTTGGGGGGGTCCGGCTCAGGGTCCAAAGTCCCCTCCCCTCAGCGCCCCCAAGCCAAGTCAGCAGCTCCCCGCTTCTCTGAGCTTCCCCTCAAAACCCCCGAAGCTGGGATGCTGCCGCCGTAGTTCCATTCCCGGCCTTTAACTTCACATCATAAATGTCTAACAAACTCTCCCCCCCCCTTCTGCAGGTGAGTGGAGATGTACATCTCCCATTCTGTCTGCCGTGCTGCTCCCTGGTCCTTCTCGTGGTTCCATTCTCTAGCAAGCTCTGTTCTCTGCCAAGCTCCATTCTCTGGCAAGCCAATAGATAGATAGATAGATAGATAGATGGATGGATGGATAGATGGATGGATGGATGGATGGATAGATAGAGGTAGAAGAAAGGGGTCACCTCGCCCAGCCACTCCGTCCCCCCTTCGGCATCTTCTGCTGGCTGGCATATGACCGGCTTCCCAACTCTCCTTGGCCGAAAGCGGGTGGACAAGCTGGGCTCTCCCTGCCCGCTTGGAGGGACCTGCGGATGAGCGACGCAGCCCCCCGAAATGCAGGAGAGCGAGAGCCCAAGGGGCCCCAGGTGTCTTTTGCCCGCCCTTAACAGAAGGGGCTGCCTTGGTTTCCCCAGCGAGGAATCGGCCAGGATGCTGCCAAAAGTTTAAAAGAAAGGTTTGAGGGACTTTTAGGAGCTGACATGGATGGATACTGACTCCCATCATTCCCAACTGGGAGGAGGAGGGTCTGCCTTACCGCTTAATGTCCCAGGCCCCCTCCTCAAATACCCCTCACCGCTTTCCAGTCGCTGGAAAGCAAAGGGAAAATCCCAGGCGCTTCGGCCAGCAACAGTCGATGTTAGCAGTCTGGAGGTGGGGAATCCCGGTGGGGGCAGCAAGCAAATGGGAAATCCTGGCAGTGGCAGTCACAAGGCAGGGGAATCCCTGTGGCAGTAAGGGAGCACATGCGCAGTAAGAGAGCACACACACATGGGCTCGGGTACGTAAGGTGAAAATGGTTCTTAAGAAGAGGCAAACAAATCTTAAACACTGGGTTTGTATCTCAAAAATTTTGTATGTAGAGGCGTTCGTAAGTAGAGGTACCACTGAATTTCTATTTTTTTCCTTGGGCCAGCCTTTCTATTTTTTTCCTTGGGCCTTTATGGATTATTGTCATGGCGAAAATAGAGGAAGGTATATTGGATATGTTCAACACTTTGAATTATTTTTAAAAATAACAAAAGCAGGACATAAGTAAGTAAGTAAATATATAAGTAAACAAACCAACAAGAATTGAGACATCGTTTCAATCAGCACAAATATAGCGTATTAATTGGTTAATCAATTAAAACATAGGAGATATTTATAATTTTATCTTTTGAAAATTAATTATCCTGACACATTTGGTTGGTTTTTCTGCATGTTTTTTTAAATGAATAAGAGGGCTTTTTTTTTTAAAAAAAAAATTCTTCCAGAAAGGGATCAGATTTTTTACGTGGTTGCATGTATGGAGCTACAATATCTGTATTGAATAGCAAGAACTTTGCAAACAGTGATTTGCAAATTTTACAATTTTGGTCAAAGCATTTGTCTCATCATGAAATTCTTGATCCCATCTAGGTCATTTTTATTTGAACAATGTGTTATTTTTTATTCATAAATTATAATATGGCAATATCCATCTGCTGAAAATTAAGCTAAAATGCTGTATTAATCTTTTCTAAACTTTCTGAAACCTTTAAACAACATGAGATTACATATAACTTTACAAATGATTTTAATTTTTACAGTCAATAAATGAATTCTGTCACAAGTTCTTAAATGGCTTTTATTGAAGAAAAAAAATGAAAAAAAATTGAGGTTGACCTGTTTTTCTTTTAATTTCCCGCAATAAGAACACTTACTTTAAACACTGCTTTAAACTTGAATTAAGTTGTAGTGTTTTTAATTTTAGATCAAAATATTGTTGGTAATCTGCTTTTAAGGTTATTTACAAGGGGAAAGGGGATTCTTTTAGTCGATCCCATAAACTGAACACTGTTCATTGTCACTTTGAAAATCCAATAAAGCAAATCAGTCCATGAACTTTTGCAAATCTGTTATATAAGAAATAAAGTATTTTCATGTTCTTTTTATTATATGCCAAAACTAGAAAACCTTGAATATTGTGAGGTACAGTATTCCTAAGATGGACTGCCAGTGGAATGGAATATTTATGGTTTTACAGCACAGGTGTCAAACGTGCGGCATCATATTGCTGTCACATGACCGCCTTCTGCTGCATGAATCCCAGCGATTGGTTAGGTCCCACAGAGTTGGCCTTCTCCGGGTCCCGTCGACTAAACAATGTCGTTTGACGGGACCCAGGGGAAGAGCCTTCTCTGTGGCGGCCCCGACCCTATGGAACCAACTCCCCCCAGATATCAGAACTGCCCCCACCCTCCTTGCCTTTCATAAAGTTCTTAAGACCCATCTTTGCCGTCAGGCATGGGAGAACTGAGACATCTCCCCCGGGCCTATACAGTTTATACATGGTATGTTTGTGTGTATGCTTGCTTTTAAAAATGGGTTTTTTAGTGTTTTTTAAATTATTAGATTTGTTCTTACATTGTCTTTGTTATTGTTAATAATGTTTCAGGATGCTTTTTTCCCCTTTGTGGAGCTGTTATGCCTGGGCCACCAGTTTGACACCCCTGCTA
This sequence comes from Erythrolamprus reginae, assembly GCF_031021105.1. Lineage (NCBI taxonomy): Eukaryota > Metazoa > Chordata > Lepidosauria > Squamata > Dipsadidae > Erythrolamprus > Erythrolamprus reginae. The sequence continues at coordinate 129,354,899 of NC_091951.1, forward strand.
GAGTAAGATTTAGAAGTTTCCCTGTTCAAATACAATTCCATGGAGCAGCGGTTACCTTCCGTACTGGTTCAAAAGCACACATGTGCTACAGTTGCACACACTTTTTCACCCTCTGCGCAGATATGGCGATGTCTGGGCAGGTGGGCGGAGTCTTTTGCTGCATTTGCTACCAGTTCTCCACTGGTGGCTGCTGCTACTGGTACACCCGAACTGGTAGCATTTCACCCTTGCCATGGAGGCTGACTGAGTGATTTTGGCCAGTCACTCTCTCCTAGCCCCACAAACTGGGAAATAAACATGAACTCACATCTTGGAGATCATTATTTTTCAAAGCATTCCTGAACTACAAATCCCTCAATGCCAGCTAACATAGCTAATGGTAAGGGATGATTTGGTTTAACACTATCTAGGCAGCCACTGGTTTCTTATTCCTTCCATAACAAACTATTGACAGTTTAATCTTGTTCTGTTTTATCTATAAGTAATCCCACATTTATTGTAATATAAACAAGACCTGCATGCAAGCTGTTGAAAGTTTCATTTGAAATAATAATAATTAAATTAGGCATGGGCGGGAAGTTAAGATTGCTTGCAGTGTCCACTTGTTTTTCTAAAAGATAAACACATCCTAAGTGTATAACTAGAGCTATTACCAATGACAATCTCAAAATCAAATGCAAACTTATTCCTTTTCACTCAGACATAAGCGCGGTTGTGGTCAGACAAAGGTCTTTAGGATTGTAGGCTTAAATTTTGTATTTGTTACCACATTCAATAACTTTTCATGTTTCTTATTATAAACTTCTCTGCTCTACACAGTTACTGTAGCTACCACTCTTCCTTTGACTGAGACATCTGTGTACCTCCACATGAAACAAACATCACAGCCACCAAACATCCTTCCTAAAATCCTTGAACAGTTGCTGTGGACTGTTAGAATTAGCAAAGTTGTTTCTTTTATTTCCCCAAGCCTTTCTTTCTTGTATAAATAAAAAACTAAGCAAATAAATGTTGACTATATCCTTGGAGTAATTACTGACTGGTGTCTTCCAAACAACAGCTAATTACAATTTCAAGCCAATGCCTACTTCCAGTAGAAAATCTGTGATGCAAAAATTTCCCATCAATCCAAAGCAAATAGAATATGATAAATAGAATATACACTATAAATAATTTGGGTGGGTGGCGTCAATCATGTCAGTTTTAATACAATGTGTGAGTTAGCTTTAAAATGTATTTATTGATTTTTAGCTATTTAACAGGATTGTTGTGCCACTTAATTTTACTAAACTGTCTACCATATTTGAGATGCAAAAATAGAGACAACCAATAGATAGTAGGTATGAGTCAGTGTTTTCTCTATTGTTTTGGTGCTAGCTAATGACCATCTGATTTTTGCACTCCATATATGATACTGTATATAGGATGCAGACATTCATCAAGTGTAGATTAATTCATATTTGATAGACAGGTGAACACCAAAGATAAGGATTTTGATCTTAGTTTAAGTTAAAATAACTATTGTAATCCTTGGTTAATTTGAACTAATGAAAAAAAATTGAGGTTTGTCAGATATTCAGCCTCCATAATAATTCTTTGCCATGTGATAAAGTAGCTTACATTTACTAATGGATTATTTGCCACACAAATATGTAATGTATGAATGCTTGAAGACATTATATGAGAAAGAATGTTGAAACGCATGATGAAGTAGTCATAGGCATGGTCTGCAGTGTCATAACTGTACAAGGGGTATAATGGTTACTTTAAATCCTTCCTTCTTTCTTCTCTCCCCTCAATTTTCTTTGAGAGGTTGATAAAAAGATTTTAAAATTGGTTGCTAATGTCATAGATTATATTACTGCATTAACAGAGTGGAACAATTCTATACTTGTTCAGCCTCCTAACTTGACTTACCCTTCCCTAAGGGGTCTCTGAAAACATTATACATAAGGATATGTCAAATAAGATTGGATCCTATAAGTTATGAAGTAAAGAGGCTTAGGATTCTAAGTGGTTTCTGGTTTTTGAAATATTAGTACTCTGTTGGTTTTTTAATTCCTCCTTTCAGCCTTATAGGTTGGTGGAGATTCTCAGTCATCCATGTTATGATTGTGCCAAAGGTGGGCTTTCTGGTTTCTCTTTGAAGGTATTTTGCTTCTCATCCAAGAAGCTTCTTCAACTCTGACTGGATGGTGGGGAATGGAAGGATTTATACTCCTTGTAGACAGCTGGTCATTTGCATTCTTTTAGCAAGTGGCTAAGGTCACCTGAAGGTTAATCTGTGTCATCAGGGTCACCTGAGTGATGAAAATGAGTGGGGAGCCTTTTTGGAACTGTTGAAAGGACTGTGTTGTAGATTAAAGATAGATGATGCCTATCCCACCTCCTGTTGAGAAAAGGCTATTCAATTTTGACTTAGAGAGCCTCTTTGACTTCTCTTTCAAACCAGCAATCCTCTTTGCCAAAGTGCTATTTTTTTTTAAAAAAAGTGATATTTGTCTTTTAAATGCAGATTTATTTATTTATTTATTTATTTATCTATCTATCAGATTTGTATGCCGCCCCTCTCCGCAGACTCGGGGCGACTCACAGCAATAATAATACAATGTAAACAAATCTAATATTTAAGTTTAAGTTAATTTAAATCCCCAATTTAAAAACCAATCATACATACTAACATACCATGCATAAATTTTATAAGCCTAGGGAGAGGGAAAGTCTCAATTCCCCCATGCCTGACGACAGAGGTGGGTTTTAGGGAGCTTACGAAAGGCAAGGAGGGTGGGGGCAACTCTGATATCTGGGGGGAGTTGGTTCCAAAGGGTCGGGGCCGCCACAGAGAAGGCTCTTCCCCTGGGTCCCGCCAAACAGCATTGTTTAGTTGACGGGACCCAGAGAAGGCCAACTCTGTGGGACCTAACTGGTCGCTGGGATTCGTGCGGCAGAAGGCGGTCCCGGAGATATTTGGGATGGGATGCTGAAGCTAGTCCTGATGGGTTTGTTCTCATATGTTGTGCCATGCATTTATGAAGTGGTTGTTTTGTTTCCCCAGTGTACAGATCTTCACATGGCTTACTCATTATTCTGTGAATATCATGTTGCTCAATTTTATTTCTGGGTGATTTATCCTTGGAATGGACAAGCTTTATAAGTCCTTTCCTACCTTTTTGGAAGAATTGCACCTTTCTCTGATCAGAGTTTTAATCTCTGTTTGCTATTTGAGAATTGCAAGTAGAATCAGAGCAGACAATAGAAAAGCAAGAGACTAGCAAAATATTGTTGAAGTTGTAATGATTCCCAAGCTCAAGTTTATCCCCTTGTATCTGTGCTTCTCAAGACTGGGTAGTGCTTCAGGTTCTTTTCCAATACCTTGAACATCCAAGAATGTCTTCTCCAAAAGTTCAAGTTCATTTAACACATTAGCTTAGGAAGCTTGAACTATTCCTTCAAAAACTTACGAAGATGTGTAACATGTATCTTATAACACTTTTCAAGAACTTTTGAAGGGTTTCCAAATCACATTGAGAATTACAACATATTTGGAAATGTTGAAATCAAATTTTATGGAAAGAGACATGGAGATTTGGTAAAAGTTGAAATATATACAATATTCATATTTATGAGACCTGTTACGAAATACCCCAATTAATTTTGTTATTTTCAGAACCTCTGATATAATTTGACACACTAATGAAGTCATGATACTATACTTCATCTCTGACTAAATAAGCTACTCAATTATTGCTTCACAGATTGAATTCATTTTGAAATGTTTTAAATTTATTACAAATGAATTTATAAGCTGGAGAATTTCCATAAACTTGAGATTGCTCAGTACTTTTAACATGTAGAAAAAATTAGACTGGAGATTGGAAAAAAAATAGTGTAACATTGTGGAATCCTGTAAAACTCTCAGCCCTTCAAGGTAAGCCACACAAGGAAAAACATATTTAAAAAATGCTACTGTATTGTTTTAGGATATAATAGATACTTTAAAGTCTGCCAAAGTTCCCTTCTTTCCCCTCTTATACCAAAGAGAATCAAGATAGGGTTATTTTCAGTCCCCAACCCCTAATTGTTCCCCATTTCTCAGATTGATTTTATTTTGTCTTAATGGACCCTGAAGAAGTTCAAAGGCTGATATCCCCTAAAGTGTACAAGACCAGAAGTAAAACTAGCCCCGAGCCCTCCTTTCTACTGTAGAGAGAATCACAGTACTCCCCTTGCTCTCTTTAGTAGTATTGTATTGCTTGTCCTCTGCGTGTGGGAATACAGTGCACTGATACTATACATCAGAGGCTTCCTATTACAAGTTAATAGAAAACATTTGGGGGAGAATAAAGGAACAGGCTGTCTTATTGCATTAATTATTCTACTCTTTTCTTCATATTTCATTTGTTTTAATTCCTAGTCTAATATAATATTTTAAGATACTAAATGTGATCTTGTTTTTGAAGCATTTTTAAAATGACATAAGAAAGCAGATGCTATAACAATCAGGGTTAAATAGGCCACACTCTAGCCTTGTATAAAAACTGCTAAATAAATCTGTCATATTAAGGGACCGTCATTCATATCCTGGATAAGTTGCCACTAATATCAACATCTCCTGGTCAGTGCTGTCATTCCCTAATAGCAGTTTGCTTTGCATCATGCTGCTTCATGCATGGCTACAATAATAACGACTCTGTCAAAATGTGGAATATTTTGTGCAGCACATTAGAGACAAGACTACATAATGTTTATATATGCACAAGAGATTGAAAAGCATTATTTTATATTTATAACATATTTGGGGAGGGAGAGAAGAAGAGGAGGAAGATGAGGAGGAGAGGTCGTTTAGGGCAGTAGGGAGGTTGCTGCTCAGTTCAACAATTCATCATGTTTAAAAATGAAGCCCATCACCTCTGTAAGTAATTGTCTCCTCTAACATCTTTTTAGCCCATGATCGTGTATTGGGTCTGCATTATTCTATACCCCCCCCCCTCTACACAGAAACAATGTGGGTAGCTAAGGAAGGGAAAAATAACAACAAGGGTGAGAAAGTAGTGATAAGTACACCCAAAGTAATGCCTCATAATCCTACTCTGCCCCCTGGAGAGAGAAAGAGGCAACACACAAAAAATAAAGAAGGAACAGCATAAGCTAGCAGCAACAAAGCTAATTACAGGAGGGAAGGAAGGGCCTGTGACACGGGCAATGAGCAAATTGAGCAGCATTATATAAAATCAACTGTCTTCAACGGGGATTTTAACACTATGACGACATCAGTACAGGACTAACGGAAGCTTAAGTTAATTTTACTAGTTTTAAATAAATTTTAATATATTTAATAAATTATGGGTGTGGGCACTCATGCATGCATGATTTTAAAATTTTATAAATTTATATATATATATATATATATATATATATGTTTTGGGGTTTTTGGGTTTTTATGTCGGATCACCCTGGTATATTGAAGGAACGTCACAGCTCCTTTTTGCCTCTAGGCCCAACCCAGGACCATTTCAAGGCAGTTAATTTATTTATAGACGACAACTATATTCTGTATGTGTCAAATGTTTTTTTTTAGCTGGAATTTTAAAATTAAGGGAGACTAGGATGGTCCCATTTCGGCCTTGTTCTGGCCTCATCAGCTAGCCACACCCTTCTTTACTGGGATTCGATCTGGTGAACTCTGCCTTGTAAGGCAGAGAATTAGCAGTTGAGCTATCAGAGCTATCAGACCTGATCCCTTCCAGCTGTGTACCAGGGAGGGCTGAAGTTGTTAGCTTCGTGCTGCTTTGAATATATATATATATATATATTTGTTAAATGTTTATAGCTGGAATTTTTTAAAATTAAGGGAGACCAGGATAGATCTATTTCGGCCTTATTAGGCCTCATCAGCTGGCCACACCCACTCTTTTACTGGGATTCGATCTGGGAAGCTTCTGCATTGTAAAGCAGAGAGCAGATATATATATTTGAATATACAGTATAACTATATATAGCAGCACGAAGCTAACAACTTCAGCCTGATGATGGTGAATGTGATTTCACCGAAACGTCGCATAGACACTCAAAATATTACACGGGGTAAAACCCAAACTCAGAACGATCTACATACATATACCCGTGAAAATCTACGAAAACACACACATATATATGTTTTTTGCTGATACATACAGAATATAGTTGTCGGCTATGAATAAATTAACTGCCTTGAAATGGCCCTGGGTTGGGCCTAGAGGCAAAAAGGAGCTGTGACGTTCCTTCAATATACTAGGGTGATCCGACATAAAAAACATATGTATGTATGTATGTATGTATGTATGTATGTATGTATGTATGTATGAATAATCCTACATGGGAAGAAACCCGAATATACCAAGACCGTCATACCTGTACCCGTGAAAAATCTATGAAAACATATCCTACATGGGAAGAAACCCGAATATATATATATATGTCACATGTTTTTTTTGCTGAATTTGAAAATTAAGGGAGACTAGGATAGATCTATTTCAGCCTTATTTTGACCTCATCAGCTAGCCATACCCACTGGGACTTGAACCTGCAACCTTTGCCTTGTGAGGCAGAGAATTATCCTCTAGGCTACAGTATCCAATCCCTTCAGCTCTGCACCAGGGAAGGGTTACACAGGTCTGCTAAGTCTTCCCAATATCTTAACAGTTTTTAATATCATTGAACGTGGTGCCTTTCATTATTTGAGAGGACATGATTGGTGTTTTTGTTTTTAGAACTCACAGAGCTGGGCAAGATCAAGCAAGTTTGTAGTGTCTTGAAGTCTGAAGGAAATTGAGAATCTTGGAAACCATTGCAAGAATTTCTCAGCCAGTTTATCTGAATTAATTAGGGTAAAATCTCTCTGCATGGTTTTAAAGGCTTCTTTCCATATTTTTCTCTACCTGGTTAAGTTGCTCTTAATGAGATAAGTTGTCAACTGTCTCTTCCATTAAGTGATTTAAAAAAAAAATAAATCAGAGCAATTTGTTCTATCCAAATATAGGATGGGGCATATGGTTTCCGCTTTCACCTTTCAGTCCCAATCCCAGAGCCTTTTCAAGCAATCACTTTTATGGCAAACTATTTTTGTGTTATAAAGGGAAACTAATATATATCTATCTCAAGCTATTTAGTTCTTGTCAGCTAGCCATATCCTTCTGGGCTACTTATATATTACATAGGTGAATTAACCTCTAAGTGATGTGTCTTCCATTTTCTCACAATGGTCAGCTTCCCCGTTCTCTTTCTTTTCCAGCTTCTCCATCATCATCATCATCATCATCATCATTATTTATTAGACTTGTATGCCGCCCTTCACCGAGGACTCAGGGTGACTCACAAAATACAATACAATAACATGTGTACAAATCTAATAGTTAAAAACTCTAAGTTAAAATTCCCTTACATTTAAAAAAACAGTCAACTAACTCAATCACATCCACACATAACATTTAATGGTCAGAAAGAAGAAGGAGCATGATCTAACTGCCCCAGGCCTGGTGACATAGAAGGGTCTTAAGGCTTTTGTGAAAGGCAAGGAGGGTGGGGGAAGTGCAAATCTCTGGGGTGAGCTGATTCTACAGGGCTGGGGACTCCACAGAGAAGGCTCTTCCCCTAGATCCCACCAGATAACATTGTCTGGTCAATGGGACCTGGAGAAAGCCAACACTGTGGGACCTAATCAGCCGCTGGGATTTGTGCGGCAGAAGGTGGTCCCGTAAGTAATCTGATCTGATGCCATGTAGGGCTTTATAGGTCATCACCAACACTTTGAATTGCGTCCGGAAACCAATGCAGTCCGCAGGGTGTTGTAGAAACACGGGTGTATATGGGAAGACCCATGATTGCTCATGTGGTTGCATTCTGCATGATTTGAAGCTTCCAAACACTCTTCAGAGGTAGCCCCATGTAGAGAGTGTTGCAATAGTCGAACCTCGAGGTGATAAGGGCATGAGTGACTATGAGCAGGGACTCCCTGTCCAGATAGGGCCACAACTGGTGCACCAGATGAACCTGGGCAAACAGCCTCCTTGCCACAGCCGAAAGATAGTGTTCTAAAGTCACCCAAGTTGTGGACCCTCTCTGAAGGGATCAATGATTCCCCCCCCAGGGTAATGGACGGACAGATGGAATTGTCCTTGGGAGGCAAAATCCACAGCCACTCCGTCTTGTCAGGGTTAAGTTTGGGCCTGTTGGCACCCATCCAGACCCTAACAGCCTCCAGGCACTGGCACATCACTTCCACTGTTCGCCGAGTGGAAATGGGGTGGAAATGTACAGCTGGGTGTCATCAGCGTACTGATGATAACTCTCCCCATGTCCTTGGATGATCTCACCCAACGGTTTCATGTAGATATTAAATAGCATGGGGGAGAGGGCCGACCCCTGAGGAACTCCACAGGAGAGAAACCTAGGGGTTAACCTCTGACACCACCCCCCACTAACACCAACTGTGACTGACCAGAGAGGTAGGAAGAGAACCACCGTAAAACGGTGCCTCCCACTCCCAACCCCTCCAGAAGGATACCATGGTCGATGATATCGAAAATTGCTGAGAGGTCAAGGAGCACCAGGATAGAGGATACTCCTATCCTGGGCCCGCCAGAGATCATCCATCAATAGTTACATGTTACAATGTTGGATCCAAATTTTTTTACTATCAAGTCTATGGCTGTGGCTCTGTGGCTGTAGCTTGATGGGCATGGCAGGGGAAGGATATTGTAAAATCTTCATTTGCTCCCCACTCCAGGATTAGGATACTGTAAAATCTCCATTTCTACCGCACTTCAGGGGAACGATACTGCAAAATCCGCATTGCCACCCAACTCTAGGAGAAGGATATTGTAAAATCCCCATTCCCACCTAACTCCAGGGGAAGGATACTGCAAAATCCCTATTTCCGTCCCACTCCGGGGGAAGGATATTGCAAAATTTCCATTCCCACCCCGCTTCAGGAGAAGGATACTGTAAAATCCCCATTCCCTCCATACTCCAGGGGAAGGTTACTGCAAAATCCCCATTTTCTCCTGTTCAGCTGGGATTTGGGAGGCAGAGAATAGATGGGGGGCAGTCAGTGGCGGTATTTACCAGTTCTCTGAACTACTCAACATTTCCATTAATGGTTCCCCAGAACTGGTCAGAACCTGATGAACTGCGCCTCTTCTCCATAACATCTCCTAGTCTTTATAGTATAGATAGATACTATATGGCATGCGTAGTGAGTTCTTACAGGAATGGATAAGGATGTTGCACCAATAGCAGAAATTGAGCTGCACATGCAGCTTTGGTTGTCTTGGTGCATGTGTGCATGTCGCAGCGAGGAAACTGCGCATGCATGAGATTTCGGCAATTTTTTTGCTTCTGTGCATTGTTCTGAAGGGCTGTTGCTATCCACATGAACAATTTCATCATTTGAAGAACTTTAAATTAGTCAAAGAGCAGAAGCTGGAAAGAGGAGCTATTCAATAATGGCAGACCGGCTTTTGAATTCCATTGTTATCATAATTTTAAAACCTATGCTAAAGGCACTAAATACTAGTTTTATTCCTTGTCTGCAGTTATTGCTGTATTAGTTTTAAAATAAATATTTTATAAGCCACTTGGAAAATATATGACAAAGAAAGATAGAATGTATATATCTATTTTTCAAAAAAAGTTAAGATTTTCTAAGATATATCTATAGCATTTTGTAGATTTCATTTACACGATAAGCATTTTTAGAATAGTGTCGTTAATTAAGATTTCTCTTCAGTCATTGATGTTAAATTTTGCTAAGGCCAATATAAGGCTCACTGAACATTGCAGCTTTATATAAGTAATCACAGAACATAAATAATAAAATATCATTTTAGGTTATATGTGTTGCATAAGAGTAACATGTTCCCTAGTGAAGTTGCAATGGTTAGTGTCTCAGTGGTCTGCAATGTATTTTATTCCAAGTGTAGTCTTCCTAAACCCCAGTTTATCCTCTAACAGCTGGTATCCATTTCCCACAACTGATAAGACAACAAACATACTCCTCATACAGTTATTTTACAAATCAGATTTATTTGGCTCCTTGAGGTTTGTATATAGCTGATTTGATTTCCTTTCCTAACAGTTCTTTAGATAAGCCTTGCAGTTATGCACATATTAATTCCTTGTGGATCATATGTAGTTGTCTGGTTCTCCTTTCCATAAAAGGAATGTAAAATTGATGGATCTGTGTATCATCCACAGATAATTGGTTTTTAAAAAAATAAATAATAGCTTTGTTCACAAACTTTATGCTTTCAATTGAATCTAAGCCATGACATTGTGTTTTCCTGCCGTACAGACCTTTGTTAAACTATTATTTATTAGCTACGGGGGTGGAGATTTAAATTCATTGGGTTCATATTTTAACATGGTTGTACAACTGGGATATTTCAGAATAAAATATAGTTCTGTCCTTTGTCTGCACTGCTCTAAGTGTTCCGATACTCCTTGTGAATCCCACTCCCAAGTATTCATAAATGTTTATCTGGGTAAACATATTGAAAGAAAAATGACATTCATTCAAGAAGGATTCTTTGAATTGAAAATGATTGTGTTGTGTGTGCATGTGTGCATTTGTTTTTAAGTGATAAAGTGCATTAGAGGAAGAATGGCAGAGTTCAAGCAATTTTTTTTAAAATTATGAATTGTTCTAGCAATAGGGTGGAATAAACTTTAGGATAGAAAAAATGTGTAATTGAACAAAATTGAAGTTGATAGATTCACTATCTTTGAATCTATATTTTGCTTCAACTAAAGATTTAGATTTAGCTACAGAAGACCATTGCTTGACATTTTGAAGAACCATTACTAGTTATTATAATATATTGCTTATTCTGTCAGGTGCAAGCAAACAGGAACAGGAGTTTGGTGGTTCAAAGTACTCAAGGTTTATTACATGTTACTTATACCCAAAAATGCCCAGCCGGCAACTCACCCCTGGCCCGGATTTGCAGCAGGGCCAGGGGAAATGCGGCCCTTGGTGTAGCCGCCATCTTGAATGGCCGGGATCTTGTGAGATTTCATGTCAAGGCAAATTGGCACTAGATAAAAGTTAACAGAATTCATGGGGCAGCAGGACTTGGGTCCCTTGGACTCCAAGGTGCATTTGAACTTGTCCTTGGGTTCCATCTGGTCATGTTCTAGAGATGTAATTGTTTGGAATGTCAATATTAAGGTAAGATGGAGTCAGATCAAGTTAATGAAAAAGTCAGAAGGAATTAGGGTTTTTTCCCCATTTTTTAAATATCTTGTGATCTAGGACACGGTCAGCTAAACTAAGTGAGAGGTTCTCTGTCATGATCTCTTAATCTGGATAAATCTCTGACAGAAAATATATGTGTTCTTCTACAAAGTAAATTGGGAAATGCAGCTGGGACAAATTTAGAAATATGTTAATAGTGTTTGTTCAAATCCCCAAAGGTTAAGTTATTGTGAAGGATGAAGAAGAGGGAATATAAGCTTGTGCAAGACCACACAGATTTACCATAAAAAGAAACTGTCCTGCCCACCTCTTCTGAACCTCTGAGCTATATATACTATTTTTAAAAAATCCCACAGAGGTTCAGTTTTAGGAAAACTTTCAGTTACAAACACTTGAATTAAAAGAATTCCAGCTGAAGCAACAAGACGTATACCCTTGAGAATTATTCTCCCAAATTTAATATTCAGAGTGCACTCCCTGGCTAAAAAGCATACCAATTATAATTTTGAGAGTGTCAGATTAAAAAGTACAAAGCAAAAAGGGAAACCCTAGGAAGGCTACTCAGAGGTTATACACAAGAAAAGAGGAAGCTATGTTTAAAGATAACCTCACAGAAGATGTCAGCTGTATCAGTTCTTTTTAAAGAAGATTGGCAGTTGTAATTTATTCTTGATTTTGTGTGTTAGTTTTCTTTCTGCTTGAAGGAAAATACCAGGCCAAGGTTCTGTTCACAGTATTGTAATATCATATAATTTTAAAGAATGGATTAGGGCAATGATGGAGAACCTATGGCATGGGTGCCACCGGTGGCATGTGGAATCATAATTGCTGGCACTTGAGCCATTGTCCTAGTTCAGCTCCATTGTGCAGTTCAGCTCATTTTTGGCTCATCCGGAGGCTCTAGGAGGGCATTTTCATCTTCCGGACAGTCTCTGGGGGATGGGGAGTGCATTTTTGCCTCTGGAACCTGGATAGGGTGAAAAGCGGGCCTACCAGGCCCACCAGAGTTTGGGAAAAGGGGTGTTTCAGGCCTCCAGAGGGCCTCCGGGGAGTGGAGAGGCCACTTTTGCCATCCCCAGGCATTAAATTATGGGTGTGGGCACTCTTGCATGCATGATAGCACATGCGCTTTCGGCACCCAAGGGAAAAAAGGTTTGCCACCACTGGATTAGGGTATTCCACAGAAAGAATTTTTCCATGATTGTGCGTCTTACAGGATGGGGGGGGGGGGAAGAGGGTCTGTTTGTTATATGCATTGTGTGGCACAATGCATAAACATATTGGTCATCTTACCTGTTAAGCCGTGTCCAATCCTGCCCCCATTGTTTTAGATTTATCATCAATGGCCCTGTAGGACATAATTTTTTTTCTGTGTTGGTTACTTGTGAAATGTGATTTATATTTTTATTTACAATTGTAAATAAAAATGATGTCAATTGTAAATAAAAATGATGTCAATGATGTCAATAATTCTTACAGTTTCATGAAGAGCTATTGTAGCTATTAGATTTGGAGCTCTTCACAGTTTGTGCTTGATCAGGAGATGAAGCTGAGACCAGAAGTGTCTAAGGCCAATTCTGGTGATGTGGTAATCATAATCCCAACCAATTCCTTCTGCTGCTCTATCTACAACAGAATGAATTAATTAGGATTACTGGTGTCTTCAATGTTATTTAACTAAACTATTGCAAGGTGCTTTACAAGGATCTGTCCTAAAGAATGCTTGGAAGCTGCAACTGGCCCAGAATATGGGAGCCCACATTCTTCCTAACTCTCAGCAACCCATAACATTGATTCTGCAGACCTTGCACTGGTTATTGATTTCTGTTTCAAATTTAAGGAGATAGCATTGACCTATAAAATATTGTATTTTATGGTTTAGCACCTGGATACTTACAGAACCATCTGTTCCAACTTCTACCACATTTTCTAAAAGTTTGGGCTGAATGCTTAAGTCGGAAAGCACTTCCCTTCTTGTTAGATTTCTGAAATATGTTAAAAACTAAGTTGTACCAGAAGGCCTTTTCTTAAGTTTGTATATCATTTTGCCCAAGAATAAAATATTTGAGACTGGCCTGTAACCAGAAATACTTTCCAAGTCAGGGTACACATTTTCTTATAATTGTCTTCTCTAAGTTGGATAAATACAATCCATGAGGGCAATCCAACTTGGCTGATTTACTTCTATGGTTGCCAATCTAAAATGAATTATAGTATCCATTAACTAACATTAAATTTGTTATTAAATTAAAATCTTCAACGCATCTTTACAGGGATTCTTTTTTAATAGCATGCAATGCAAACAAAACTATGAGAGACAAGTCTTCTATGAAGCCAAACCTGTGATTATGTTCCTACCTACAGTTCAGTAAAGAATTACTAATGAGTCAGTGGTAATATTGAATACAACTCTGTGATGCTTTGTCATCCAAAATTATGGTACTTATGAAAAATGGCACATATTACATATTTTACCAGCAAAATGGCTCTTTTAATAGTGCACACTTAATAGTGTTTGTTGATCTAATCCAACCCAGCTGTTCTAAAGCAGTTGCTAATAATGCTTCTGTCATCACAAAACCTTGCCCTATTCTACTTGTTTTTTGTATCTATTTCCCTTAGGACTGCTTGCACATATTGTCTTAATTAACAGCTTGATTACAGCTGTGACTTTTCAATTCCCACATCGGCCCTTCTTCTTTATTTTCTGTTGGGTTCATCCTCCTTCAATGCTCTGATAATGTTTGGCCCAAAAGACAGTGCTATGTACAGGAAGGGTTTGAAGATCATAGAAAACTCTTGGAAAGACTGTGAGGGAGACATTTAAAAGATTAAATGGTAAATTTACTTAGCAGAAAATAATCCACTGGGACCAAATTTCATATCCTGTTTTTGGATGATATTTTTCCTTATGTGTTCTGGAATGAATCTGTCATCTGTAGCCTAATAATGAGACACAGGGGATTTAAATCTTTGACTCTTTTCTATATAATTTAATTATGATAATTATTCCTTATCTTGTTTAGTACCTATAATTAGATTACTTGCCTGGGCTGCCTTGAGAAATATAGCAAGGATTTTGCCATTTAAGTACAAAGTGATAGAAAGGTTCTTAAGTGTAGAAGGCATATACTTTTGGAGAAATGGTAGACTACAGAAGCTCAGATGTGCTTTTCTGATCTTTTGCATGGATTAAAGGATTGAAATGGTGTTGTGAAATTTTGTTCCTGCTTGTTTGTGTTTGAAAAACTTGGGGTATAATGATGTAATTAAAGAAAAATTATATATAATGAACAGAAAAAAGAATACTTTAAAAATATATACAGTGTGCTTTTTATTGCATCTAATTTAAATCTCTGTACACTAATCCCTAATCAGATAATCAGAGGCTGCTATTGTAGTACAATGAAAGTTCCAAGTGACAATATCAAAATATTGAGATATAATGAATAACTGATATCTGATCTCTAGATTTCAGTCATAATTATAAAAACGTAAGTACTAACACTGCAGTAGAATTACCTATCTTAATGGCAGCATCTGTCAGTTTTCTTGTTTTACCTGCCCTTTCATGTGACTTCTCAAAAGAAATCTGTCACTAAATTGAAGAGATTAAAAAAGAGAGAGAATATTTTATGAGCCAATATTATTTGCAGGTCTTTCTAGCCTACTTCATTTCTAGTTGAGAATAAAGCCAAAACTTCTCTGAGACAGAAAGAATCACATAGCATTTAAACAGATTAATATGTCCATCTCACTATGAAAACATGATAGGATAGCAAACATCTCATGAGACATTATAACACACATCTAAATCGCATTACAAATATACGCTGTGAGAGCTTGTTATTTTGAGTGTGTATTTTGGTGGTGGTGGAAATCCAGCCTATACTTCTGCACATATTGCAACTAGTAATTACTAGTGTTTAAATAATCAAAATGAAGCAATTATTTTTTTTCATTTGTTATGCTACCAAACATTATCAAAATAGTTTTTTGCGGCCTGCAGAAAAGTACTGCATTTTGTGTAGGTATTTTGAGTTTAGTCATCTAGCAATCTATCATGGAAAAGAAGGCATGGTATGGGAGTCAAAAAATGTTTGAAGTATTTAGTATTTATTTAGTATTTATTAGATTTGTATGCCTCCCCTCTCTGAAGACTGAAGCCTAGACATGATTAAAGCTTCTGGCACAATAATTGGCAGAAAATATAGACAACCCCCATGAATAACATCTAAAATAAATCATACAGAGATAGAAGTTAAAAATGTCATATAACAGATATGTGGTGGACATGTAATCCACACACAACCCCAATTCTGGAAACATATACATAGTGCAATGCAGATTATTTTGGAATTTAAATGTGAAATAAAACCACAACTTTTCTTACTAGGCATAATCTCAAAAAAAAAATCAATATGAAATATCACAGTTTAATGAGATACTATATACGCTTACATAAATTTTCAGTAAATTTGGGGCCAACCACCTAGGCCAGTGATGGCAAACCTATGGCATGGGTGCCACAGGTGGCACGTGGAGCCATATCTGCTGGAACGCAAGCTGTTTATGTATGTATGTATGTATGTATGTATGTATGTATGTATGTATGTATGTATGTATTTATTTATTAGATTTGTATGCCACCCCTCTCCGTAGACAATAAAACAGTTCATGACAAATCTAATAATTTACAATTTAAAATATATTAAAAACCCCATTATTAAGCAGACATACATACAAACATACCATACATAAATTGTATAGGCCCGGGGGAAATATCTCAATTCCCCCATGCCTGACGACAAAGGTGGGTTTTGAGGAGTTTACGAAAGGCAAGGAGGGTTGGGGCAGTTCTAATCTCTGGGGGGCGCTGGTTCCAGGGAGTCGGGGCCTCCACAGAGAAGGCTCTTCCCCTGGGGCCTGCCAACCGACATTGTTTAGTTGACGGGACCCAGAGAAGGCCCACTCTATGGGACCTCATCGGCCGCTGGGATTTGTGCGGTAGCAGGCAGTCCCGGAGATATTCTGGTCCGATGCCATGAAGGGCTTTATAGGTCATAACCAACACTTTGAATTGTGACCAGAAATTGATCGGCAACCAATGCAGACTGCAGAGCGTTGGTATAACATGGGCATACCTGGGGAAGCCCATGACTGCTCTCGCAGCTGCATTCTGCACAATCTGAAGTTTCCGAACACTTTTCAAAGGTAGCCCCATGTAGAGAGTGTTACAGTAGTCGAACCTCGAGGTGATGAGGGCATGAGTGACTGTTAGCAATGAGTCCCGGTCCAAATAGGACCGCAACTGGTGCACCAGGCGAACCTGGGCAAACGCCCCCCTTGCCACAGCTGAAAGGTGGTTCTCAAATGTGAGCTGTGGATCGAGGAGGACACCCAAGTTGTGGAGCCTCTCCAAGGGGGTCAATAATTCCCCCCCCCAGGGTGATGGATGGACAGATGGGATTGTCCTTGGGAGGCAAAACCCACAGCCACTCCGTCTTATCAGGGTTGAATTTGAGTCTGTTGACACCCATCCAGGCCCCAACAGCCTCCAGACACCGGCACATCACTTCCACTGCTTCATCGATTGGTCATGGAGTGGAGATGTAAAGCTGGGTATCATCAACATACTGATGATATCTCACCCCATGCCCTTGGATGATCTCACCCAGTTCAGGTCCAATGTGCATGTGTGCACTGGCCAGCTGATATTTGGCTCACACAGAGGCTCTAGGAGGACATTTTTGGCTTCCAGAGAGCCTCCAGGGGGAGTGAGGGAGGGTGTTTTTAGCCTTCCCTGGCTCCAGGGAAGCATTTGGAGCCTGGGAAGGGTGAAAAATGAGCCTACTGGGCCCACCAGAAGTTGGGAAACAGGCCATTTCTGACCTTCAGAGGGCCTCTTGGGGGGGGGAAGCTGTTTTTGTCCTCTCCAGGCATTGAAGTATGGGTGTGGGCACTCGGCATGCATGATAGCAAGCATGCACGCTCTTTCGGCACCCGAGGAAAAAAAAGGTGTGCCAACACTGACATAGGCTGTTCCACAAAAGGGATATCATGGCAGAGAAGGCATGTTTCTGAGGATCTACCAATTGGCTTTGTTTCATCTATGAGACTTGGAGCACTTTCATTCTGATATGGTGAAATGAGTCTCATAAGTAATCTGGCCCCATGCTATGAAGTATTTAAAGTTGATAGTGAATACCTTGAATTAAATCTGGAAGAGTGTTGTGAGCCATTGCAGTACATGAATCAATGTTGTTACATCTAAGGCTTTGAAACACTTTTCAAGGACAGCACCATGTACAGAAGGAGAGCCCAACCCTGGGGCCACGGTCAGTACCAGCCCATGGCCTATTCAGGACATGAGTGGTGGGCCGGCATACATATGCACGCAGCTTAACTTGTGCAAGTTTCATGAGTGGTGTTTCATGAGTAGTGAGCCGGCTTGCATATGCACACCTGCCTGCTTCTCATGCAAGTTGGGCTGTGTGCATGCATATGTATGTGCTGCCCTGCCAGTGTACTGTCCTGCCACTTGGGTGTGCAAGCCTGCCACTTGCACTGACTGGTTGCCATCTTTCCATCCCTCAGCCATGCCTCCAAGCCTCAAAGGTTGAGGACCACTGATGTAAAGCACATTGGAGTAGTCCAGCCAAAAGTGACTAAAGGATAAGTTACTGTGAGCACTGCTTTCCAATGTAGGAACTGATGCAATGAATGCATAATATGATATTATGCAAAGGCCATCTAAGTCATGGCTGCCATGACTTTATGTAGGAACAGTAGATGTCTCAGATTACTACCCCCATTTAGAATCAGTGATGAAATCAATGACATAAAATCGCAAGATATGGAGGATCCTAGAAACCCCTACAAACTTAGTCTTATCAAGGTTGAATTGAATCTAAGTCCATGAAGCTTCCGGGCATTGGCAAAGCACCTCAATATGAGCCGTTCTGGCAAGTGGTTAGAGTGCAGTATTACAGGCTACTTCTGCTGATCACCAAACTGCCAGTAGCTTGGCAGATTGAATCTCACCAGGATCAAGGTTGACTCAGTCTTTCATCATTCTAAGGTCAGTAAAATGAGGACCCAGATTGTTGGGGGCAATATGCTTACTCTGTAAACTGCTTAGAGAGGACTGTAAAGCACTATATACTGCAGTGCTATTGCTAATAGCATTATTTGGACAGTCAAGAAGAGATGTGCAGCTGAGTATCATCAACATATTGATGATACTTATCCCTGAACCATAGGAACACAGTGGCTCAGTGGCTAAGATGCTGAGCTTGTTAATCAAAAGGCTGGTAGTTTGAATCCCTAGTGCCGCATAGTGGGGTGAGCTCCCGTTACTTGTCCTTCTGCTGATATAGCAGTTTGAAAGCATGTAATAATACAAGTAGAAAAATAGGGATTTCGTGCACCTTTGGCATTTAGTCCTGCCAGATACATGACCATGGAGACGTCTTTGGACAGCAATGGCTCTTCTGGTTTGAAATGGAGATGAGCACTGCCCCCTAGAGTCAGGAACAATTAGTATATATAGTATATGCAAAGGGAACCTTTTTCTTTCCTTTTCCCTTTAACCCTTGCACCAAGAGATAACCATAGTTTCATGAAATGCTTAATAGAAGTGGGTATTTGTAAATTTAGCTCTGAGGGAAAAAAATCATACCAGAGACTTTGTAGTAAAATACACAGAGCAGATTTTAATCCAACCCTGAATTTTGTGTTGTTATTACGAGGAAGGTTCTGAAAGATCTCATATGAAGTAAAAGCTTTTACAGGTAGCTCTCAACCTATGCCCACAACTGCACCCAAATTTCTATTGTTAAATAAAACATTTGTTAAGTGAATTTTGTCCCATTTTATGACTTTTTTTGCTGCACTGGTTAAGTGAATCACTGGAGTTAAGTTAGTGACACTGTTGTTAAAAGTGAATCTGACTTCCCCATTGACTTTGCTTCTCAGAAAGTTGCCAAGACACTGCAGCTGTCATAAATATGAGTCAGTTACCAAATGTCTAAATGCCACAATGGTCGTCAGTGTGCAGAATGGTCATACATCACTTTTTTCAGTACTGTTGTAACATTGAACAGTCACTAAATGAACTTTTGTAAGCCAAGGATTAACTGCATTTATCACAAAGACTGTTGGAACAGCAATGTGTCTGTTTTTAGTATAACACCTGCAGTTAATTTCGATCCTTTTCTTTGGTGGATGGAGAGGATGGAGAGTGTCATAACATATTCTACATTCCCATTCCCACTTACATATATGTGTATGTGTTCTGCCGGGCTCTATGGTATGAGTCTCCTGAAAATTCATTGGTACAAATTTCAGACACACATACATTTGAAAGTTCAAAAACAATGTTCTTTATCACAAAAATTCAAAAGAAACAAAGCACCCTTTTTGTATTGCAAGGAGCACTCGTCCCAAAACAACCTGGTAGTCTGTACAGTCCCCTTAATCAGTCCTTAACTACGTAGCTAGCAGCTGTGAAGAAAACGTCACAGCCCTCCTTCTTCCACGAAGTGAAACACACACACTTTGCTCTGTTTGTGAAAAATCAACAAACAAAGTCCAGAAACAGTCCTGAAGAACAACAATCAGATAATCTTCCACAACGGCCAAGCTAGCACGCTGCTATTTATATCAGAAGCTCTAATTACTGGAGCCCCACCCAAACACAGGTGGCCTCTCTTATCTCCTGTAATATTTCCTCAATTGGTCTCTTCTATGCATACAGTATTATATTGTATTATTATTGCTGTGAGCTGCCCCGAGTCTGCAGAGAGGGGCGGCATACAAATCTGATTAATAAATAAATAAAATAAATAAATAAATAATTCTGCGCCTGCGTGGGTCTAACACTTCCTCATCCGAATCGACCAAGAATAATGGAGATTGGCTTCCTGGGCTGTGTGCCAAGCCCCCCTCTTCCAAGTCACCCCCACCTTCTTCTTCGTCCGAGGAAACTGCACTACCTGACTCTGTCGGCAATAAAACAAGCCTATGACATGTTGATGTTTCCCCTGCATCCATCTCCACATTCCTTGTGGCAGGAGCTGGGCCATCTCCAACCACAACATGTATGTATGTATGTATGTATGTATGTATGTATGTATGTATGTATAAATCCAGTGTATACCAGCAGAGGGCAACATAATTGATAAACATCAATTTCTTTGATTCATTTAAAATATTCTGGCTGGAGAATTCTAGGAGTTAACGTCTATGCATCTTAAAAGTTGCCAAGTTTGTAAAAACACTGATTTAAAACTCTGCTTGCTGATCTGTTGAAATTAACTTCAACAGTATTCTATTTCTAATGATAGCCTTGAGTAATTTACCACTAATGTGATATTTCACCATCACTTCACTACTTGTTTGTTTAATTTTTCAGTATTTGCATTCTATGTGGATTACGGTGATAGATGGTAGCCTTTGGGAGAATAAATAATGGAAAAAAATGGAAACAAAGATTGATTAAATGGAAAGACATTGATTTTTGAGAAAAGAAAGCTGCCTCAACAATGATTTCACAGTCTGGATATGCTTTTTAAAAGTTTTCTGATGCATTCATATATTTAACTATTGCAGCAGGAAATTACTAAAGTGAAGTAAAAATATGATACCAATAAAAGAGAATATTTGTAGTTCAAGGTTGAAATGAGGGATCCTGGGTCCTGTCTGAGCTTGATTGCTGTTGTTTTGCAGATGTTTCATTACCAAAACTGTTGAGGTAGCCCTGTTTGGGTAATAAAATGTCTTCAAAAAAACAACCAAGCTCAGACACCCTTCCTAAAAATATGATAAATAAACCTAGGCAGAAACCAGATTTTAAAAAGATCTTGCCCTTTGCTGTGGTTGCATTGTTATACCAGATGATGAGAATATTATTAATTAGAGTTGTGAGAAGACCTTCACAGTATTACTTTAAAGAAGTGGTCCCAAGTAGTTCCAAATGGGCTTTCTGAGGAAATCTCTCTGTAGATTAGAGTTCCCCAAAGTGTGAGGTATACTTCTTTGGTGATATGGTTGATAGGGGGGAAACAAAGTCTAGAAGTGTGAAGAACTTCTTAGGTATGCATTGAGGTGTCAATTGTGCATTTATAGACAGAAAACAATACTATAGATTTCTATTTAAATGTGGATCTCTTTAACAGAAAGGATAACAAGTTAAGCATCACACTCTACTGGCAACTAGTGGTGGGTTGCTCCCGGTTCGGCTGGTTCTGTGAACTTTTAGTACCGGCAGCGAGAGGCTTCACCCACCCTCCCAGGACACTTCGCTGCATGCGCAGAAGTGTCACGCGTGAAAACTGGTAGCATTGCCACTATTGCTGGCAATGTGTTCTGGAATTGAACCCTGCTGAAAAGATAAAGTTGCAGGGTGCAGAATCCCAGTGCCCAGTAAGGTCCCACAGAATTGGCCTTCTCTGGGTCCCGTCAACTAAACAATGTCATCTGGTGGGCCCCAGGGGAAGAGCCTTCTCTGTGGCAGCCCCGGCCCTCTGGAACCAATTCCCCCAGAGATCAGAACTGCCCCTGCCTTTCGTAAATTGCTGAAGACCCACCTATATCGCCAGGCATGGGGAATTGAGACATCTCCCATGGGCTTATATAGTTTATATATGTTTGTGTTGTACGGTTTTTAAATGATGGGTTTTTAAATAATTTTTAATATTAGATTTGTTACATTGTATACTGTTATTATTATGGTTGTGAGCCGCCCCAAGTCTTCAGAGAGGGGCGGCATACAAATCTAATAAATTATTATTATTATTATTATTATTATTATTATTATTATTATTTATTAGATTTGTATGCCGCCCCTCTCCGGAATGCTTCTCTATAGAGATTTTCGAGTCTTAGTGTCCTAGCAAATGATACCTGTAATAATTGACCGCTTATTGAACAAGCAGAAATGGTAACTAAGCAGATGAATTAAATTTCCTCTTGCTTGTAGCCCCACTGGTCTAATGATTAATGCTTATTTATATTTTCTGCATTGATGATCCCTTTCAGATAAATCCATTTGGCAGTATCACTTTAAGACACCTATTGTCTTAAGGAAGATATAGCAATTTTATAGGAATAATTTTAAATTATACTTTTATTCTTTAGCATGATTTACTATAAACGAATTAGGTTACATACAATATTGCCTCTGATAATTTGGAAGAAACATCTGAAGTAAGACATAGAAAAACACAATGTCATTCATTTCTGGAACTTGTGCAGCTGAATGAGGAATAGTGCATTTTCTTAAAATGGCCCGGCTGCAGGAACAAATAATACAGTATCTGACTAACATATGTCTATAAAGGCACTAGTATACACGTTGGCCACAAACTGCATATTATATGCAGAAGATGGAGATCCTTAGCCAAATGATTGTAAGAGCCGCTGAAATAGATGTGTTGTGCAGGAAAAAGTATAATATATATTGATAATAAGAGATTCTTATTATCAATATATATATATATTTAGAGTAAGAGCAAGAGGAATAGTGGAATTTATGTCTTTTCCATAAAGGGAGAAGAGATCATTTTACTGCTGCCAGTATCCCTGGAAATTATTATCTGTGGAAGCTCTGAAATGGCTTGAAGATTGCTATAGATGTTCTGTTTCCATTTCTCATCAGATTTCCTCGGATTAATAATAATTAATAATAATAATTTATTAGATTTGTATGCCGCCCCTCTCCGAAGACTCGGGGCGGCT
Source organism: Erythrolamprus reginae (assembly GCF_031021105.1). Taxonomy (NCBI): domain Eukaryota; kingdom Metazoa; phylum Chordata; class Lepidosauria; order Squamata; family Dipsadidae; genus Erythrolamprus; species Erythrolamprus reginae. The sequence continues at coordinate 129,377,871 of NC_091951.1, forward strand.
CACAACAACGATAAACACAATATTATACTGGCACAAATCTAATATTTAAAAAAACCAACTAAAAACCCTATCATAATTAAAAACCAAACAGCACATACATACCAAACATAAATTATAATAAGGCTGGGGGAAAGGTGTCTCAAATTCCCCATGCCTGGGGGTATAGGTGGGTCTTAAGTAGTTTACAGAAGACAAGGAGAGTGGGAGCAGTTCTACTCTCCAGGGGGAGTTGATTCCAGAGGGCCGGGGCCGCCACAGAGAAGGCTTTTCCCCTGGGGCCCACCAGACAACATTGTTTAGTCGATGCGACCCGGAGAAGGCCAACTCTATGGGACCTTATCGGCCGCTGGGATTTGTGCGGTAGCAGGCGGTTCCGGAGGTACTCTGGTCCAATGCCATGTAGGGCTTTAAAGGTCATGACCAACACTTTGAATTGTGACCGGAAACTGATCGGCAGCCAATGCATGCCACGGAGTGTTGTAGATATGTGGGCGAATCTGGGAAGCCCCACGATGGCTCTCGCAGCCACATGCATTCTTTTTGACCTGGTGAAACAAACTGGAGCATTTTAAATTCATATAGGGTTGGGGAAATAACACCCATCTCTTCCAGCTGAAAATGATGAGGTTCCACTGCATTTTTTCCCATCATATCCAAATCAGAACACCCTATTCCAGATCTCTTTGAATGTGCAATCTGTTGAACTGACTAACCTCTTAACTATGTCAGCTGATAAATAACAAAAATGTGTAAGTAGTTGCTCTTAGGAAATCTACACCAATTCAGATAGGCACCCTTTATATTTGGGTACATGATGTTTTCGGAATGAGATCACACTATGGAAGAATCTATTGAAGATGTGAAACTTATGGCTCTTATTTTTATAATGTGGGACTGTAGGGAAAGTTACTACTCAAGGATTAATTAAGATTAATTCCTAAAGATTATTTTCCATGTCTTATCAGCTGATAAGGAATGCAAAGTATTTCTCTAAAACTATGAGGTGAAATGTTGCAGGTGGTTTTACTTACATCTCAGGCAGAAAATTCGTTCAAAGTATACATTCTATCATGCCTCCCATGATAGAATGTCATGTTAACCCAACCCCCCCCCCAATTTCCATTGTTAAATCAAGAGTTGTTTAAATTAATTTTGTGAACTCCAACTAAATTCCAGATACACCAAACTGCCTGACCTAAGAAGAGTCCGAGGTGGTTGTTAAAAGAACCTACTTTCCAAAAATGAAGATTAAACTACATGTTGCATTTCTAAATAGGGAGACGTATCCAATGATGAGATTATCTCTGAGAGCCCAAAAAAGAAAAGAAAAAAATGTTTGAAATTGGATGTGGAATATATCAGACAATCATAAATGACATTATCCAAAAGGTGTCAAGAGATGACAAACACGCAGTAGGAGAAAAATCCTGAACTTTATACAGTACACTACTTTTCTCTCTATTTCCTTATTTCCTAAGTACATGTGGGCTATTATAAATGGTGTCAGAATTATAAAAGAAATGATATCAACTGATCTCAAAAGTACTCAGGAAAGGAAGATGAGTTATTTCTCAACATGTTCAGGGGAACTGGTAGAGAGGGAAGGCAGCATTCCAATTATTCCAGATAAATGATTTTACTCAACATGAAAAAGTACTCAAAGGACTTGGAACAGCCTCTTTACTAGTTGCATCCATTCACACAATCTTTATGCCAATTTTCCATGTAAGTGTCTGCTTAAAGAGGATTGTCATTACAATGATTAATTATAGGCCCATAGTCTATATTTCTACCCAACAGCACGTTATCTTCAAAACATTTTTAGGTATAAATTTTAACTACATCTTTGGTGCATTTCTTTAATGATCTTTGAGGGGAAATAAATCCAAAGTTAATGGATGCTCATTTTCGAAGGTTTCTTAATCTATGTTTTAAATCTTTCTTTAGTTCCTTTACTGAAATTATCAAGATTCCATAAAGTTTCATGCACCCTGGGTGAGGAATGTAGAAAACTGTTACCATATGTTGAACATTTTAAGATGCTCATGATATCATCCTATTTGAACATGTTCAAAATGGATTCCAGATATTATATTAGACTGCTAAGACTACATTTGCTGTGAAAGACTATATAAATGCATGTACTGGATTTATAGAATTTATTTCAAATACCTTATTTTACATAGAAAAACCATGAACCATAAGGATAAATTTCTGGGCACCTCTTAAATCTATCTATATCGCATCTGTATTTCTATATTCATTATATACATAAAAGTCACATTTAACCAGGAACTTGTCCTGATCTGCCACTGTGAATCAACTAATTCTTTTTCCTCCAATCTTAAAATTGAAAGGCAAACAATAGATGTAGTTATATTCTCTAACATGCCCCTTTAGTAAATCTTTTGTGTCATTTTCAATGTTAAAGTGAAGGTTTGCTTTGTCCTAGGCCTAGTTTTCTTTCTCTCCAGTGCTTCAGATTTCAGTTCTTTACCTCAGCCCTTTGAATTCAGGCAAACCATTGAAAGCAAACACTGCAAAGTCATATTCTAACTTTCGTGTCCTCGTTATTATGATTATGATTTTCTTTTTTCTTTTCAAATTTTAAAGTCAATTTTTTTCTTAAGAAATGTTGCAGTTAAATGAGCTCACCAGTTTCGGGAACAATAATTCCATGCATATGTATGAGAAAAAGTTATTTGCCTGTACAATATTTTGAATTTGGGTTTCACAAATTCAGATATAAGCAGAGGTGGGCTGCTAAGGTGGAACTGTGACATGTGCTCATCCCCATGGCTCTGAGTGCTAGTGGCGTTCAGCGCAATTCTGCTACTGCACCTGTGCAGGTAGCAGGATTGCAGGTGGAGACACAGGTGTGCCCATGTTTCCACTGGTGCAGTAGCAGAATTGTTCTAGCACTGAGAGCCACGGGGGCGATCACACGTCACTGTGCCACCTTAGCAGCCCACCTCTGGATATAAGCATCCATAGTTCAAGCAGAATATAATAGCCAGGTATTCATCAAAATCATAATAATCATTATATAACGTTATATATAATTTTAAATGGCATGCAGTGAAGTAAGGGAAGGAAAAGTACTAGCAATTGCTAAATATCTCAGTGAATCAATAACCAAATAGTTTTAATTATATCTCTAAGTCCATTACAGTAAGCAAAACGTTCTTGTGATTTCAGTAGATTTGAAACAAGGTTTGCAGCTGAAGAAAGCTAGGTAAAGGTTAACTTAATAAGAATGGTTGTGGATTATCTACATGTGTGAAAGTGTTAATGAGGCCAATTTGACCATAATACCAAAACAAAGGTTTGCAGTTGGAACATAAGATAATTCTGGAAAAATATAAAATCAGTATCTTTCAACCTAGACTTTGAAAGGAAGAGGCTCTATATGGTTTTTCAGGTATTTCTCAAAAGGTTATCTAAGTGTGATACATGATGGTGAGATTAAAGATAAATGAAGCTTTAGCGATCCTTAAGTTGCTCACTAGGGGATCATGCTGAAAGAAATAATAAGGTAAGTTAAGAGAAATGGTACCAGATGTGCCTGCAGTTCCAATAATCAGCTAAAAATGTAAACATCTAAAGAGTCTGTAATAAGAGTTATTACAGCTGTAATAGTTAAAGTCACAGAAAAAATGAGGGTCTCTTTATTATTTACCGTAACTAGAAATAAATAAGAATCTGATTCACATAAAATTTGGGTCTTTTCCATCTTTGCATTCAATATTCTACAGTATACAGTATAATTTAAACAATCTCTCTCTCTAAAAAAGCTAATATAAATAAAAAGAGACAAGTAAAGTGAACATTATCACAGCTTTTTACTTGAGATGAATGCTTTTATTTCTCAAAAGTGTTGTATTTCAAGAAGTCTGTGCAATGACAATTGCAACAGAACTCTGTTGCATCAGCAGTGCCAGAATTAATTTTTGATCTGCTTATTGTAAATAAAGGGAGGTACACCTTCATTAACAAACCAATAGCTAGACATTATGGGAGTAAAGCTGTGTTAATTCTTAATAGCAAAATTCAGGAATCTAATAGTGCCTTTTCTGATATTTTTTAAAAAATAAGAGGTATACGTTTTCATGAAATACAGCTGAATTCCTCAGATGCAATTTAAAATTGCATATGTCCTGGTGGGCGGTATAGAAGTCCAATTAATTAATAAAATGTTAATCTTAGTCAAATCACTTTGTCAGAGGAGGTTGTACCTGATCTTTTCTGATTTACGAAAAGTTATTTTTTTCCCCTATGGATTATGAAAAAATGTGAATCTTCTTAGAATTTTATATACCTGGATATGCATAATGATTTTGTACATCAAAAATAAGCTGAACATATTCTCCCTGTTGAAGAAAATGTGGTTTCTTTAAAAAGAAAGTAGATGAAATTATTTCAAGGAAAGCTCAAAGGATGGGCATAGATGAATAGGATAATGCGAACATCAAAGTCTGCCTTCCTATTGTCCTTTTCATTGTCAGATGTTGAAGCAAGCGCCCCCCCCCCTTTCTCACTTTTTATTCTGGGAAGCTTACTGCAGGAACATCCTTCAGAATACACTTCTTCTGATCCAGCATTCCTCTGGTTAATATCCTTGCAAATGGAATGGGATAGGAATAGAATTCCCAGAATTCCCTTCTAAACATTGCTCATACTGACTGCACCAGGTTGCAGAAGCTATTCCAGTCTTTCTGCCTAAATGCTTCTTTAATAACATCTCTTCCTTCCTTCCTTCCTTCCTTCCTTCCTTCCTTCCTTCCTTCCTTTTCAATTTTTATCTTACTTTTCCCTACTTAAAAGAAATGGTTTCCCAACCATTTAAATTAAAATAACAATTACTCATTTATTTAAAATCATAAAAAACCCACAACAATATAGGAAGTCCTCAACTTCAAACAGTTTGTTTAGTAAATTGTAACGGCACTGAAAAAAAATGATTTATGACCATTTTTCACCCACCAT